>NC_086126.1:6307734-6640234 GCF_963921235.1 Mobula hypostoma | reverse complement strand
AATGGGACCCACCCCTTCCCATTCACTCCCACCGTCCGCACTCCCAATGGATCTGGAGGCTGGGCTGAGATGTAGGGGGAGGGGAAGATTGGGAATCTGGGTCCCTGGCTCTGGATTTCCCTCGGTGTCCCTGGATCTCCTGGTGGTTCTCTGTTGGTAACGCTGGTGGGAGGGCTGAGGACGGGGGGGGGGCAGGGTTGGGACACAGTGGACGGGTGTTATCTGTTTAGAGTGACTCAGCTCTTAACCGAGTCAGTTCCTGGGCAGATCGTCAGAGGGAGAAATAGTTTTGCAAACGTTCTGCTCTCTTTGAGAAATACACGATCGGCCGTTGTGCAATGCAGAGCTGAGGTCTCTGGCCTGTGGAGCCTAACCCAGCCCTCGTCTACTTTATTGCAAAAAAAAAAGAATCCCATTATACTCACCCTTGCGTGGGGATGTAGTCTCAGCAAGGAAACAGGATCCTTTGTGTTCGCGCCAGTCATCAACGTCTTTATCGAGGGATGGAGAATCTGTGGGAATTCATCGCTGCAAATTCAAGTCATAGTGTGTATTTAGGTCTAGGTAGCATGGAAATGAGAGGACGTTCCCTCGAGGACCAGAGGGCACAGCCTCCAAATACAAGGACGTCCCTGTAGAACAGAGATGAGGAGGAATTTCTTTAGCCAGAGGGTGAATGAGTTACCACGGTGTGGATGCTAAGTCACTGGGTGGTAATTAAAGTGGAGGTTGATAGCTTCTCGATTAGGCAGGGTGTCAGAGGTTACGGGGCAAAGAGTGGGGTTGAGGGGGGTAATAAATCAGCCACGATTGAATGGGCAGATGGTTTGAATCTGCTCCTCCTGCACCAATCCCATTTCACCCCTCCCGCCCCCATCAATTCCCCCCACCACCCCACCCCGCCCAATTCTACTCCTCGCTCAAGCTGAGGGGCAATGAAATCAGATTTTTTTTTTAAAAAGGGAAAGGAAAGTCGCACTCTCACGGGGAGAGTAGTGCCGTGTGCACCAGGGGTGGGGGGTTGACTCCGAGTCCCCGGCACTCTGGGGGGGGGGGCGGCTATACCCGCCGGGGTGAGCAATCAGTCAAGGAGACCGAGGTGTCGACCGTTTATTCCTCTCCGACTTGCTGAGTTCCTCCAGCGTTTCGGGTGTGTTCATTTTTTTTGAGGGGGGGAGGGGGGGTCTTCAACCGTTGATCCACACTGGAGGTGGCGTTGGGACCCCCCTCCCCCCCCGTGCGTCCGGCCCCATCGCCGCGACTTTCTGAGCCTCGAGCCCCGCCGCCCCCCGAGCCTGCCTGTGCGCAGCCTCACCTGCTATGCTGCTCGACTGGTTTCGCAGGTTCGAGCAGGACCGGAACCTGAGGAGGGCCCAAGTTTTCCTGTGTGAGACAGGCCACCTCTGCACTCTCCCCGGATCAGGCAGGGAACAGAGGACTGTACAGCAGGGGAACGGGCCCGTTCGGCCCATGGTGTTGTGCTGAAACCAGCTGAAAAGCGAATCAAAAACACCCAAACACTAATCTCTCCTACCTACACCCTGTCCATATCCTTCCATCTTCCTTAAAAGCATCTAATGTGTTTGCCTCTACCATCATACCAGGCAGTGCATTCCAGGCATCCTCCACTCCGAGTTTAAAACAAAAACTTGCCCCTCACATCCCCCTTGATTAGATTAGATTCAACTTTATTGTCGTTGTGCCAAGTACAGATACAAAGCCAATGACCCCACGCACCCCTTATATAAACTCTTCTCCCTCCTGCCATCGGGAAAAAAGTACCGAAGCATTTGGGCTCTCACGACCAGACTTTATAACAGTTTCTTCCCCCAAGCCATCAGACTCCTCAATACACAGAGCCTGGACTGACACCAACCTGCTGCTCTCTACTGTGCCTATTGTCTTGTTTATTATTTATTGTAATGCCCGCACTGTTTTGTGCACTTTATGCAGTCCTGGGTAGTCTGCAGTCTGGTGTAGTTTTTGTGTTTTTTTTCTTACACTAGTTCAGTGTAGTTTTTGTATTGTTTCATGTAGCGCCATGGTCCTGGAAAACGTTGTCTCGTTTTTACTATGTTCTGTACCAGCAGTTATGGTTGAAATGACAATAAAAAGTGACTTGACTTGAAACGCAATTAACATCTGACCAAAAATGCAAAGAATAGTGTCATTTACAAAATAACTGCGAATAACAAGTGCTACAGCACACAAATATAAAAGTACTGAGACAGTACAATATGGATGCAATACTGCTTAGCGCTGTGATGTGAGGTTCAGCAGGGTCACAGCCTCAGGGAAGAAGCTCTTCCTGTGCCCGCTGGTGCGGGAGCGGAGGCTCCTGTAGTGCCTACCGGATGGGAGGAGAGTAAAAAGTCCATGGTTAGGGTGAGATGCTTCCCTGATAATGAACCTACCCCCCCCCCCCACCTTCAATGCATGCCCTCTGGTAGTAGACATTTCAACCCTGGGAAACAGATAATCCATCTTTGTGTCTCATAATCTTATAAACCTCGATCAGATCTCCCCTCAGCCCCCGGAACTCCAGAGAAAACAATCCGAGCTTGTCCAGCCTCTCGTGACACGCCCTCTAAACCAGGCAGCATCCTGGTAAACCTCTTCTGCACCCTCCCTAAAGCCTCCACATCCTTATAGTGGGGGCAGCCTGTAATGCTCCAGATGTGGTCTCACCCGAGTTTTATAAAGTCCTCACTTTTGAACTCAGTGCCTCAACCGATAAAAGCAAGCATTCCATAAGCCTTCTTAACCGCCTCATCGACCTGTGTCGCCACTATCAAGGAGCTATGAACTTGGATCCCAAGATCCCCCCCGCTCAGCAACACTCAAGGGCCTTCCCCTGAATAGTGTACTGTCTCCTTGCATTTTCCCTACCAAGCTGCAACACCCCACACCTATCTGGGTTAAACTGCACCTGCCATTTCACTGCCCATATCTGCAACTGATCTATATTGCACAGATCTCTTTGGCAACCTTCCACGCTGCCCACAACTCCACCGACCTTGGTATCATCTGCAAATGTACTCGTCCACCCATCGGTATTTTCATCCAGGTCATTTATACCCGATCACAGACAGCAGAACTCTGCTAATTACAGACCATCGGCTTGAATAAGTCCCTTCATCCATGAGCCTCTGTTTCCTGTGTGCAGACCTGCGTTGAATCCAAAAACAGCCAATTCGCCACAGATCCCGTGCATCTTAATCTTCTGGATTAGCCTCCCATAAAGGATTTTGTCAAATGCCTTACATGTAAAACATAGAAAACCTACAGCACAAAACAGGCCCTTCAGCCCACAAAGCTGTGCTGAACATGTCCCTACCTTAGAACTGCCCAGGCTTTACCCACAGCCCTCTATTTTTCTAAGCTCCATGTAGCCATCCAGGAGTCTCTTAAAAGACCCCATCATTTCCTCCTCCACCACCGTCACCGGCAGCCCATTCCACACACTCACCACTCTCTGCATAAAATAACTTACCCCTGACATCTCCTCTGTACCTACTTCCAAGCACCTTAAAACTGTGTCCTCTCGTGTTAGCCATTTCAGCCCTGGGAAAAAGCCTCTGACTATCCACACGATCAATGCCTCTCATTATCTTATACACCTCTATCAGGTCACCTCTCATCCTCCATCGCTCCAAGGAGAAAAGGCCGAGTTCACTCAACCTATTATCATAAGGCACGCTCCCCAATCCAGGCAACATCCTTGTAAATCTCCTCTGCACCCTTTCTATGGTTTCCACATCCTTCCTGTAGTGAGGTGACCAGAACTGAGCACAGTACTCCAAGTGGGGTCTGACCAGGGTCCTATATAACTGCAACATTACCTCTCGGCTCTTAAACTCAATCCCACGATTGATGAAGGCCAACACACCGTATGCCTTCTTAACCACACAGTCAACCTGCGCAGCAGCTTTGAGTGTCCAATGGACTCGGACCCCAAGATCCCTCTGATCCTCCACACTGTCAAGAGTCTTACCATTAATACTACATTCTGCTATCATATTTGACTACCAAAATGAACCACTTCAGACTTAACTGGGTTGAACTCCATCTGCCACTTCTCAGCCCAGTTTTGCATCCTATCAATGTCCCATTGTAACCTCTGACAGCCCTCCACACTATCCACAACACCCCCAACCTTTGCGTGATCAGCAAGTTTACTAACCCATCCCTCCACTTCCTCATCCAGGTCATTTATAAAAATCATGAAGAGATGGGGTCCCAGAACAGATCCCTGAGGCACACCACTGGTCACTGGCCTCCATGCAGAATATGACCCATCTACAACCACTCTTTGCCTTCTGGATCCACAAATCAATGTTCCCTTGGATCCCATGCCTCCTTACTTTCTCAATAAGGCTTGCATGGGCTACCTTATCAAATGCCTTGCTAAAATCCATATACACTACATCTATGGCTCTACCTTCATCAATGTGTTTAGTCACATCCTCAAAAAATTCAATCAGGCTCATAAGGCATGACCTGCCTTTGACAAAGCCATGCTGACTATTCCTAATCATATTATACCTCTCCAAATGTTCATAAATCCTGTCTCTCAGGATCATCTCCATCAACTTACCAACCATTGAAGTAAGGACTCGCTGGTCTATAATTTCCTGGGCTATCCCGACTCCCTTTCTTGAATAAGGGAATAACATTCACAACCCTCCAATCCTCGAGAACCTCTCCCGTCCGCATTGATGATGAAAAGGTCATTGCCAGAGGCTCAGCAATCTCCTCCCTCGCTTCCCACAATAGCCTGGGGTACATCTCATCTGTAGACAGCAGAGTGAATCTCCCTCCACACCGTCCCATCACACACTCCCAGGGTCAGACACAGAGTGAAGCTCCCTCTACACCGTCCCATCACACACTCCCGGGGTCAGACACAGAGTGAAGCTCCCTCCACACCGTCCCATCACACACTCCCGGGGTCAGACACAGAGTGAAGCTCCCTCCACACCGTCCCATCACACACTCCCGGGGTCAGACACAGAGTGAAGCTCCCTCCACACCGTCCCATCACACACTCCCGGGGTCAGACACAGAGTGAAGCTCCCTCCACACCGTCCCATCACACACTCCCGGGGTCAGACACAGAGTGAAGCTCCCTCCACACCGTCCCATCACACACTTCCGGGGACAGACACAGAGCGAAACTCCCTCCACACCGTCCCATCACACACTCCCAGAGTCAGACACAGAGTGAAACTCCCTCTACACTGTCCCATTGCTCATATGATCAGAGACTGGTTAGTTAGTTCTTTTTTGGAGCCTGTGAGCTGCTATGATTCAGCTGTTCTTGCACTATTTCTCTAACCCCCCCCCACCCCCCCGCGGTCTCCAAGACGACATCTATCGTCTGTGGGACAGTGGGAGAGACAGACGAGGCCCTGACATCATTGTTTACGGACACGGAGCAGCTGGAAAGCTGGCGTTGGCAGGGAAACCCTCTGCTCCGAGCCACGCACAGTGCGGAGTACAGTGCAGAGCAGGGTGTGCGGTTCCCACAGACGTAACGGGGGCCGTCTCTTCTTCCACCACCACCTCCAGAATCCTCCGTCTCCCTCCCCCGGAGGGCTTGGCCTCATGCCGAGGGCAGTGCCCTGTGGTGGGGGCAGCTGTGCTGGTCTGCATAGTGCAACGTGGATGCTTTGTTGGCAGTCGGGTTGGGTCAGAGGCTCCCCGCTCCCTGGGCTCCTCTGTGGATCGATTTGCCCCTTGTCTCCTTCCCCGGCCTGGGAACAAAATGATTTGCGATAAACCTTCTGTCGGTGTTCAAATTCCATCGTGGGTCTCCCCTCCCCGGCTCTCTGACTCTCTCTTGGCCCCTGCATCCCTCCCGGTCACTGTAAACCACTCCCCCCCCCGGTCCCTGCACCCTCCTTGGGTTGAGTGAGACGAGAACTGGAGGTGTCGGGTGAGGGGGTAGCCTCTTCAGTCCGAGGGTGATGCGAGTGTGGAATGAGACGCCAGTGGGTTTGGGTTCAGTTGCAAAGTTTGAGAAGTTGAGATCTCTGCTTGGTTGAGAGGGGTTTGTGGGGAGACGGGGGTGGTGGGGGGAAGCTATTTTCCACCGGCAGGGCGACAGGACTATATGGGGTTCAGTCCCCCCTTCTCCTGGAATGGGGCCGTTGGTGTTTCTGAAATCTGGAGGGAAGGCGGGGGTGTGCAAGATGAATCCCAGTCCGAAAGTGCAGTTTTGGATTATTTATTTAAGGAAGAATATCGTAATGTTGGAATTAGTCTAGGAGCGATTTGTCAGAGTGATTTCATATAAACAAGTCACAGCACACACACGTCCAACTTCTCTGTGCCGACCAAGGTGTCTCCGAGTCCCGCTCGTCCCATCTTCCTTTGTTTGGCCCGTACGCAACCTTCCTTCTCCGTCGGCCCGTCTTTCCAATGTTGTGATCAAATCCGCCTCCCACTTTCTCTGTCCGCCCGTCCCTCACCCCTGTCTCCCTCTCTTCTGAAAGCAACGCTCAGGTTCTCAGTCAACCTTCTCACCTTAAACCTGTGCCCTCAAGTTCTTAATTCCGGTACTGCGGCGGGGAGGGAGACCGAGGGGTGATCTTGCACAGGCGAATGCGCGGTCTCCGACAGCTGCCTGGTGGTGTATTGGCATCAGCACCGGACTTCAAGGCCAATGGTCGCGTGTTCGAATCCAGCCGGCTCCCCGTATGATTGAGTGTTGGCCAGTGTCTTGGCCAAGTTTTTAAAAAAAAATAATAATAATCGCAATCAAATGCTACAGCAATGGCAAGAAAGACGCCCAGGCCAGGCGCCATGGGACAGTAAGGGGAGCTTCACTCTGTGTCTGACCCTGGGAGAGTGTGACGGGACAGTTCAGAGAGAGTTTCACTCTGTGTCTGACCCTGGGAGTGTGTGATGGGACGGTGTGGAGGGAGTTTCTCTCTGTATCTGACCCCGGGAGTGTGTGATGGGACGGTGTGGAGGGAGTTTCTCTCTGTGTCTGACCCCGGGAGTGTGTGATGGGACGGTATGGAGGGAGCTTCACTCTGTGTCTGACCCCGGGAGCGTGTGATAGGATGGTGTAGAGGGAGTTTCTCTCTGTGTCTGACCCCGGGAGTGTGTGATGGGACGGTATGGAGGGAGCTTCACTCTGTGTCTGACCCCGGGAGCGTGTGATAGGACGGTGTAGAGGGAGTTTCACTCTGTGTCTGACCCCGGGAGCGTGTGATGGGACGGTGTAGAGGGAGTTTCACTCTGTGTCTGACCCTGGGAGTGTGTGATGGGACGATGTGGAGGGAGTTTCACTCTATGTCTGACCCTGGGAGTGTGTGATGGGATGGTGCGGAAGGAGCTTCGCTCTGTCTTATTCAGGGAGTGTGCAGTGACTGTTGGTGTCATGATAAGATAAACCTTTAAAAGAGGGCTACTGAGTGTTCTGGCCCTACTTAATCCTGGAGAACTGGTCGAACAACATACCGGGTAAGTCTTCCCGCAGGCAAACATGAAACAGCAAGCAGAAGACTCAGCAGGAGACATCAGTGGGGTTTGATGCACAAGATCCTATCATGACCTCCAACCCAAATCGACCATAGCCTTGCTGAGAAATGGGAACAGATGCTGTCTTGGGGAGTGCACGCGGGGTGGGGGTGGGGGGTGAGAACTAGCTCAGGAATAACCAGATCACCAAGTAGCTCAGACACCAAAAAAACCACCAACTAACCAGACTTCCTTAGTGTGAGCAGAGGGATGGTGTGGAACGGGGTCGCCAATCTTTCTTCACGCCATGGACCGAAGCCGTCAAGCAGGGGTCCGTAGATGCTAGGTTTTGATCCCTGGTGTGGAGGGAGCTTCACTCTGTGTCTGACCCCAGGAGTGTGTGATGGGACGGTGTAGAGGGAGCTTCACTCTGTGTCTGACCCCGGGAGTGTGTGATGGGACGGTGTGGAGGGAGCTTCACTCTGTGTCTGACCCCGGGAGTGTGTGATGGGACGGTGCGGAGGGAGTTTCACTCTGTGTCTGACCCCAGGAGTGTGTGATGGGACGGTGTAGAGGGAGCTTCACTCTGTGTCTGACCCCGGGAGTGTGTGATGGGACGGTGTGGAGGGAGCTTCACTCTGTGTCTGACCCCGGGAGTGTGTGATGGGACGGTGCGGAGGGAGTTTCACTCTGTGTCTGACCCCGGGAGTGTGTGATGGGACAGTGTGGAGGGAGCCTCACTCTGTGTCTGATCCCGGGAGAATGTGATGGGACGGTGTGGAGGGAGCTTCACTCTGTGTCTGACCCCGGGAGTGTGTGATGGGACTGTGTGGAGGGAGCTTCACTCTGTGTCTGACCCCGGGAGTGTGTGATGGGACGGTGTGGAGGGAGCTTCACTCTGGGTCTGACCCCGGGAGTGTGTGATGGGACAGTGCGGAGGGAGCTTCACTCTGGGTCTGACCCCGGGAGTGTGTGATGGGACGGTGTGGAGGGAGCTTCACTCTGTGTCTGACCCCAGGAGTGTGTGATGGGATGGTGTGGAGGGAGCTTCACTCTGTGTCTGACCCCGGGAGTGTGTGATGGGACGGTGTGGAGGGAGCTTCACTCTGGGTCTGACCCCGGGAGTGTGTGATGGGACAGTGCGGAGGGAGCTTCACTCTGGGTCTGACCCCGGGAGTGTGTGATGGGACGGTGTGGAGGGAGCTTCACTCTGTGTCTGACCCCGGGAGTGTGTGATGGGACGGTGTGGAGGGAGCTTCACTCTGGGTCTGACCCTGGGAGTGTGTGATGGGACGGTGTGGAGGGAGCTTCACTCTGTGTCTGACCCCGGGAGTGTGTGATGGGACGGTGTGGAGGGAGCTTCACTCTGTGTCTGACCCCGGGAGTGTGTGATGGGACGGTGCGGAGGGAGTTTCACTCTGTGTCTGACCCCGGGAGTGTGTGATGGGACAGTGTGGAGGGAGCCTCACTCTGTGTCTGATCCCGGGAGAATGTGATGGGACGGTGTGGAGGGAGCTTCACTCTGTGTCTGACCCCGGGAGTGTGTGATGGGACTGTGTGGAGGGAGCTTCACTCTGTGTCTGACCCCGGGAGTGTGTGATGGGACGGTGTGGAGGGAGCTTCACTCTGGGTCTGACCCCGGGAGTGTGTGATGGGACAGTGCGGAGGGAGCTTCACTCTGGGTCTGACCCCGGGAGTGTGTGATGGGACGGTGTGGAGGGAGCTTCACTCTGTGTCTGACCCCAGGAGTGTGTGATGGGATGGTGTGGAGGGAGCTTCACTCTGTGTCTGACCCCGGGAGTGTGTGATGGGACGGTGTGGAGGGAGCTTCACTCTGGGTCTGACCCCGGGAGTGTGTGATGGGACAGTGCGGAGGGAGCTTCACTCTGGGTCTGACCCCGGGAGTGTGTGATGGGACGGTGCGGAGGGAGCTTCACTCTGTGTCTGACCCCGGGAGTGTGTGATGGGACGGTGTGGAGGGAGCTTCACTCTGGGTCTGACCCTGGGAGTGTGTGATGGGACGGTGTGGAGGGAGCTTCACTCTGTGTCTGACCCCGGGAGTGTGTGATGGGACGGTGTGGAGGGAGCTTCACTCTGTGTCTGACCCCGGGAGTGTGTGATGGGACGGTGTGGAGGGAGCTTCACTCTGTGTTTGACCCTGGGAGTGTGTGATGGGACGGTGTGGAGGGAGTTTCACTCTGTGTCTGACCCCAGCAACATCCTTGAAGAGAGGAATGAATGTAGCGGGTGGATGATGTTGTGTTGTTACTGACCCTCGAACCCCCTGCAGCCAAAGGAGGGGCCACCATGGGAGCCAGGAGGCTTCAGAAAGAGTTGCGGGCCAATATCACGAACTGGAATGGTGGGCTATCTGAAATAGTTGAATTAGGGTTGAGGTTCGCTGCAGGGGACGTCAGGCTGCCTCTGTTTTGGGCGTTGGGAGGACAGAGGGTGAAGGGGCTGTCCGGAAGAAGGGGGAGGGACGGTGTCTGTGTGGGATGATTCGATAACAGTGGTCTCTGCCTTTCCCAGGACCCGCCCAACAGGACTCTGGTCACGCTCCGGGTGGATCCGGAGGGCTTCTTCCTGTACTGGACCGGGCAGAACAATGTAAGTTGGACGACTTGTCAAGCCGCGTGGTGTGCAGCAGGTTACCGAGCTCGTCCGCCTGTCCCTTCTGCGGCCTTGCCGTGGGTTGCGTGAGGTTGCTGGCCCCTGTCTGAGCATCGGAAGGGGCTGCCCCTCACGTTGCGGGGGTGCACGTGATCTAACCAGGTCGCTCGGGGTCACCCCTGGGCCTGGCCGAGATTTCCCCTCGCGGGCAGCCGAGAGTTCCACCCGGGCCGACCACCTGCCCGTCTTCCGGGGTTACCTACGTGCGGGAGTGCGGTGGGGGATTTCCGGGAATGCTACCCCCCCCCGAGGAACTGAATTCTTTGCAGCCTGTCGTAACCATATTTTAATTTGCAATCGATAACTTGCAAATTCCCGATGTACGTATTTTGTGTGTGACTAAACTTTTGCAATTTTGTAAAAAAGACTACACCAAAAGTCAACTGCCCTGCGTCCTGCAGTACTTGCACGTGGATGTCAGTGCTGCCCGTGAGCTCATCACGATCATTTACCTGCACCGCGCCCTCTCCTGAACTGTGACACTTCATTCTCCATTGTTATTGTTTTACCTTGTTCTACCTCACTGCGCCGTGTAATGATCTGATCTGCACAGACAGTGAGCGAGACAAGATTTTCACTGTATCTCGGTACATGTGACAACAATAAACCAATTTTAAAATGATGGTGAGAGTGAGTCAGCTGCCTCCTTGTGTGGGGGTGTTGTCCAAACAGTCTCTCTGACAGCACGAGCACTGTCATTACCCTGGGAGTGTGTGATGGGACGGTGCGGAGGGAGCTTCACTCTGTGTCTGACCCCGGGAGTGTGTGATGGGACGGTGCGGAGGGAGTTTCACTCTGTGTCTGACCCCGGGAGTGTGTGATGGGACGGTGTGGAGGGAGTTTCACTCTGTGTCTGACCCCAGGAGTGTGTGATGGGACGGTGCGGAGGGAGCTTCACTCTGTGTCTGACCCCGGGAGTGTGTGATGGGACGGTGCGGAGGGAGCTTCACTCTGTGTCTGACCCCGGGAGTGTGTGATGGGACGGTGCGGAGGGAGCTTCACTCTGTGTCTGACCCCGGGAGTGTGTGATGGGACGGTGTGGAGGGAGAGTCACTCTGTGTCTGACCCCGGGAGTGTGTGATGGGACGGTGTGGAGGGAGCTTCACTGTGTCCGACCCCGGGAGTGTGTGATGAGACGGTGCGGAGGGAGCTTCACTCTGTGTCTGACCCCGGGAGTGTGTGATGGGACGGTGTGGAGGGAGCTTCACTCTGTGTCTGACCCCGGGAGTGTGTGATGGGACGGTGTAGAGGGAGCTTCACTCTGTGTCTGACCCCGGGAGTGTGTGATGAGACGGTGTGGAGGGAGCTTCACTCTGTGTCTGACCCCGGGAGTGTGTGATGAGACGGTGTGGAGGGAGCTTCACTCTGTGTCTGACCCCGGGAGTGTGTGATGGGACGGTGTGGAGGATCGATGGTCTGTGAGTGATTGTGCTTGAGGTAATCAGCCTCCTTGTGGCTGAAACCAAATGAATTAAATTGAGTTTGTTATTTATCACGTGTACTATGAAATGAATCAGTTAGGTTAACGGCCAACACACCCACGGATGTGCTAGGGGCCGCCTGCAAGTTCCGCTACACGTTCCAGCGCCAACGTAGCGTACCCAGAATGCTCGGCAGAATCCACCACAACAGGGGATTGAGCCCCGCTCCGTCTTCCCAGCCTTGGCTGTGGAGGATTCTCAGCTCTGAGGCACCAATTCCTCGGCAACCCGGGCAGACGTCGGTCTGGGTCGCCTACCCGCGATACTCCTCCGTTCATCCCCTTGGCCGCGAGCGTTTTGTGCTCCTGTCTTCGGGGTTAGGGGTCGCCCCTTGCGGGAGTCGATACCAGCGACCAGAGCCCGCAGGTTGACCAGGAGTCGAGGGCCGGTGGCCTAAGCCCGGAGGCCCAAAAGCCTGTGCTGGAGTTGGAGGACGGCCTGTGTGGGAGAGGGCTGGGAGGAAAGACGGGGGCTTGTTTTATTGTTTTGGTTACTTGCCGCGTCCCGTGTTGTTCTGCCGGGCATTGTGGGTAATTCTGCGTCAGCGCGGGAATGCGTGACGACATACTTGCGGGCTGCCCCTCCCCCCCCCCGGCACACCCTTGCCTCGTTAACGCAAACGATGCCCTTCACTGTTCCGATGTTCGTTACCAGCCGTGTCGTGCGAACGAGGGCGGTCGTGGTCTTTCCGTGGTCGTTCTTGGCAAAACTTGTTTTTCTTGGAGTTCAGCCCGGAGAAGTGTGAGGTGGTACACTTCGGAAGGTCAAACTCCAAGGCAGAGTACAAAGTAAATGGCAGAATACTCAGTAGTGTGGAGGAGCAGAGGGATTGGGGTCAGAGCAACACTCACAACACG
The DNA here is from genome assembly GCF_963921235.1 of Mobula hypostoma. Classification (NCBI taxonomy): domain Eukaryota; kingdom Metazoa; phylum Chordata; class Chondrichthyes; order Myliobatiformes; family Myliobatidae; genus Mobula; species Mobula hypostoma. The sequence goes on along the minus strand of NC_086126.1, from coordinate 6,627,753 downwards.
CTGGAGGAACTCAGCAGGTCGGGCAGCATCTGTGGAAACGATCAGTCGACGTTTCGGGCTGGAAATCTTCGTCAGGACTGAAGAGGGAAGGGGCAGAGGCTCTATAAAGAAGGTGGGGGAGGGTGGGAAGGAGAAGGCTGGTAGGTTCCAGGTGAAAAACCAGTAAGGGGGAAAGATAAAGGGATGGGGGAGAGGAAGCAGGGAGGGGATAGGCAGGAAAGGTGAAGAAGGAATAGGGGAAAACACAATGGGTAGTAGAAGGAGGTGGAGCCACGAGGGAGGTGATAGGCAGCTGGGGGAGGGGGCAGAGTGACATTGGGATAGGGGAAGGGAGGGGGAGGGAATTACCGGAAGTTGGAGAATTCTATGTTCATACCAAGGGGCTGGAGACTACCTAGATGGTATATGTACCCTCATGGTTCCGCCTCCTTCTACTACCCATTGTGTTTTCCCCTATTCCTTCTTCACCTTTCCCGACTATCCCCTCCCTGCCTCCCCACCCCCACCCCTCTATCTTTCCCCTTACTGGTTTTTCACCTGGAACCTACCAGCCTTCTCCTCCCCACCCTCCCCCCACGTTCTTTATAGGGCCTCTGCCCCTTCCCTCTTCAGTCCTGACGAAGGGTTCCGGCCCGAAACGTCGACCGATCATTTCCACGGATGCTGCCCGACCTACTGAGTTCCTCCAATGTGTTGTGAGTGTTGCTTTGACCCCAGCGTCTGCAGAGTATTTTGTGTTTGGGATCTGGGGGTACATGTCCACAGATCCTTGAAAGTTGCCTCACAGGTGGATAGGGTAGTTAAGAAAGCTTATGGGATGTTAGCTTTCATAAGTCGAGGGATAGAGTTTAAGAGTCGCGAGGTAATGATGCAGCTCTATAAAACTCTGGTTAGGCCACACTTGGAGTACTGTGTCCAGTTCTGGTCGCCTCACTATAGGAAGGATGTGGAAGCATTGGAAAGGGTACAGAGGAGATTTACCAGGATGCTGCCTTGTTTAGAGAGTATGCATTATGCTCAGAGATTAAGGGAGCTAGGGCTTTACTCTTTGGAGAGAAGGAGGATGAGAGGAGACATGATAGAGGTGTACAAGATAATAAGAGGAATAGATAGAGTGGATAGCCAGCGCCTCTTCCCCAAGGCACCACTGCTCAATACAAGAGGACATGGCTTTAAGGTAAGGGGTGGGAAGTTCAAGGGGGATATTAGAGGAAGGTTTTTTACTCAGTGGTTGGTGCGTGGAATGCACTGCCTGAGTCAGTGGTGGAGGCAGATACACTAGTGAATTTTAAGAGACTACTGGACAAGTATATGGAGGAATTTAAGGTGGGAGGGGGGTTATATGGGAGGTAGGGTCTGAGGGTCAGTACAACATTGTGGGCCGAAGGGCCTGTACTGTTCTATGTTCTACTCAAGTGGTTTGCTATCGCCTCCTTCTGGGCAGTGCCTTTACAAAACGGGTGACCCCTCTCCCCCCCTCAGCCATTATCAATACTCTTCAGAGATTGTCTGGCCTGGCGTCTGTGTTCGCAGAACCAGGACTTGTGATCTGCACCGGCAGCTCGTACGACCATCCACCACCTGCCCCCATGGGTCCATGTGACCCTGATCGGAGGGGGCGCTACGCCTTGGACGACCCGCAGGCCAGCAGAGGGAAGGAGTGCCTTTCGTAGAGGCATATCTCCACCCCTCCAACTGACTTGCGCAAAATTTAAAAACTCTGAATCTGAGGTTTCTGGGCTGGGTCAGAGAGACGGGGTGTGGTTTCTGAGGTTTGGTGGAAGTTGTGTCGGGGGGGCCCCATCCCCCCATCCCCCCACCCACCACCGCCCCCGGCTGCGGAGCTCAACGCCGTGCCAGGGGAGCGTTCCCTCGGTCACGTCTCGGCGGCGTGCCGAGGATGTAAACAGGAACTGCCGGGATTGGGAAACGTCCTGGTGCGTCAGGCTGTCACCAGGCGGCGGTTTGCTAAGCGGCCTGTGGCCTGTGTGTGTCTGTCTCAGTGGCAAGCTGTGCTCGAGGCCCCCACCCCCCCTCCCCCCGTACACGGGCCCCCATCCTCCATTTCCTGACCAGCTTCCCTCATGAGAACACGAGAAATAGGAGCAGGGGTCGGCCATCTGGCCCGTCGAGCCTGCCCCGCCATTCCAAGGCTGATCTGGCCATGGACTCGTCTCCACCTACCTGCCTTTCCCCCACAACCCTTAATTCCCCTACTGTGCAAAAATCTATCCAACCTGGTCTTAAATGTATTTACTGAGGCAGCCTCCACTGTGTCACTGGGCTGAGAATTCCACAGATTCATCACTCTCTGGGAAAAGCAGTTCCTGCTCACCTCTGTCCTAAATCTACTCCCCTGAATCTTGAGGCTACGTCCCCTAGTTCTAGTCTCACCTACCAATGGAAACAACTTTCCTGCCTCTATCTTATCTATCCCTTTCATAATCTTATATGTTTCTATAAGATCTCCTCTCATTCTTCTGAATTCCAGTGAGTACAGTCCCAAGCAACTCACTCTCTCCTCATAGTCTAACCCCCTCATCTCTGGAATCAACCAGGTGAACCTCCTCTGCACTGCCTCCAAAGCCAGTATATCCTTCCTCAAGTAAGGAGACCAGAACTGCACACAGTACTCCAGGTGTGGCCTCACCAGTACCCTGTACAGTTGCAGCATAACCTCCCTGCTCTTAAATTCAATCCCTCTAGCAATGAAGGCCAATATTCTGTTTGCCTAGATAGCCTGCTGCACCTGCAAACCAACCTTTTGCGATTCATACACAAGCACGCTGCAATTTTTTTACAATTCAAATAGTAATCTGATCTTCCATTTTTCTTCCAAAGTGGATGACCTGGCATTTACCAACATCAGTCCATCTGCCAGACCCTTGCCCACTTGCTTAACATAGTCATACTTTATTGATCCCCGGGGGAAATTGGTATTCGATACAGTTGCACCATAAATAGTAATAAAACCATAAATAGTTAAATAGTACTATGTAAATTATGCCAGGAATTTACCTATCTATATCTCTCTACACAATTTGCTTTTCCACTCAATTCAGTGTCATCAGCAAACTTAAATAAACTACACTCGGTCCCCTCTTCCAGGTCGTTAACGTTTATCGTGAGCAGTTGTGGGCCCAGCACCGACCCCTGCGGACACTGCTCACCACCGATTTCCAACCAGAGTTACACCCGTGTATCCCAACTCTCTGCTTTCTATTAGTTAACCGATCCTCTCTCCATGCTGATACATCACCCCCAACTCCATTTCTTTCCAGATGCCTCGGTATTTCTGTAATAATAGCTTCGAGCATTTTCCTGACTACAGATGTTAAACTAACTGGCCGACAGTTACCTGTCTTTTGGTTACATCCTTTTGTTTTTGAACAGTGGCATGACATTTGCCTTCTTCCAATCTGCCGGGACCTGCCCAGAATCCGGAGAATTTTGGTAAATTATCAGCAAAGCCTCAACTATGACCCCTGCCATTCCTTTCCGTACCCTGGGGTGCATTCCCTCAGGACCAGGGGACGTGTCTGTCTTTAGGCCCACAAGTTTGCTCAGCTTTGAGGACTCCACCCCCACCTCGCTGTCTGACCTTGGCATGGGGGCGGGGGGCCCCACCCTCACCCCACTGACTGTCAGGGGCATTGGGGAGGGTGTCCCTATTGGATATATTCAAAATTTGACTCATCTGCGTGACCCCCCTCCCCCCCCAGTCTCTCAAACCCCCCTCCAGGACCTAAACCCTCAAAGTTCAAAGTAAATTTATTGTCATTGTACAGAGCCATCGCCAGAGTCATTTTCTTGCAGGCATACACAATAGATCCTGAATTGGGTAATAGAAGGATACAAGTTGACAATAAACTGGACTGCTCAAAGAACACTGAGGCTGTCTACAAGAAGGGTCAGAGCCGTCTCTATTTCCTGAGGAGACTGAGGTCCTTTAACATCTGCTGGACGATGCTGAGGATGTTCTACGAGTCTGTGGTGGCCAGTGCGATCATGTTTGCTGTTGTGTGCTGGGGCAGCAGGCTGAGGGTAGCAGACACCAACAGGATCAACAAACTCATTTGTAAGGCCAGTGATGTTATGGGGATGGAACTGGACTCTCTGACGGTGGTGTTTGAAAAGAGGATGCTTTCCAAGTTGCATGCCATCTTGGACAATGTCTCCCATCCACTACATAATGTATTGGTTGGGCACAGGAGTACATTCAGCCAGAGACTCATTCCACTGGGATGCAGCACAGAACGTCATAGGAAGTCATTCCTGCCTGTGGCCATCAAACTTTACAACTCCTCCCTTGGAGGGTCAGACACCCTAAGCCAATAGGCTGGTCCTGGACTTATTTCCTGGCATAATTTACTTTTTACTATTTAACTATGGTTTATTACTATTTATTATTTATGGTGCAACTGTAATGAAAACCAATTTCCCCCAGGATCAATGAAGTATGACTATGAAACATAGAAAAGCTACAGCACAATACAGGCCCTTCGGCCTACAAAGCTGTGCTAAACATGTCCCTACCTTAGAACTACCTAGGCTTTACCCATAGCCCTCTATCTTTCTAAGCTCCATGTACCTATCCAGGAGTCTCTTAAAAGACCCTATCGTTTCCGCCTCCTTCCACCGCCGCCGGCAGCCCGTTCCACGCGCTAATGACCATCGTAGAGTCAGTGAAAGACCGCACCAACTCAGAGCAGAAAGCCACAAGCTCTGCAAATACAAAAAGTGAAATAAATAAGTAATAAATATCAAGAAAGTGAGATGAAGAGTCCTTGAAAGTTCTCTCCATCTTTGTGACCGTCTCAAACCATCCAAGTCCTCATGTCTCCCTCCAATTACAATTCCCTCTCGTGCCCCTCCCTCATCACTCCATTGTACCTTCTGCTGAGCTCCTAAACTCTGTAATCCCTTTTCTTCCCCCCCCCCGAGCTTTAAACACCCCTGAATCAGTGTACCCCCCCCAAGCTTCTGGTCACCACTTGTCCCCAGATAGTTCGGATCCAGCCAGAGGGCAGACATGAGGAAATCTGCAGATGCTGGAATTTCAAGCAACTCACATCAAAGTTGCTGGTGAACGCAGCAGGCCAGGCAACATCTCTAGGAAGAGGTACAGTCGACGTTTCGGGCCAGGACCCTTCGTCAGGACTAACTGAAGGAAGAGCTAGTAAGAGATTTGGAAGTGGGAGGCGGAGGGGGAGATCCGAAACGATAGGAGAAGACAGGAGGGGGAGGGATGGAGCCAAGAGCTGGACAGGTGATTGGCAAAGGGGATGTGAGAGGATCATGGGACAGGAGGCCCAGGGAGAAGGAAAAGAGGGCGGGAAACCCAGAGGATGGGCAAGGGGTATAGTGAGAGGGACAGAGGGAGAAAAAGGAGAGAGAGAGAGAAAGAATGTGTGTATGTGAATAAATAACGGATGGGGTACGAGAGGGAGGTGGGGCATTAGCGGAAGTTTGAGAAGTCAGTGTTCATGCCATCAGGTTGGAGGCTACCCAGACGGAATATAAGGTGTTGTTCCTCCAGCCTGAGTGTGGCTTCATCGTGACAGTGGAGGAGGCCGTGGATAGACATGTCAGAATGGGAATGGGATGTGAAATTAAAATGTGTGGCCACTGGGAGATGGTCAGAGTAGCTCTTTGTTGCTGGGTGAGGCTTTTAATGTCAAAAACGAACTCCCGCGCTGTCGGGGGCATCTTCAAAAGGCGGTGTCCAACTTTCAGGACTCCCACCATCCGGGACTTGGCCTCTTCTCATCAGGCGGTACTGGGGCCTGACGATCCACGCACACCGCTTTTAGGAACAGCTTCTCCTCTGCAGTCAGATTTGTGAACTCTACCTCATGGTTTTTCTCTGTTTTGACCCTTTTAAATTAGTTTTGTTTCTTCTTGTGACCTAGGTATTATTTTTGGGTGACTGGGTGACGGGGTGGAGATACGTCTCTACCAAAGGAGGTGTGAGGTGGTCCTTCCCCTCCGCTAGCCTGTAGGTCACCCTTGGGCGAGGTGTAGCACCTGCTTAGCCCCCCCGACCAGGGTGACGTGGAGCCATGGGGGCAGGCGGTGGATGGTCGTATGAGCAGCCGGTGCCCAACACAGCGCCTGGCTTTGCGGCCACTGGCGCCGGGCAGACAATCTCCAAAGAGTATTGACAATGGCTGGGGGGACGGGGTGTCACCGGACTTGTAAAGACACACGGACCCAGAAGGTGACAGTGGGAACCATTTCTGTAGAAAATGGAAGACCATGATTGCCCTCGCTATATGGCATGGCGCATGATGATGTCATACAACATGATGCATAATGATGACTAATTTATGTCTTCAACTGTAATTTCACTGTGCGTGTATGTAATATAAATATATATATATATATATATATATATATACACACAACTCTGGGTGTGTATATATGTGGGTGTTTGTGTATATATAGTACGTATGTTAACATAATGCTTTACTGTACCAGAAACCCATGCTCAGTTCTTGCCGCTGTGTATCAGGAGTCTGTACGTTCTCCCTGTGACTGCGTAGGCTCCCTCGGGTGCTCCAGTTTACCCCACAGTCCCAAGACCTACTGGTTGGCAGGCGAGTTGTCCAGTGATTAGGCTTGGATTAAACCCAGGCTTACTGGGCAGCACACCTTGAAGGCCAGAAGAACCTATTCCGCACTGTATAGTTTATACTTTATACTTTATTGTCGCCAAACAATTGATACTAGAATGTACAATCATCTCGGCGAATTCTGATTCTGCGCTTCGTACTCCCTGGAGTATAAATCGATAGTAAATATTAAAAATTTAAATTATAAATCACAAATAGAAAATGGAAAGTAAGGTAGTGCAAAAAAACCGAGAGGCAGGTCCGGATATTTGGAGGGTACGGCCCAGATCCGGGTCAAGATCTGTTCAGCAGTCTTATCACAGTTGGAAAGAAGCTGTTCCCAAATCTGGCCGTACGAGTCTTCAAGCTCCTAAGCCTTCTCCCGGAGGGAAGAGGGACGAAAAGTGTGCTGGCTGTCCTTGATTATCCTTGCAGCACTGCTCCGACAGCGTGCGGTGTAAAGTGAGTCCACGGAAGATTGGTTTGTGTGATGTGCTGCGCCATGTTCACGATCTTCTGCAGCTTCTTCCGGTCTTGGACAGGACAACTTCCATACTAGGTTGTGAGGTGTATGTTAATATATGTAAATATTTATTTACATATTCATGTATAGATTTGTATATATTATAATTCTAAACCTGATTCTGATGATCGGTATTCACAGTGCAATTATGTAGTGGTTATTGAAGCACTTGTCAGTATTATGATGTTGCAGTGCGTCATGTTTGCAGACTGTTCAGAAATCTGGCCCACAGCCCTGCACCATGCTCTCTTCAGCTGCTGACATGAGGAAGGCGGGTGCAGGAGCCCTGGGACCCGCACGACCAGGTTTGGGGGCAGTTCCCACCCTTCAACCATCCGGCCCCTGAACCGGAGAGGACCACCTCACTCACCCCAACGCTGAACTGACTCTAGAACCGATAGACTCACTTTTCAGGACTCGACAACTGGTGTTCTCGCGATTTATTGTTTTTCAGTATCTGCCCAGTTTGCTTTGTACACATGGGTCGTTTGTCGTCCAAAGGACATTTATTATCAAAGAGTGCATATATTATATCACTTCGCGATTCGACTCCTTGCAGACAGCCACAAAGCAAAGAAACCGAAAAGACTTGGCAAGCGTTGAATGTGCAGAGAGGGAACAAAACTATATGATGTAAGTAAGCAAATGGCATCGAGAACAAGATTTTGACACTCCGCCTCAGCCTCCGATCCGCGCACGGCGGAGTACAGGTGGTGGAGCAGCGGACAGAACCGCCTCTGCCTTTCCAGTCGATCTGGCCCGGCGTTTAAATCGCCTGGGCCGTTCCTCGCTCTGAGACCTCCAGTGCTGGCCTCCAATGCCAGCTCGAAGTGGTCGCAGATGCCAGTCATTCTACAAATTGAGTGCGGGTCCGAGCAGGACGGTGTGACGTTGTCCACATCCGGGGCGGTGGGGGGGGGGGCGGGGTTAACTCTTAAGCCTCCACTAAGTCAACCTTGCAATGTCGACCGTCCGAGACCCTCATCCTTACTGATGCATTGAACATAAGTTCCCCTGTAACTTGCAAGACAGGTGGGAGAGTGTGTGACCCTCCCTTACTCCAGACTTGATGAGGAAACTGTTTTGCATGTTTCAACTATTTGACATTTCTGCCTGAGGGATAATAATCTCACTGTCTAACACACCCTCCCCCCATTACACTTACTGTAACTGTACAGAGTCACTGTTCATTCAGGGTGAGGGTCACTCACTGTTTACCTGTACAGAGTCACTGTTTATTCAGGGTGAGGGTCACTGTGTAACTGTACAGAGTCACTGTTTATTCAGGGTGAGGGTCACTGTGTAACTGTACAGAATCACTGTTTATTCAGGGTGAGGGTCACTCACTGTTTACCTGTACAGAGTCACTGTTTATTCAGGGTGAGGGTCACTGTGTAACTGTACAGAGTCACTGTTTATTCAGGGTGAGGATCACTCACTGTGTAACTGTACAGAGTCACTGTTTATTCAGGGTGAGGGTCACTGTATAACTGTACAGAGTCACTGTTTATTCAGGATGAGGGTCACTGTGTAACTGTACAGAGTCACCGTTTATTGAGGGTGAGGGTCACTCACTGTGTAACTGTACAGAGTCACTGTTTATTCAGGGTGAGGGTCACTGTGTAACTGTACAGAGTCACTGTTTATTCAGGGTGAGGGTCACTCACTGTGTAACTGTACAGAGTCACTGTTTATTCAGGGTGAGGGTCACTCACTGTTTACCTGTACAGAGTCACTGTTTATTCAGGGTGAGGGTCAGTGTGTAACTGTACAGAGTCACTGTTTATTCAGGGTGAGGGTCACTGTGTAACTGTACAGAGTCACTGTTTATTCAGGATGAGGGTCACTGTGTAACTGTACAGAGTCACTGTTTATTCAGGTGAGGGTCACTCACTGTGTAACTGTACAGAGTCACTGTTTATTCAGGATGAGGGTCACTGTGTAACTGTACAGAGTCACTGTTTATTCAGGGTGAGGGTCACTGTGTAACTGTACAGAGTCACTGTTTATTAAACAGTTATGTTTCATGTCGCAGTGCCTGTTCAGTGTCTATGTCTGGAAATTCCCTTTGATCATGAGGGACATTTGATGGCAATTGGGGAGGTGATGTGAAACAGTGTTGGCAGGACCTGGTGTGGATTCCACCATCCCCCCAGCAGTAATGCAATAACCTGTATTTAGATAGATACGTTATTGATCCTAAAGGAAATGCCAAGGGGAAACCTTTTCTTCGACATTGCACTCTTGCCAGTGGTCAGTGAAAGGACAGAGGCTGTCAGGGAGTGTTTTTGAGACCTCTATCTTCTCTCGCCCACACCCCACTCACTTTCGCCATCTTCTTCCCGTTTGCTTGCCATGTTTGGATTTCGGGACTAAGGTCGCGTCCCTCTTAAGATGCGGGTGGGCCCCACCTGCGTTGAGTGCGTGGGATGGCTGTCCTTTCCCATTGCTCCAGTGCCTCATTCGGAGTGTTTCAGATGGTGGGGAGGGGTGAGGTGATGGTGCGCTGAGGAAAGTTGTTGGTTTGTTGCCGGGCCGGCGTTTGGTCTGTACTTCCGTCGGTTGGCGGCGGGGGTGGGTGCGGGCAGGAGGATCCCGCAGAGCTGTGGTCTGGGATTTCCTCCCGCTGCTCCTGCGCGAGCCCATTGGCCAGGATCGCCCTCTCCTTTTTCAACGCTTCCGTCAGCACACTCTGGTGGTTCGCTGGCTGTCCCAGCGCCCACGTAATCATGCTCGCAAGAGTTGTGTCAGGAATATATCTCGGGGAGAGATTTAGGGAGGGAGTGGCGGTATTTGGGAAGGATATTTCAGGAGCTCCAGGCCAGAAACTGAAGGTATGATCCAGCGTTCCCTCCAATTTATTTTTTGAACAGCTGCGCAGACCAACCATTGCTTTGAGCAGGATTATATTTTTTTTAAACACGGTCTGAAAACTGTGCAGCATGCGAAATGTTAACAAAGCTCGAGCTGTGTGGTAACAAAGGCTATGTGCACGGGGGCATTGCAGTTACAGCGCGGCCGTGCGCCCAGACAGTGGTATGGTGCCTGATGGGAGTTAAGACTGTGGGATTTCGGAGTGAGGTAAGGCCATTCAGCCCATCGAATCTGCTCCCCCTAGCAATCATGGCAGGCTTCTATTTTTCCCGATTTCATCCCGATAATCCAGCCACCTCTCTGAAACCCATAACCCCCCCCCCCCGTTCCAGTCAAGAAGCTGTCAATCTCTGCCAGTGACATAGCTTCCATCACCGTCTGTGGCAATGAATTCCACAGATTCACCACCGTCTGAGTAAAGAAGTTCCTCTCCGTCTCTGTCCTAAAGAGATGTCACTTTGTACTGAAGCTGTGTCCTCTGGTCCTAAACATCCCCCCCCATGACAGGGAACCTCCTCTCCGTATCCACGCTATCTGGGCCTTGCGGTATCTGGCTTTGGTGAGACTCACTCCTCTCTCTTCTGAATCCAGGCCGAGAGACGTCAAATGCTGCTCGGGGGGGGGTATGGGGGGGAGAGATGGTGAGGCTCAGGCGCCTGAACCCAGAGGGCTGCGAGCAGAAGTGGTGGATGTGGGTTTGATGTCACCATTTACGAGAAGCTTTGCTGATGGGGGCACAGAACACAGAAGGGCAGGAACAGGCCCTCCAGCCCACGATGTTGTGCCGGACCAGCTGAAAAGTAAATCAAAGAACACCCACCTTAGAAATTAATTCCTCCTACCTACCCAATGTCCATAGCCCTCCCATCTTCCTCACATCCGTGTGCCCATCCAAATGTCTCTTAAAAGCTTCTAATGTGTTTGCCTCCCCCACCACACCAGACATCCACCACTCTCTGAGTAAAAAAAACTTGCCCCTCACCTCCCCCTCGATCCTACCCCCTCCTCTTACCTTCAAAGCATGCCCTGTGGTACTAGACATTTCAACCCTGGGAAACAGATACTCTCTCCACTCTATCTATAACTCTCATCATCTTATAAACCTCGATCAGATCTCCTCTCAGAGAAAACAACCCAAGTTTGCCCAGCCTCTCGTGATAGCAGGTGCCCTCTAAACCAGGCAGCACCCTGTTGAACCCTTCCTGCACCGTCTCTGAAACCTCAATACTCTTCCTGTAGAGGGGTGACCAGAACTGTGTGCAGTACTCCAGAAGTGGCCCAACCAGAGTTTTGTAAAGTTGCAGCTTAATCTCTCGACTTTTGAACTCAATACCGCGACTAATAAAATCAAACATTCCTAAGCCTCCGTAACCACCCTTTTGACTCAGGTGAGGAGGGCTACGGGGTCGATGGGGGTTTGGCATAATGTTCAACACAGACTAGATGGGCCGAAGGGCCCCTGTACCACTGCACTCTGTGATTGTGACGTGTATTTAAGGGCTGGTGGTGTGAAATCGTGAGATTTCAGTGTCTTGAAGGCAGGGTGGTCTGCAGACCTGGTGAATGTTTAATGTTAATGTTTAATGGTTAATGTTTTGTTGCCTAGCACAGCTGCAGCCGGCTGAAGGGCCTTTCCCCCTGGCCCCGTCCAGCTGCAGGAGCTCCGGAAGGGTGCCGAAGTTGTGGGGAGGTCATAAAGGAGGTTGGGACCTTTGCAGGGCAGATGGATGGGGTCAGCGGGAGTCGGGACAGGAAGCCTTGCTCCGTGCAAGTTTGGGAACGCTCGGATGTGGAGAACGTGCTGGGGACTTTTAAACATCTGTTCAGAGTTCCCAGGCTCTCTCGGCCTATTCCGCCTCCCCTGGTGAATTGAGAAATTCAAGCTCTGTGTAAGAATCTGCTGGCAACGGTCCTGCAAGGCTTGGCAAAGCTCCCCCTGTCTCCTGCTCGCCCCTCCCAGCGCTCCCAGGCCGCTTGTGTTCGGGTGAGAGAGTGGGAGGAGGAGCAGGAGGCCTCATTCGAACCCGGCTGCACTTTCCCACAGGCAGACGGGGCCTGACGCAGTCACAGTCCCCTCCTCACGATCAGCAGCCCCCCCAGCACCACCACAACACTCCGCTTTGCGCAATCGTTCCGTGGTCTGGTGTCTGTTCAAGTGACATGTTTATCGTCTTATTTTCAGCGTGTGTGTGTATGTGTGTCTCTCTCTCTTCCCCCCTCTCTCATTCTCTCCCTGTCACGCGCTCTCTCCCTGAACCCCCCGCCACCCTTTTGCCCCTCGTCCATCGCTCTGCCGTTGCGGCGGGCCTGCCTGGGCCGTGACCACGTTCGGAACGTTGCCAGCCGTTCTGGGCCCCCGTATCTTAAGGAAGAATGTGTTGGCGTTGGTCCTGAAGAGGTTCACCAGAATGATCCTGGGAATGAAAGGGTTTAACATGTGAGGAGCTCCGAGTTGAGCCTGTACTGGAGTTTAGATGAATGAAGTGGGGTGGGGGGGGGGGTGGAATCTCATTGTTGCTGATCAAATGTTGAAAGGCCTCGGTAGAGTGGATGTGGAGAGGATGTATCCTATAGTGGGGGAGTCTAGGACCAGAGGACACAGATAGAATGGATGTGGAGAGGATGTTTCCTATGGTGGGGGAGTCTAGGACCAGAGGACACGGATAGAGTGGATGTGGAGAGGATGTTTCCTATAGTGGGGGAGTCTAGGACCAGAGGACACAGATAGAATGGATGTGGAGAGGATGTTTCCTATCGTGGGGGAGTCTCGGACCAGAGGACACAGATAGAGTGGATGTGGAGAGGATGTTTCCTATAGTGGGGGAGTCTAGGACCAGAGGACACAGATGGAGTGGATGTGGAGAGGATGTTTCCTGTCGTGGGGGAGTCTAGGACCAGAGGACACAGATAGAGTGGATGTGGAGAGGATGTTTCCTATAGTGGGGGAGTCTAGGACCAGAGGGCACAGATAGAGTGGATGTGGAGAGGATGTTTCCTATGGTGGGGGAGTCTAGGACCAGAGGACACGGATAGAATGGATGTGGAGAGGATGTTTCCTATGGTGGGGGAGTCTAGGACCAGAGGACACGGATAGAGTGGATGTGGAGAGGATGTTTCCTATAGTGGGGGAGTCTAGGACCAGAGGACACAGATAGAATGGATGTGGAGAGGATGTTTCCTATGGTGGGGGAGTCTAGGACCAGAGGACACGGATAGAGTGGATGTGGAGAGGATGTTTCCTATGGTGGGGGAGTCTCGGACCAGAGGACACAGATAGAGTGGATGTGGAGAGGATGTTTCCTATAGTGGGGGAGTCTAGGACCAGAGGACACAGATAGAGTGGATGTGGAGAGGATGTTTCCTGTCGTGGGGGAGTCTAGGACCAGAGGACACAGATAGAGTGGATGTGGAGAGGATGTTTCCTATAGTGGGGGAGTCTAGGACCAGAGGGCACAGATAGAGTGGTTGTGGAGAGGATGTTTCCTATAGTGGGGGAGTCTAGGACCAGAGGACACAGATAGAGTGGATGTGGAGAGGATGTTTCCTATAGTGGGGGAGTCTGGGACCAGAGGACACAGATAGAGTGGATGTGGAGAGGATGTTTCCTATGGTGGGGGAGTCTGGGACCAGAGGACACGGATAGAGTGGATGTGGAGAGGATGTTTCATATGGTGGGGGAGTCTAGGACCAATGGACACGGATAGAGTGGATGTGGAGAGGATGTTTCCTATAGTGGGGGAGTCTAGGACCAGAGGGCACAGAGTGAATGTGGAGAGAATGTTTCCTGTAGTGGGGGAGTCTAGGACCAGAGGACACAGATAGAAACATAGAAACATAGAAAATAGGTGCAGGAGTAGGCCATTCGGCCTTTTGAGCCTGCACCGCCATTTATTATGATCATGGCTGATCATCCAACTCAGAACCCTGCCCCAGCCTTCCCTCCATACCCCCTGACCCCCATAGCCACAAGGGCCATATCTAACTCCCTCTTAAATATAGCCAATGAACTGGCCTCAACAGTTTCCTGTGGCAGAGAATTCCACAGATTCACCACTCTCTGTGTGAAGAAGATTTTCCTAATCTCGGTCCTAAAAGGCTTCCCCTCTATCCTCAAACTGTGTCCCCTCGTTCTGGACTTCCCCAACATCGGGAACAATCTTCCTGCATCTAGCCTGTCCAATCCCTTTAGGATCTTATACGTTTCAATCAGATCCCCCCTCAATCTTCTAAATTCCAACGAGTACAAGCCCAGTTCATCCAGTCTTTCTTCATATGAAAGTCCTGCCATCCCAGGAATCAATCTGGTGAACCTTCTTTGTACTCCCTCTATGGCAAAGATGTCTTTCCTCAGATTAGGGGACCAAAACTGCACACAATACTCCAGGTGTGGTCTCACCAAGGCCTTGTACAACTGCAGCAGTACCTCCCTGCTCCTGTACTTGAATCCTCTCGCTATAAATGCCAGCATACCATTCGCCTTTTTCACCACCTGCTGTACCTGCATGCCCACTTTCAATGACTGGTGTATAATGACACCCAGGTCTCGTTGCACCTCCCCTTTTCCTAATCGGCCACCATTCAGATAATCTGTTTTCCTATTTTTGCCACCAAAGTGGATAACTTCACATTTATCCATATTAAATTGCATCTGCCATGAATTTGCCCACTCACCCAACCTATCCAAGTCACCTTGCATCCTCTTAGCATCCTCCTCACAGCTAACACCCAGCTTCGTGTCATCCGCAAACTTGGAGATGCTGCATTTAATTCCTTCATCCAAGTCATTAATATATATTGTAAACAACTGGGGTCCCAGCACTGAGCCTTGCAGTACCCCACTAGTCACCGCCTGCCATTCTGAAAAGGTCCCGTTTATTCCCACTCTTTGCTTCCTGTCTGCTAACCAATTCTCCACCCACACCAATACCTTACCCCCAATACCGTGTGCTTTAAGTTTGCACACTAATCTCCTGTGTGGGACCTTGTCAAAAGCCTTTTGAAAATCCAAATATACCACATCCACTGGTTCTCCCCTATCCACTCTACTAGTTACATCCTCAAAAAATTCTATGAGATTCGTCCGACATGATTTTCCTTTCACAAATCCATGCTGACTTTGTCCGATCATTTCACCGCTTTCCAAATGTGCTGTTATCACATCCTTGATAACTGACTCCAGCAGTTTCCCCACCACCGACGTTAGGCTAACCGGTCTATAATTCCCCGGTTTCTCTCTCCCTCCTTTTTTAAAAAGTGGGGTTACATTAGCCACCCTCCAATCCTCAGAAACTAGTCCAGAATCTAACGAGTTTTCAAAAATTATCACTAATGCATCCACTTTTTCTTGGGCTACTTCCTTAAGCACTCGAGGATGCAGACCATCTGGCCCTGGGGATTTATCTGCCTTTAATCCCTTCAATTTACCTAACACCACTTCCCTACTAACATGTATTTCGCTCAGTTCCTCCATCTCACTGGACCCTCTGTCCCTTACTATTTCTGGAAGATTATTTATGTCCTCCTTAGTGAAGACAGAACCAAAGTGGATAGAGTGGATGTGGAGAGGATGTTTCCTATGGTGGGGAGAGTCTAGGACCAGAGGGCACAACCTCAGAACAGAGGGAAGTCCCTTTAAAACAGAAATGAGGAGGAATTTCTTCAGCCGGGTGAATCTGTAGAATTTGTTGTTCTTCATTGGTAAGGGCTTATCAAATCAGTCATGCAGTGCACTAACAGGCCCTTCAGCCCATCTAGCTCTTGCTGACCTGGTCTTCTACCCAGTCTGATCTCCCTGCACCTGTGCCAAGCTCTCCCACCCCTCTCGTCCTGGGTGAATGGGGTTGAGGGGCCTTATGACTGGGTGGGGGGGGTGCAAGAGGCTGGGGGAGGAGAGGACGTGCCTCTATTGTGTCTGAGGCCCAGACTCCTGTCCCGGTTATATCACCTCATCTGGAAGGATGTTTCCTGCAGCACCAGCGGCTCTGGTGTTGTCTGATAGTCGGAGTCTGGTTTTGTTATGTCTCTGCTTTCCCACCCGTCTCCTTCCGTTCCTCCCCACGTGCCCTGGGCCTTCCTCTCGAAAGGGGAAGTGAGCAGCCTGTCAACAGCTAACTCCGCAACCACTCCAAACCCCGGGCCTAGCTGTCTCCTCAGGTGGGGGTCGGAAGGGATGGTCCCACACGGAGGGCGCCCTTCAGGTTTGGGACCCCCCCAACCCCCAGTGTTCTTTTTTAAACCCCCTCCCTCCCTCCCAGGAGACAAATTCCTGGCAGGATATATTGGGAATGTTCAGGGATTTGCCAGAGCAGGTGGAGAGGTTGAAATGTCCCGGAGGGCACCCTCAAATGTCTGTATCTTCTCGTGGTAGGCCATTCTGCCCGTTGTGTTGGTGCTAACTCACAGCTCAATCCTACTCCCCCCGTAGCTTTTCTGTCGTGTTTCCTCCAGCTGCCTCCGCCCCCCGGAGTCTAGAGTCGTAGAGTACTGCAGGAGAGAAACAGGCCCTTCGGCCCATCTAGGTTCCAGTTTTAAGGTCATCAGGCGTGCAGTGAAATGTGTTGCCCCAGGATGCGCTGGGGGGGGGCAGCCCGCGAGCGTCCCTGCACATTTCATTGCCGACGGTGACCCAGAGCACAACGAGCAACATCAAACGAGCCCGGTTCTTCTCTCCCCCTCCTCCAACCCCAAAGGCAGGCCCGTCTTCGGCCTCCAGCGGAGCTGGACTCGGGCTGGGAGGAATGGGACTTCGACTTCGCCAACGGACTCGGAGATCCACTGACTCTTGGGCTCCGGTCAACGGCCCCGCCTTCCGGGCTAGTCCGTGCCAATCTGTTGTTCTGCCTAGACCCCCTGAACCTCCCAAGACCTTCCCACCCTGAACTTCGACAAGCCTACATGTATACCGTCAAACGAGACATTTCTACAGACCAGGGTGTAAAAGACTGTAGTACACATACTACACAATAACTTCAGAAAGTAAGGATAAAATCTACAGTTGAATGGCCCATTCCTGTTGTACATACTATTTATTACAAATTACTCTAAATTGCACATTCAGAGACTTAACGTGAAGATTTTTACTCGTGTACGTGAAGGATGTAATTTAACAGCGAGTTCACATCGGAGAGTGGCCGTTCACCTGCTCAGACTGTGGGAAGGGATATAAAGTCAATTCAAACTAAAGTGCATAAATTAAATATCGTCAGGCACAGAACAAACTAACCGGTGACACTTTGAATACGATGCAGCAGGGAGTTCAGAAGCCTGATGGCCTGGGGGAAGAAGCTGTTTCCCATCCTGACCGTTCTTGTCTTCCTGCCTGATGGCAGAAAGTCAAAGAGGACGCTGGATGGATGGGTGGGACCCTTGATAACACTAAGGGCCCTGCATACTGATAAATGTCCCCGATGGACGGTAGGGAGACCTTTGTGATCCTCTCGGCCGTTCTCACAGTCCTTCATCTCAGCCAGGGGTTCCCACGGACCCCTAGGTTTAAAGAAGGGATCCGTGGCGTTCAAAAGAAGGTTGTGAAGCCCTGGTCTAAGCGGATCTCTACGGTGCAGAGCTGGAGCTGATGGAGGTCCAGGCACAAACAGGTGCCAGACCCTCAAGGAGATGCAAGGGTCATTCCTGCCGCTACCTTAAAGGCAAATGGTGGTGAGGTGGGGGTTCTTCAACTTTTAACCTCAAACTAACGTCAATGTGGTGAACTAGTCCCAGTGAAGCCGTCAGTAGCAACTTCCGAGAAGCTGCTGTCGCCGGGCGACTTTAATGCTGGGGTTGGCAGGGAGTCCACTGTGTGGCCTGGTGTGATCGGACGCCAAGGGGTTGGCAACAGCAAGGGTGACGGTCTACTGTTCCTCTCAATGTGCACGGCATTCAAACTGGGCGTTGCTAACACGCTGTTCGGATTGCCAGGCGAGCTGAAACGCACGTGGACGCACCCGCGGTGGAAAAGCTGGCATCTCATTGACTATGTCGTCACCCGGCAACGGGACGTCCCCTGACGTTGGTATCGCCAGGGTTGGGCGCGGAGCGGAGGGCTCAACTGATCCTGAAATGGTGTGGTCGGATCTATGTCTATCGATCGGAGTTCCGCGCAGACTGAAACGCCGCCAAACCACCCGAAAAGCTGAACGCTGGACGTTACTGAGCACTGGAATGTCTTCACAGAAACAGTCCACAGCGCTGCCGGGGACACCTCGGGGAAAGTCGAGCACAAGCATCAGGACTGGTTTGGTGAGAGCAACCCATCTGTGCAAGACCTAAGAGCTAAGGCAGCCGCACACCAGGACCTCCTTCAACACCCAAACTCAAGTTCCAAAAAACGTGCCTTTTTCAAATACAATCTCAACTTTGCAGAGGCAGCTCAGAGCTGTGAAAGACCAGCGATGGGTGAACAAGGGCAAGGAGTTACAAGCCTTCGCTGAGTGTAATGTCTCAAGAAACTTCTATGGAGCAATTGAGGTCGTCTATGGTCCATCAAACCAAACCACCTCACAACTCCTGAGCAAGGACGGTGCATCCATCTTCACTGAGAAGCCCGAGCACATGAAAAGATGGCAACAGCACTTCCACGAGCTGCTGAACAGACCAGGAACCATCACCGGTGGAGCACTGGGCAGAGTACACCCTCGGCCCATACTGTTCGAGCTCCTCTTCACGAGGTCATCCAAGCCATCAAACAGCGACAACCCAACACAGCAGCTGAGATCTACCAGTATGGTGGTCACGCACCGACATCATGCCTGCACCAGTTGTTCACAAAGTTGTGGGGAGCTGCAGAACTACCACGAGACTTCAAAGACGCATCAATCGTGACCATCTACCAGAACGAGGGAGACAAGAGAGATGGCAACAATCACCGTGGCATCTCTCGTCTGTCAGTTGCAGGAAAATGCCTCGCGAAGATCATCCTGAAGACGCTTGGTGTCCAACATCAGTGACAACATCCTCCCAGAAAGCCAGTGTGGTTTTCAAACCGGCCGTTCACTGAGGCAGCTCCAAGAGAAATGTGTTGAGCAGCAGAGAAGTCTCGTCGTCACATTTGTTGATCTAACCGAAGCGTTCGACACTGTTGGTAGAGATGGCCTGTGGAAGCTCCTACCAAAATTCGTTTTCCCCCCCCCCCCACGCCTAACCAACATCCGCCAGCTCCAGGAAGGCTGCGTCAACATGTGTGGTGAGTTGTCAGACCCATTTCCCATCAGCAAAGGCGTAAAACAGGGTTGTGTTCAGGCTCCTGCTCTGTTTGGACTATTCTTCGCTGCTGTTCTTCAGGATGCCACATCAGACCCGAAGTGAGGGGTCTTCCTACAAACGAGGGCTGACGGCGGGCTCCTCAACCTCGCGAGAATGAGAGCAGAAACAAAAGTCAGGGACATTGTGGTGCCTGAGCTCCAGTTTGCTGATGACCGCGCACTGGTTGCCCCCTCTCTCGAAGGCTTACAGGAGATCACCAGTGCGGCCAAAAGCTTCGGACTGACAATCAGCCTGAAAAAGACGGAAGTTTTCTACCAACCGGCTCCTGGCTCAAGCTATGAAGAACCAACTGTCCTCATTGACGATACTTGTCTCAATGCTGTCAACAAATTTTGCTACCTGGGCAGCATAATAACATCCTCAGTTTCCCTGGATGTAGAGACTGAGTCAAGAACCAGAACAGCCTGCTTTGCCTTTGGTCAGCTGAAAGGCCGAGTTTGGTCTCAGAACATCAGTTTGGCCACCAAGTGTAAGGTACACAGGGCCGTTGTCATATCAACCTTGTTATACGGATGTGAGACATGGTGCCCATGTCAGAGACACTTACGCCAGCTTGACCAACTGCAGCAGCGTCACCTACGTTCTCTGAGGAAGATCACCTGGCGAGACAAGGTCTCCAATACCGAGGTCCTCTCTCGAGCCGGAATGCCAGCAGTTTCAACCTTGGTGATGTCAGCCCAACTGCGCTGGGCAGGACATGTTGTCAGAGTGTCTGACGGAAGACTGCCCAAGGACGTCTTGTACGGCCAACCGTCCAGTGGTACCCAAAAGCGAGGAGGCCAGCGACTACGGTACGAGGATGTTCTGCACAGGAGCCTCAAGAAGGCGACACTCACAACACGCTGGAGGGACTCAGCAGGTCAGGCAGCATCCGTGGAAACGATCAGTTGATGTTTCGGGCCGGAACCCTTCGTCAGGACTGTAGAGGGAAGGGGCAGAGGCCCTATAAAGAAGGTGGGGGGAGTGTGGGGAGGAGAAGGCTGGTAGGTTCCAGGTGAAAAACCAGTAAGGGGAAAGATAAAGGGGTCGGGGAGGTGATAGGCAGGAAAGGTGAAGAAGGAATAGGGGAAAACACAATGGGTAGTAGAAGGAGGCGGAACCATGAGGGAGGTGATAGGCAGCTGGGGGACGGGGCAGAGTGAAATAGGGATAGGGGAAGGGAGGGGGAGGGAATTACCGGAAGTTGGAGAATTCTGTGTTCATACCAAGGGGCTGGAGACTACCCAGACGGTATATGAGGTGTTGCTCCTCCAACCTGAGTTTAGCCTCATCATGGCAGTAGAGGAGGCCATGTATGGACATATCCGAATGGGTGTGGGAAGCAGAGTTGAAGTGGGTGGCTACTGGGAGATCCTGATATACAGGGCCTCTGCCCCTTCCCTCTACAGTCCTGACGAAGGGTTCCAGCCCGAAACGTCGACCCATCGTTTCCACGGATGCTGCCCGACCTGCTGACTTCCTCCAGCGTGTTGTGAGTGTTGCTTTGACCCCTGCGTCTGCAGAGTGTTTTGTGTTCAAGAAAGCTCCCATCAACAGGGGAGGATCTGGCTCAAGATGACTCAGGGTGGAGGGACGCCGTCAGAAAAGGCGCGGCCGCTGCTGAGAACAAGCTCGACGAGGTGACAGAGGAAAGGCACAGGGAGCACCTCAACAGAGCCTCTGCCCCTGCTGCCCCTCCAGGCCCCACCTGCCAAGGATCGGCCCGTACAGCCACTCCAGGACGCACATATCGAACCCCACTGACTTCCTGAAAGGAACCATCATCATCCTATGGGATGGTTAGCCAGAGAGAGAGGGGAGAGGGAACAGAGGATCTGGTCCTTTTAAATTGCCTTTTGCTGAAGCTGCTCCTCCATTAATTGCCTGCCGCGGCTCTTTCATTATAACTCTCATGTGGTATATTTGGATTTTCAAAAGGCTTTTGACAAGGTCCCACACAGGAGATTAGTGTGCAAACTTAAAGCACACGGTATTGGGGGTAAGGTATTGGTGTGGGTGGAGAATTGGTTAGCAGACAGGAAGCAAAGAGTGGGAATAAACGGGACCTTTTCAGAATGGCAGGCGGTGACTAGTGGGGTACCGCAAGGCTCAGTGCTGGGACCCCAGTTGTTTACAATATATATTAATGACTTGGATGAGGGAATTAAATGCAGCATCTCCAAGTTTGCGGATGACACGAAGCTGGGCGGCAGTGTTAGCTGTGAGGAGGATGCTAAGAGGATGCAGGGTGACTTGGATAGGTTGAGTGAGTGGGCAAACTCATGGCAGGTGCAATTTAATGTGGATAAATGTGAAGTTATCCACTTTGGTGGCAAAAATAGGAAAACAGATTATTATCTGAATGGTGGCCGATTAGGAAAAGGGGAGGTGCAACGAGACCTGGGTGTCATTATACACCAGTCATTGAAAGTGGGCATGCAGGTACAGCAGGCAGTGAAAAAGGCGAATGGTATGCTGGCATTTATAGCGAGAGGATTCGAGTACAGGAGCAGGGAGGTACCACTGCAGTTGTACAAGGCCTTGGTGAGACCACACCTGGAGTATTGTGTGCAGTTTTGGTCCCCTAATCTGAGGAAAGACATCTTTGCCACAGAGGGAGTACAAAGAAGGTTCACCAGATTGATTCCTGGGATGACAGGACTTTCATATGAAGAAAGACTGGATGAACTGGGCTTGTACTCGTTAGAATTTAGAAGATTGAGGGGGGATCTGATTGAAACGTATAAGATCCTAAAGGGATTGGACAGGCTAGATGCAGGAAGATTGTTCCCAATGTTGGGGAAGTCCAGAACGAGGGGTCACAGTTTGAGGATAGAGGGGAAGCCTTTTAGGACCGAGATTAGGAAAAACTTCTTCACACAGAGAGTGGTGAATCTGTGGAATTCTCTGCCACAGGAAACTGTTGAGGCCAGTTCATTGGCTATGTTTAAGAGGGAGTTAGATATGGCCCTTGTGGCTACAGGGGTCAGGGGGTATGGAGGGAAGGCTGGGGCGGGGTTCTGAGTTGGATGATCAGCCATGATCATAATAAATGGCGGTGCAGGCTTGAAGGGCCGAATGGCCTACTCCTGCACCTATTTTCTATGTTTCTATAACAATGGCTGCACTCTGGAACAAGTGCTACACCTGCCCCTCCACCTCCTCCCTCACTACCATTCAGGGGCCCCCAGGCAGTCCTTCCAGGTGAGGCGACACTTCACCTGTGAGTCCGTCTGGGTTTATCCACCGTGTCTGGCGCTCCCGGTCTGGCCTCCTGTGTATCGGTGAGGCCCAAAGCAGATCGGGAGACCGCTTCGTGTTTCTTTAGTAGATTTGGGGGGGTGGGGGGGGGAATCCTCGCTTACCTCAGTCTCCTCAGAAGTGGAGGTGGTGTGCCTACAGCTAAAGTAGAGAGAGAGAGAGAGAGAGAGAGACACACACACACACACACACAGGGGTGCAACCAGCCCTTCAGCCCACTAAGTACATGCTAGGCATCGATTCAAGTTAACACCCACGCTCTGTCCGCCAGAGAAAGCAGGATCTCCCAGTGGCCACACATTTTAATTCCACATCCCATTCCCATTCTGACATGTCTATCCACGGCCTCCTCTACTGTAAAGATGAAGCCACACTCAGGTTGGAGGAACAACACCTTATATTCCGTCTGGGTAGCCTCCAACCTGATGGCATGAACATTGACTTCTCTAACTTCTGCTAGGCCCCACCTCCCCCTCGTACCCCAGCTGTTACTCATTTTTATGCACACATTCTTTCTCTCTCTCTCCTTTTTCTCCCTCTGTCCCTCTGAATATACCTCTTACCCATCCTCTGGGTTTTCCCCCCTCTCCCTTTTCCTTCTCCCTGGGCCTCCTGTCCCATGATCCTCTCATATCCCCTTTTGCCAATCACCTGTCCAGCTCTTGGCTTCATCCCTCCCCCTCCTGTCTTCTATCATTTTGGATCTCCCCTCCCCTTCCCACTTTCAAATCTCTTACTAACACTTCCTTCAGTTAGTCCCGACAAAGGGTCTCGGCCCGAAACGTCGACCGTACCTCTTCCTAGAGATGCTGCCTGGCCTGCTGCGTTCACCAGCAACTTTGATGTGTGTTGTTATCAATTCAAGTTTAATTGCCAGCCATGCACAAATACTCAATACAGTCAGACAAGACAGCATTATTCCGAGGCTGAGGTGCAAAATAGCCACACACAGGGTAAAGTACACACAGCAGGTACAAGATAGCAAGCCTCATAAAAAAAAAAATTATTATCAGTAAGATACAGCCACGCAATAAAAGAGGCCAAGTCGAGCCCTGAATGCCACAGAACTGTGCAGTTGCCCACAAAGTGGCCCATCTTCTGCCGAGCAAACACTGGGGGGGGAGCGTCAACTCCATCCTTGGCGCTGCGTCACACTGCCCCCAGTGGAGCTCACCGGCTCCCACGCCCCTCTCCTGGTGGCCGTAAGCAGGCGAGGCCGCGGCTTGAGGCCCACTCGCACATAATGAGAGGGCAAGCGCATATCGGATGTCAGTAAAAGGCAGCCACGTGAAATATAGTCCAGACCCTGGGTTCATGGGCTGCTGTGGAAATCTGCCGTCAACCACGTCGCTCGTTCGTGCTAATCCCATTTTGTGTTCTTCCCCACATTCCCGTCGACCCCGTCCTTTCGTGCGCACACCCCCCCCGCTCCCTCTCTCACCGAGGGGGTTTTCAAATTCCACACACAAAGCTCCTGAGGCGGGAATTGAATCCGCCAGTCGTGAGGCGGTGGATCTACGCACGGAGCTGCTAAACCACCTGAGACAAAGTGTAACAGTGGATTTAGAGTAAAAAAAAATCTCAGCGTGAGGTGGGACGTGACGGCAACCAAATTCGTTGGTGATTCATTTCTGGGATGAGTTAAGAGCTAGTTAATGGCACTGGGCCTGAATAATCGAGTGCGGTTAATCTGGTTCTAACCAGAGGGCAGAACCTCTGAATAGAAAAACATCCCTTCAGTTCCGAGCTGAGGAATTTCGTTAGCCAGAGGGTGGTGAATCTGTGGAAACACAAACGGCTGTGGATTGCAAGTCACTGGATATATTTAAAGTGGAGGTTGATAGGTTCTTGATTAGTCAGGGTGTCAAAGGTTACAGGAAGGAGGCAGGATATTGGGGTTGAGCGGGAAGATAAATCAGCCATGATGGAATGGAGGAGCAGACTTAATGGGCCGAATGGCCTAATTCTGATCCTATGTCTGATGGTTAATCGATTATGTTTAAAATCACGGTTATCCTGAAAGAGGAACCGGGATATCCCCATTTCATTCGAGGACCAAACAGTTTCGAGCAGCTGAATGTCTCCCTTGTCCTCGAGTCTCGTCCCTCGAAGCTGGCGGAGATTTTTCAAAGCCTCCGCCTTCCGGCGTGAGATCAGAATCGGGCGCAGTTGCTTGCCGGGGCCCCCGCGTTGGAGGTCAGCCGCTGCCTCCGGCAGACGCGGGAATCCCTTTGCGTAACGGGGGCAGTGTGCAGAGCGGGGCGGTTGCGTTACGGGACAGGGGTGGGAGAGCGGGGGAAAGTCTCTGTGCGGGTCTTCAATGGCGGAAAATGATCCTGTAATTCAAGAGCACTGACAGGGGCAGGAACTACTTTCATAGAAACATAGAAAATAGGTGCAGGAGTAGGCCATTCGGCCCTTCGAGCCTGCACCGCCATTTATTATGATCATGGCTGATCATCCAACTCAGAACCCAGCCTTCCCTCCATACCCCCTGACCCCTGTAGCCACAAGGGCCATATCTAACTTCCTTTTAAACATAGCTAATGAACTGGCCTCAACAGTTTGCTGTGGCAGAGAATTCCACAGATTCACCACTCTCTGTGTGAAGAAGTTTTTCCTAACCTCGGTCCTAAAAGGCTTCCCCTCTATCCTCAAACTGTGACCCCTCGTTCTAGACCTCCCCAACATCGGGAACAATCTTCCTGCATCTAGCCTGTCCAATCCCTTTAGGATCTTATACGTTTCAATCAGATCCCCCCTCAATCTTCTAAATTCCAACGAGTACAAGCCCAGTTCATCCAGTCTTTCTTCATATGAAAGACCTGCCATCCCAGGAATCAATCTGGTGAACCTTCTTTGTACTCCCTCTATGGCAAAGATGTCTTTCCTCAGATTAGGGGACCAAAACTGCACACAATACTCCAGGTGTGGTCTCACCAAGGCCTTGTACAACTGCAGTAGTACCTCCCTGCTCCTGTACTCGAATCCTCTCGCTATAAATGCCAGCATACCGTTCGCCTTTTTCACCGCCTGCTGTACCTGCATGCCCACTTTCAATGACTGGTGTATAATGACACCCAGGTCTCGTTGCACCTCCCCTTTTCCTAATCGGCCACCATTCAGATAATAATCTGTTTTCCTATTTTTGCCACCAAAGTGGATAACTTCACATTTATCCACATTAAATTGCATCTGCCATGAGTTTGCCCACTCACCCAACCTATCCAAGTCACCCTGCATCCTCTTAGCATCCTCCTCACTGCTAACACTGCCACCCAGCTTCGTGTCATCTGCAAACTTGGAGATGCCGCATTTAATTCCCTCATCCAAGTCATTAATATATATTGTAAACAACTGGGGTCCCAGCACTGAGCCTTGCGGTACCCCACTAGTCACCGCCTGCCATTCTGAAAAGGTCCCGTTTATTCCCACTCTTTGCTTCCTGTCTGCTAACCAATTCTCCACCCACACCAATACCTTACCCCCAATACCGTGTGCTTTAAGTTTGCACACTAATCTCCTATGTGGGACCTTGTCAAAAGCCTTTTGAAAATCCAAATATACCACATCCACTGGTTCTCCCCTATCCACTCTACTAGTTACATCCTCAAAAAATTCTATGAGATTCGTCAGACATGATTTTCCTTTCACAAATCCATGCTGACTTTGTCCGATCATTTCACCGCTTTCCAAATGTGCTGTTATCACATCCTTGATAACTGACTCCAGCAGTTTCCCCACCACCGACGTTAGGCTAACCGGCCTATAATTCCCCGGTTTCTCTCTCCCTCCTTTTTTAAAAAGTGGGGTTACATTAGCCACCCTCCAATCCTCAGGAACTTGTCCAGAATCTAACGAGTTTTGAAAAATTATCACTAATGCATCCACTATTTCTTGGGCCACTTCCTTAAGCACTCTGGGATGCAGACCATCTGGCCCTGGGGATTTATCTGCCTTCAATCCCTTCAATTTACCTAACACCACTTCCCTACTAACATGTATTTCGCTCAGTTCCTCCATCTCACTGGACCCTCTGTCCCTTACTATTTCTGGAAGATTATTTATGTCCTCCTTAGTGAAGACAGAACCAAAGTAATTATTCAATTGGTCTGCCATGTCCTTGCTCCCCATAATCAATTCACCTGTTTCTGTTTGCAGGGGACCTACATTTGTCTTTATCAGTCTTTTCCTTTTTACATATCTATAAAAGCTTTTACAGTCCGTTTTTATGTTCTCTGCCAGTTTTCTCTCATAATCTTTTTTCCCCTTCCTAATTAAGCCCTTTGTCCTCCTCTGCTGAACTCTGAATTTCTCCCAGTCCTCAGGTGAGCCACTTTCTCTGGCTAATTTGTATGCTACTTCTTTGGAATTGATACTATCCCTAATTTCTCTTGTCAGCCACGGGTGCACTACCTTCCTTGATTTATTCTTTTGCCAAACTGGGATGAACAATTGTTGTAGTTCATCCATGCAACCTTTAAATGCCTGCCATTGCATATCCACCGTCAATCCTTGAAGTGTCATTTGCCAGTCTATCTTAGCTAATTCATGTCTCATACCTTCAAAGTTACCCCTCTTTCAACCCTCAACCATCAGACTCCTGAACCAGAGTGGGTAACTTCACTCACCTCAACTCTGAACTGATGCCATAACCTTACAGACTCACTTTCAAGGTCTCTACAACTCACGTTCTTGATATTATTTATTAGTTATTTATTTTGGCACGTTGGTTGTCGGTCTTTGTGTGCTGTTTTTCCAACGATTGAATTGAATGGTATGGAAGTTGTCCTGCCCAAGACCGGAAGAAGCTGCAGAAGATCGTGAACACGGCCCAGCACATCACACAAACCAATCTCCCTGTCCCAACTCCCGCTGACCCCATCCATCTGCCCTGCAAAGGTCCCAGCCTCCTTTATGACCTCCCCCCAACTTCGGCACCCTTCCTGAGCTCCTGCAGCTGGACGGGGCCAGGGGGAAACGCTCTTCAGCCGGCTGCAGCTGTGCTAGGCAACAAAACATTATTAACCATTAAACATTAACATTAAACATTCACGAGGTCTGCAGACCTCCCTGCCTTCAAGACACCAAAATCTCGCGAGGGCCTCTCACCACCACCAGCCCTAAAATACACGTCACAATCACAGAGTGCAGTGGTACAGGGGCCCTTCGGCCCATCTAGTCTGTGCTGAACATTATGCCGAGCCCCCATCGACCCCGTAGCCCTCCTCACCCGTGTCAAAAGGGTGGTTACGGAGGCTTAGGAATGTTTGATTTTATTAGTCCCGGATCTGGGCCGTACCCTCCAAATATCCGGACCTGCCTCTCAGTTTTTTTGCACTACCTTACTTCCCATTTTTCTATTTTCTATTTATGATTTATAATTTAAACTTTTACTGTTTACTATTGATTTGTACGACAGGGAGTGTGAAGCGCAGAATCAAATATCGCTGTGATGATTGTACGCTCTAGTATCAATTGTTTGGCGACAATGAAGTAAAGTATTTTGGTTCTACTGTGAATGCCCCCAAGAAAACAAATCTCTGGGTGGCACATGGTGACGTACGCTCACCTTGATAATAAGTTTGCTTTTAACTTTGAGTGGGGGAATTGATCAAGGCTGTGGCACTGTGGGTAAATCAGCCGCCTCGCCATCCCACCAGCTCCGGTTCGAATCCCGATGCGTGGCGTCTGCGCGCTCTCCGTGTCTGTGTGGTTTCTTAGAGCCGTAGAACATGGGCCGCCCCTTCGGCCCGCACCATCTGCGGTGCACAGCATGCCGAATCAAATCAAATCTCTTCGCCTGCACTCGATCCTTCTGTTCTGCCGTGGGGCAGGAGTTCCAGGAACCTTGGGTCCCACAAAATCAGGTTCAGGAGCAAAGTTCAAATTTAAGTTTATTGTCAGAGCTCATACACGTCACCACGTCCAACCCTGGGATTCATTTTCCTGCGGGCATCCTCAGCAAATCTATAGAATAGTAACTGTAAACAGGATCAGTGAAAGATCAGCCAGAGTGCAGAAGACAACAAACTGTGCAAATGCAAATATAAATAAATAGGAATAAACAACGAGAACATGAGATGAAGAGTCCTTACAGTGTGATCATTGGTTGTGGGAACATCTCAATGGATGGGCAAGTGAGTGTAATTATCCCCGTTTGCTCAAGAGCCTGATGGCTGAGGGGTAGTAACTGTTTCTGAACCTGGTGGTGCGAGTCCTGAGGCTCTTGTACCTTCTACTTGATGGCAGCAGTGAAAAGAGAGCATAGCATGGGTGGTGGGGATCTCTGATGATGGATGCTGCTTTCCTACGACATATAGATGTGTTCAATGGCTGGGAGGGCTTTGCCGTGATGGACTAGGCTGAATGCACTAGCTTTCGTAGGACTTTGCGCTCAAAGGCATCGTTGTTTCCATACCAGGCCAGTCAAGGTACTCTCTGGGGCATACCTCTGGAAGTTTGTCAAAGTTTCAGAGGCCATGTCGAATCTTGGTTCTTACCTTGCATCCATCGTGCTCCTGTACCATTGCGCATAACTCCACCCAACGCAACTCCGATCTGACTCCACAACCTATCGACTGGCTCTCAAAAACTCGTAACAACTCGTGTCCTCAGTTATTCCTTTCAAATTTGCGTAACTTGTCATTCTTTGCACATTGTCGGTCTTTGCTTAATAGTTTTTCATGTAGTCCTTTATTTTCCTGTAAATGCCTGAAAATAAATGAATCTGATTTATTGTGTTCCATATATACTTTGCTTTGATGTTCCCTGTCTCGGCCGGAAGCGTCGACTGTTTATTCCCCTCCACGGATGCTGCCTGACATGCTGAGTTCCTCCAGCAATGTGTGTGTGTGTGTTGCTCTGGATTTCCAACATCTGCAGAATCGCTCTTGCTGATTAACGCCCCCGTCCGCAAACCTCTTGATCGTGTCCCCTTCTCCTACCAGCGTCTCGGCACCCCGTTCCAGGCAGTCTCTGTAAAACCAAAACAAAACTTACCCACATACCTTCCAAACAACAGGAATTCTGCAGTTGCTGCAAATTCAAGCAACACACATAAAAGTTGCTGGTGAGCGCAGCAGGCCAGGCAGCATACTGCCCACATACCTTCCTCAAACTCTTCCCCTCTGACCTTAAACGTATGCAGTCGAGTATTTGACGTTTCTACCCCGGGGGCAAAGATTCTAACTGTCCATTCTACCCTTGCCTCTCAGTTTTATACAGTCCGACTAGGCAGATCACACGAACACCGGAAGGTGCATCATTAAAGACTGCATGGTAGCTTTATACTTTACACTTTATTGTCGCCAAACAATTGGTGCTAGAATGTACACTCGTCACAGCGATATTTGATTCTGCGCCTCACACTCCCTGGATTACGAATATTAAATATTAAAAATAAAAATTAGTAAATATTAAACGTTTAAATTATAAATCATAAATAGAAAATAGAAAAATGGGAAGTAAGGTAGTGCAAAAAAACCGAGAGGCAGGTCCGGATATTTGGAGGGTACGGCCCAGATCCGGGTCAGCATCCGTTCAGCAGTCTTATCACAGTTGGAAAAAAGCTGTTCCCAAATCTGGCCGTACGAGTCTTCAAGCTCCTGAGCCTTCTCCCGGAGGGAAGAGGGACGAAAAGTCTGTTGGCTGGGTGGGTCGTGTCCTTGATTATCCTGGCAGCACTGCTCCGACAGCGTGCGGTGTAAAGTGAGTCCACAGACGGAAGATTGGTTTGTGTGATGTGCCACGCCGTGCTCACGATCACGGTTTGTGGTTCCTCTTGGGGTCCTCCTCTCCCAGCGGAGTGCAGGCCACCGATGACCTCCCACCTCCAACGTCCTCTCTGCTGAGCCAGTTTCTCGAGGGTGACGTTCGTCTCCTCTGTGCGTTCGTCGGGTGTCCCTTTTCCCCTCCATCCTCGGCGGCTCCGTTCTCGTGCCTGCCTGGTGACGCTGGCCGGCTTCCTCGAACTCCGGCCGGCCCACCTCATTTGCCCGTTTGTGCATCTGTATCTCTGCCGGTCCACGACGGTGGAGTTCCCTGCCAGGTGCCCAAGTTGGTTATGGAGTAAGGGTTGCTGGCGGTGTTGGAACCTGGTGCCTTTCCCCGCGCTGCCTCGTGCGCTCACGCGACGATGGGCCCCTTCTCTCAGAGTCGGTAACGCGGCCGGAGTCGGCCTGCGTTTCTGAAATCCGTTGTGCCCACGGGACAGGGGATCAGGCCTATTCAGCTCCACCAGGGCCCTGCCCGTTCCTGCGGGCCGCGGGGCTGGACTTCAAGAGGTTGACGCTGTCCCAGCACCAGCCACTCTCTACGAGTGACTGCGCGGGCTTTGCTCCCGCCCTCCCGAGACGTGCGGGTTGGGGTCAGCGAACCGTGGGCGCGCTGTGTTGACGCGTGCGGGCTGCCCGCCAGCGCGATTCGGCTTGCTGCAGACGGCACCTTTCTCCGCGCTTCGATGTGCGTGTGACAGATGAAGCTGATCTTTACCGCCCCCAGAGAAAACAGCCCGAGATTGTCTGACCCCCCTCCTTGTGGCGCCAAGTCAACCTCCTATGTCCTCCTGTCGCGGGGCGGCCGGAATGGCACACGATCGTCCAACTCCAGGATCGATCCTGGACCCAACGTGTCGATGCGGCAACAGTGGCTATATTTCAATAGGAGTTTGAGGAGATTTGGTTTGTCACTAAGGAAGCTCGCAAATTTCTACAGATGTATTAGGGAGAGCTGCATGGCTGTCTGGTATTGGGAGGGGGGAAAGGGAGCTATTGCACAAGATCCAGAGGATCTGTAGGAAGCCAGAGGCTTTTTCCCAGGACTGAAATGGCTGCCACAAGAGGGCACAGGTTTAAGGTGCTGGGGAGTAGGTACAGAGGGGACGTCAGTGGTAAGTTTTTTTACTCAGAGAGTGGTGCGTGTGTGGAATGGGCTGCTGGCAATGGTAGTGGAGGCGGATACGAGGCGGGAGGAGAAGATGGCGATGCGATGGAGTGCGCGTAGCCTCTCTGGTGAAATAATATCGTATTTGTAAGTAGGACGCCATGCACCATTCTGATTTGATGGAGACAGACGTGAAAGCACAGAGGAACATCTGGAGAAATTTCTGAAATGCCCGGTTCGCTGCCGCTGCTACTGTGCGATCGAGAATCTACGGAGGGAAGGCCGCAAAATCCCCGGCCTTGCCTGCTGCTGGCGACCGAGGCTGAGGTCGAAGCGTTCGGATGGAGATGGTGCTCGATACTCGGTGTCGGAGGGCTGGTCAGAGGCTTGAAGTTTTCGGACGACTCAGAGTCGGACTGTGGTCGGGCGTGGCAGGGAGAGTTTTCTTCCTTCTCCCGTCTGCGTGAGATGTGGGACTTTCGAGAGACTTTGAGACTTTTTGTTTTACCGTGCCCATGGTCTGTTCTTTATTAAATTACAGTATTGCTTTGCACTGTTGTAACTATATGTTATAATTATGTGGTTTTTGTCAGTTTTTCAGTCAGTTTGTCTTGTGTTTCTGTGATATTATTTTGGAGGAACATTGTATCATTTCTTAATGCATGCATTACTAAATGACAATAAAAGAGGACTGCGCATCCTCATAATCTAATCTGATACAATAGGGTCTTTAAATAGACTTTTGGATAGGTACATGGAGCTTAGAAAAGTAGAGGGCTATGGGTAACCCTAGTAATTTCTAAGGTAGGGACATGTTCGGCACAACTTTGTGGGCCGAAGGGCCTGTATTGTGCTGTAGGTTTTCTGTGTTTCTAAAGTTGTAAATGCAGTCAGCTCCATCATGGGAACCAGCCTCCAGGACATCTTCAAGGAGCGACGCCTCTGAAAGGCAGCGTCCATCATTAAGGACCCCCATCACCCAGGACATGCCCTTGTCTCATTGCTACCATCAGGGAGGAGGTACAGAAGCCTGAAGACACACACTCAATGATTCAGGAACAGCTTCTTCCCCTCTGCCATCCGATTTCTGAACGGATATTGAACCCATGAACACTACTTTTTTTTTGCATCATAGATTCAATTTCTCTTTTTAATATATGGAGAGAGAGAGAGTAAATTACTGAAATTACAGTAAGTAATTCAGTTTTTTGTACTGTACTGCCGCATAACAGCTAATTTCACGACATAGGCCAGCGATATTAATTCTGATTCTGAGTTGGGACCTCCCTCATCCCAGCACTGTGCGGGATGAGTGGGTTAATTGCCCCCTGGTGTGGGGCGAGGGGTAGATTTGGAGGGGCGGAAAGGGGAGCTGAAGGGAGTACAGCTACAGGGGGTGATTAGTGGGGCAGTGGGGCTGTTCTGTGATCTGCGGGGTCCAAGCGAAGTTTCCGGGACCCGTGGTAAACCCAGGAGGGTGTCGCGTGGCCTTGGATCCTGCCCCTCGGTGACGGGGAGGGGACGGGAGGGGGTTCCTGGCTGCTGAACAACAACGGACGTTGTCCAGCACGCCGGAGACAGATGCTCCCTTCATCCGCGGGTACCATGGGGGGGCCGATATAATCGGGCTCGCCATTTAGCTGTTGGGAGACTCTCACATTTTAAAAATAAAAATTTATTCATTTTTACGGGATGTGGGCATCGCCAGCCATTTATCGCCCATCCCTGGCTGCCCTTGAGAAGGTGGGTGATGAACTGCCTTCTCGAACCGCTGCAGTCCCTGAGGTGTAGGGACACCCACAGTCCTGTTAGGGAGGGGATTCCACGATTTTGTCCCAGCGACAATGAAGGAACGGTGATATGTTTCTGAGTCAGGATGGTGAGTGACTCAGAGGGGGATTTCCAAGAGGTGGTGTTCCCAGGTATCTGCTGTTCTCATTCTTCGAGATGGTGGTGACCGTGGGTCTGGAAGGTGCTGCCTTAGGAACTTTGGTGTGTTGTTGCAGTGCATTTTGTAGATAGTACACACTGCTTTGATCCGTTTTATTTTATTGAGAGATACTGGATGGATTGGCTCCTTCGAACCATGCCTCCCCAGCGACCCCCCCCCAGCCCCGATTTGCCCCAACCTCATCACGGGACCGTTACCGTGACCATCTAACCTTCCCGGTACGCCTTTGGACTGTGGGAGGAAACCAGAGCACCTGGGGAAAACCCAAGCACGCTGCGGGACATACAGAGGCTCCTTATAGAGGGCGCCAGAATTGGACTCTGCTCTTTTGACACCCAGAGCTGTGACAGTGTTCCAGTTGAGAACAACAGACTCTAGCTGTCATGGCGGAGTAATTTGCTGCCTTTTCGCTCGTGGGTGGAGTAAAACTGAATGGTGGTCCTTCTCCCTTGGTGACATCTTAACCTCTGCCTCCAATGTGAGTTGTGCAATAATATTAAGGTTTTTTTCCCCCCACGAGCTGGGGGTGGTAGAGGCAGATACGTTAGGAACACAACGATCCTAGGGTATACTTGTGCACCTGCTCGTTTATACAAATATCTGATCAGCCAATCACGTGGCAGCAACTCAGTTCATAAAAGCACGCCGACACGGTCAAGAGGTTCAGTTGTTGTTCAGACCAAACATCAGAACGGGGGAAGAAATGGGATCTGAGTGATTTTGACCGCGAAATGCTTGTTGGTGCCAGATGGGGTGGTTTGAGTATCTCAGAATCTCCTGAGATTTTTCACACGTGACAGTCTCTGGAGTTTACAGAGAGCGGTGCGAACAGCAAAAAAAAAAATCCAGTGAGCGGCGGTTCTGTGGGTGGAAACGCCTTGTTAATGAGAGAGGTCAGGGGAGAATGGCCAGGCTGGTTCATGCTGACAGGAAGGCAACAGTAACTCAAATAACCACACGTTACAACAGTGGTGTGCAGAAGAGCATCTCTGAACGCACAGCAGACGGGCTACAGCAGCAGGAGGTCATGAAAGTACACTCAGAGAGTGTATATGTACTTTGATAAATTTACTTTGAACTCTGAAACTTCCCCGGAGAAGTCCGTGGATGCCAGGCAGACGGAGGGCTACAGGTCGTGGGTCGATTGGATGGTCGGAGGAAGGCGAGGGTTAATCGGTCATACGGGAGGGGTGGCGAAGGAAGGCGGTGTCACTTGCTGACAGCTTCTCGAGTGCACGGCACAGATTAGAAGCGAGCTGTGATTTGTTCCACATTGATTGTCACGTCGATGCCAAGATCTTCAGGTCAAAGTCTGTTTGCATTGACAGGGCGGATAACAGGGCCGAGACAGCACGGGTGGGGAGGGGCTGTGGAGAAAGCGGGTGCAGGGTATCGATGACCATAAGACCAGAACCAGACTATTCGGCCCATCAATTCTGTTCCGTCATTTGATCGTGGCTGATTTTAATCTCCCTCAATCCCATTCTCATGCCTTCTTCCTTTGATGTCCTTACTAATCAAGAACTTATTAACTTCTGCTTTAAATATACCCAATGACTTGGCCTCCACAGCCGCCTGTGGCAAAGAATTCTCGCTGCTGCCATCAGGTAGAAGGTACAGGAGCCTCAGGACTCGCACCATCAGGTTCAGGGACAGTTACTACCCCTCAACCATCAGGCTCCTGAACGAAAGGGGATAATTACACTCACTTGCCCATCCATTGAGATGTACCCACAACCAATGATCTCACTTTAAGGACTCTTTATCTCATGTTCTCGTCGTTTATTGCTATTTATTTATATTTGCATTGGCACAGTTTGTTGTCTTCTGCACCCTGGTTGATCTTTCAATGATTCTGTTATAGTTACTATTCTATAAATTGGCTGAGTATGCCCACAGGAAAATGAATCTTGGGGTTGTATATGCTGACATATACGTACTTTGATAATAAAGTTTACTTGGAAACTTTGAATCTGTGGAATGCAAAGTTCAATAACCTCTGGCTAAGGAGATTCCTCCTTGTCTCTGTTCTAAAGGGACGTCCCTCGATCTTGAGGCTGTGTCCTTTGGTCTTAGACTCCCTCACGAGAGGAAACGTCCTCTCCACATCCACTCTATCTGTGCCCTCTGGTCCTAGACTCCCCCACTGTAGGAAACATCCTGTCCACATCCACTCAATCTGTGTCCTCTGGTCCTAGACTCCCCACTGTAGGAAACATCCTCTCCACATCCGCTCTATCTGTGTCCTCTGGTCCTAGACTCCTCCACTATAGGAAACATCCTCTCCACATCCACTCTATCTGTGTCCTCTGGTCCTAGACTCCCCCACTATAGGAAACATCCTCTCCACATCCACTCTATCTGTGTCCTCTGGTCCTAGACCCCCCCACTATAGGAAACATCCTCTCCACGTCCACTCTATCTGTGTCCTCTGGTCCTAGACTCCCCCACTATAGGAAACATCCTCTCCACATCCACTCTATCTGTGTCCTCTGGTCCTAGACTCCCCCACGATAGGAAACATCCTCTCCACGTCCACTCTATCGAGGCCTTTCAATATTTGATGTTTGTCAGTGATATTTTCCCCTTTCATTCTTCCAAGCTCCAGTGAGCTGTCGAACGCTCCCCATAAGTTAACCCTTTCATTCCCGGAATCATTCTCGCGGTCTTTCCTCTGGTCCTTCTCCAGTGCGTCCCTCTTAGACGAGGGGGCCAGAACTGCTCTCGATGAACGGCCCAGCCTCGCACAGCACCTACCTGAAGCATAGCGAGCTGCCGCGAGCAGTTACGCCACCCATGGCATGGCGAAGAGCAGAGCAGCCGGCAACGTGTGAGGCCGAGCTGATCCATGTACTGTCTCCTCACCTAACGGTGGCGCGATGGTGCGGCAGTCGGCGTAACGCTTTGCGGCGCCGGCGCTCAGTTCCCGCCACTGCCTGTCAGGAGTTTGTACGCTCCCCCCCCCCACCCCCAACCACATGGGTTTCCTCCGGGGCCCCGGTTTCCTCCCGAATTCCAAAGATGTTAGCGTTAGTGATTCGTGGGCGTGCAATGTTGGCGCCAAAATTGTGGTGACCTTTGAGGGTTGCTGCCTCCGGGCTGTGTTGTTTGCTGACGCGAGCAGTCCATTTTGATGGGCGCCTGGCAATCCAATACAGTATGAGAGGACAACACAGGCCCTTCAGCCCAGGCTGTTGTACTAACCTTTTAATCTTCTCTGAAAATCGATCTGACCCTCCCCCGCCACCCCACACCCCCCCACCTGTCTGTTTAATCCTCGACACCCAACCAAGCGAATCCCTTCTGCATGGGCCGTGTCTGTCTCCCTCCGTTCCCGGCAGAGTCAGCTTCCAATCGAAGAATCTCTTGAACTCCTCTACTGTATCCGCGGCCAACGCCAACCCCGGCAGAGCGTACTAGGCATGTGACGCTTTTAAAAAAAACAATACTTATCCCACGCATCTCTTTCGAACTTGCTGCACATTGTTGGACGTTTCCACCCTGGGGAGAAAAGATACCAGCTGTCTGTGGGTCTCGCGATTTAATACTGTCCTTTGAGGGATAATTTGCCCTGAACTAGTGACAGTCACAGAGTCTACTGCGTGGTACAGACCCTTCGTTCACGGAGGCCAAGTTGCCCATCTACACTAGCCGGATTTGCCGTGTTTAATCATAAGACGTTCCCTCTTCTCATTCAGCGAGGAGGTAGAGGAGCCCTGAAGAGACACACTGATTGTTCTGGGAACAGCCTCTGCCCCTCCGCCATCGGATTTCTCAACGGATGGTGAATCTGAGAACTCCATCTCTCTGCCTTCCTCTCATTTTGCACGATTTATAGAACTTCTAATTGTGATGTAGAGTGATTATTCATGTCTTACACGGTGCTGCTGCCACAAAACAACAAATTTCTCAAGATGCTAACCCTGAAATGCTGGAAATCCAGAGCAACACACACACAACCTGCTTGAGGGAATTCAGCAAGGTTCCCCTCCTCGACCCCTCACCTCCTGCCCCTCACCTCTCCCCCTCACCTCCTCTTCCCTCTCACCTCCTCCCCCTCACGTCCTCCCTCTCACCTCCTCCCCCTCACCTCCTCCTCCCCCTCACCTCCTCCTCCCCCTCACCTCCTCCTCCCCCTCACCTCCTCTTCCCTCTCACCTCCTCCCCCTCACCTCCTCGACCCCTCACCTCCTGCCCCTCACCTCTCCCCCACCTCCTCCCCCTCACCTCCTCCCCCTCAACTCTCCCCCACCTCCTCCCCCCACCTCCTGCCCCTCACCTCTCCCCCACCTCCTCCCCCTCACCTCCTCCCCCTCACCCCCTCACCCTCACCTCCTCCCCCTCAACTCTCCCCCACCTCCTCCCCCCACCTCCTCCACCTCACCTTTCCCCACCTCCTCCCCCTCACCTCCTCCCCCTCACCCCCTCACCACTCACCTCCTCCCCCTCACCCCCTCCCCACTCACCTCCTCCCCCTCACCTCCTCTTCCCTCTCACCTCCTCCCCCTCACCTCCTCGACCCCTCACCTCTCCCCCACCTCCTCCCCCTCACCTCCTCCCCCTCACCCCCTCACCCTCACCTCCTCCCCCTCAACTCTCCCCCACCTCCTCCCCCACCTCCTCCACCTCACCTTTCCCCACCTCCTCCCCCTCACCTCCTCCCCCTCACCCCCTCACCACTCACCTCCTCCCCCTCACCCCCTCACCACTCACCTCCTCCACCTCACCTTTCCCCACCTCCCCCCTCACCTCCTCCCCCTCACCCCCTCACCACTCACCTCCTCCCCCTCACCCCCTCACCACTCACCTCCTCCCCCTCACCTCCTCCTCCCCCTCACCTCCACCTCTCACCTTACCTCCTCACCTCCTCCTCCCCCTCACCTCCCCTTCACCTCCTCCCCCTCACCTCCTCCTCCCCCCACCCCCTCCCCTCCTCCCCCACCTCCTCCACCTCACCTTTCCCCACCTCCTCCCCCTCACCTCCTCCCCCTCACCCCCTCACCACTCACCTCCTCCCCCTCACCCCCTCACCACTCACCTCCTCCACCTCACCTTTCCCCACCTCCCCCCTCACCTCCTCCCCCTCACCCCCTCACCACTCACCTCCTCCCCCTCACCCCCTCACCACTCACCTCCTCCCCCTCACCTCCTCCTCCCCCTCACCTCCACCTCTCACCTTACCTCCTCACCTCCTCCTCCCCCTCACCTCCCCTTCACCTCCTCCCCCTCACCTCCACCCCCTCCCCCTCACCTCCTCCCCCTCACCTCCTCCCCCTCACCTCTCCCCACCTCCTCCCCCCACCTCCTCCCCCTCACCTCCTCCTCCCGCTCACCTCCCCTCACCTCCTCCTCCCCCCACCTCCTCCCCCCACCCCCTCACCTCCTCCCCTCCCCCTCCCCTCCTCCTCCCCCTCACCTCCTCCCCTCTCACTTCCTCCCCTCTCACCTCCTCCCCCTCACCTCCTCCCCCCACCCCCTCACCTCCTCCCCCTCACCTCCTCCCCCTCACCTCCTCCCCCTCACCTCCTCCCCCCTCACCTCCTTCCCCTCACCTCCTCCCCCTTACCTCCACCCCCTCACCCCTCCCCCTCACCTCCACCCCTCACCCCCTCCCCCTCACCCCTCCCCCTCACCCCCTCTCCCCTCACCCCTCCCCCTCACCCCCTCACCCCTCACCCCCTCTCCCCTCACCTCCTCCCCCTCACCTCCTCCCCTCTCCTCCTCCCCCTCTCCTCCTCCCCCTCTCCTCCTCCCCCTCCTCTCCTCCCCCTCACCTCCTTCCCCCTCACCTCTTTCCCTTCACCTCCTTCCCCCTCACTTCCTTCCCCCTCACCTCCTCTCCCCTCACCACCTCCTCCCCCTCACCCCCTAACCCCTCACCTCCTCCTCCCCCTCACCTCCTCCCCTCCCCTCCTCCTCCCCCTCACCTCCTCTTCCCCCTCACCTCCTCCCCCCACCCCTCCTCCCCCTCACCTCCTCTCCCCCACATCCTCCCCCCTTACCTCCTCCCCCTCACCTCCTCCCCCTCACCTCTCCCCACCTCCTCTCCCCCACCTCCTCCCCCTCACCTCCTCCTCCTCACTTCCTCCCCCTCACCTCCTCTCCCTCACCCCTCCCCCTCTTCTCCTCCTCCCCCTCTCCTCCTCCTCCTCCCCTCACTTCCTCCCCTTCCCCTTCTCCCTCTCCCCTTCTCCCCCTCTCACTTCTCCCCCTCACCTCCCCTCCCCCTCCCCTCTCCCCCCCTCCCCATCCTCTCCCCTTCTCCTTCCCCCCACCTCCTCCCCCTCCCTCCCCCTCACCTCCTCCTCCTCTCCCCCTCCCCCTCCCCTTCCCCTCTCCTCCTCTCTCCCCCCACCCCAGTCAGAGACTGTCAGTGTGCATGGGGGGTTGAGAACATGAAGGCCAGATGCTTAGATTTCTCTTGCGGCCAGCTCCCGATCTCTGACCCTCCTCCCCCGCTGACAGGAGACAGCGTTCTGGGTAGTGTGCCCTCCGGGCCAGACTCTGCTCCCTCTCATCTCGAGAAAACCGCACTTGACTGTAAACGAGCCCAGCTTGGCTCGGAGCCATCTCCCTCTGGCAAACACTTATGCAAGGTTTGCATGTGGTTATTGAGGCCTGGTTTTGTTGTTGTTGTTGTTCCCTGCATTTAAGCCATTTCCTATTTGGGGAACTGATTTTTTTTTCCTTTCCCTGTGTGTTTGGTCTCATCGGATTCTTTGGGTTAAGATTCCCTGGGAATTTTTCCCTTGGCCTGGTGTTCCATAATCGTGGAATGGTTCAAGTCCCGGCTGCCAGTCCTGGTCCTTCTACATCCCAGAATGCTTTGAGTCTCTTCCTGGTTAGACTGAAGCCGGCCGGAGAGAGAGAGAGCGAGATCCCTGCTCGTCCTCCATCCCAAAATGGTTTTTCCTGCCCAGTTCGGTCATATTGAGTCCTGAAAGGCTTCCCACCCCACCCGGTCTCCATGGTCCTTCTCCAGCCAGAACTTCTCCAGTCCTGTGGTCTCCTCAGATCCCAGAGCACTATTGGTCTATTTTCTGATCTAAATTACTTCTATTACTCCGGATGAAAGGTCCCTGCCTGAAACACCGACTGTGTATCTCCCTCCATAGATGCTGCCTGACCTGCTGGGTCCCTCCAGCATCTTACACGTGCTGCTCCAGTGTCTGCCGAATCTTCCGGGTCTGTTTGCCACCCGGTCTGTTCTCCATGACTGGGGGCTGCCGGAGACCCTCCGACGTCTCGGGGCCTTTCTGGGGGTGTTGTTGCTCGCCCACGGACTCTCTGGTCCATCCCACGGTCCACATGTCACGGGACCCCGGCCCAATGCAGTGTCAGAATCCGCCCTGGACCCTCGTCTCCCCGTTTCCGAGAAGGCACTGCCAGCTACCGTTCATTCTAGAATTGTCTTGTGTGGGGGAAGAGACTATGTTGATGGTGTCGGGCTCTCTCATTGTCCTAGCTTGCATGTCAGTAGATCAGCATGTTTTTTTTTGTAGTTTAATGTTCCTCTGCTTAAAATTGTAATGGTCATAGTCATACTTTATTGATCCCGGGGGAAATTGGTTTTCGTTACAGTTGCACCATAAATAAATAGTAATAAAACCATAAATAGTTAAATAGTAATATGTAAATTATGCCAGGAAATAAGTCCAGGACCAGCCTATTGGCTCAGGGTGTCTGACCCTCCAAGGGAGGAGTTGTAAAGTTTGATGGCCACAGGCAGGAATGACTTCCTATGACGCTCTGTGTTGCATCTCGGTGGAATGAGTCTCTGGCTGAATGTACTCCTGTGCCCACCCAGTACATTATGTAGTGGATGGGAGACATTGTCCCATTTAATACAATTTAAATGTAATACAATTTATTATTGTAACTTTTCCAGTATATGTAGTACCACTGGTTCAGTAGTTTAGAATATAGAACTTTTTTTTTACTCAGAGTGGTGGATGGCTGGAGTGCGTTGCCTGGTATGGTGGTAGAGGCAAATAATACATTAGAGGCGTTTCAAATGTACATTTAGTGCCAGAGAAATGTATACAATATGCATCCTGAAATTCTTTTTCTTCGCAAACATCTACGAAAAACAGAGGAGTGCCCCAAAGAATGAATGACGGTTAAATGTTAGAACCCCAAAGTCCCCTCCCTCCCTCAAGCACAATCCCCCCCCCCTTCTCAACACCGGCAAAAGAAAAGCATCAGCGCCCGCCAGCAAGCACTCAAGCGTGAGCAAAGCAACATCAAAGGCTACTCGTTTACCCGGTATTTGACATACCACAGGCTCTCTCTTTCTCTCTCCCTAATGAGGGAGAACGAGGTGTTTCCATTTCATGGCGAGAGGGGAGACATAACAAACAACTTGCTGGTTTACGATGTTAAAAGTCCGTGGTGTCACTTTTTCCGAGCTCTGTGCCCAAAGATCTCGGGTCTCTGGGCACACAGCCTTAGATCTTCCGTCTCCCTCGACACACCGACCTCGTGCCCGGACGCCGGCCTCCGATCCCTTCCGTCTCCAGAGCCACGAAAACTCAGTCCTCCGAAGGCGAGCGGAGCTCTTAGGCCGAGCCCTTGGCGTGCCGAATAACGGCCATTCGTCAAACCCCGAGTGCGGGTCGCATTCCCGCAAAGAACCGTGTAACTCCAGGTCAGGGTCTTCAAAAGAGCCCCTCAAGGGAAAGATAGAGATAAAGTAGAGGTGCAAACGCGAGGAAATCTGCAGATGCTGGAAATTCAAGCAGCACACACAAAATGTTGGTGGAACACAGCAGGCCAGGCAGCACCCAGAGGAAGAAACACAGTCGACATTTCAGGCCGAGACCCTTCGTCAGGATGAAATAGAGGTGTTGGCGCGTGGCCAAGTGGTTAAGGTGTTGGACTAATGATCTGAAGGTCGTGAGTTCGAGCCTCAGCCGAGGCAGCGTGTTGTGTCCTTGAGCAAGGCACTTAATCACACATTGCCCCTGCACATTTATAGCCCAGTGGCAGTGGTTGGTGCGGTATGGACAAGAAAAAAGGTACCTATTAGTCTTGCGAGATCATGGAAGTCTTCACTCTCCAGGGTGCAGGCCTGGGCAAGGTTGTATGGAAGACCGGCAGTTGCCCATGCTGCAAGTCTCCCCTCTCCACGACACCGAGGTTGTCCAAGGGAAGGGCATTAGGACCCATACAGCTTGGCACCGGTGTCGTCGCAGAGCAATGTGTGATTAAGTGCCTTGCTCAAGGACACAACATGTTCCCTCGGCTGGGGCTCGAACTCACGACCTTCGGGTAGCTAGTCCAATGCCTTAACCACTTGGCCACGGTATGGACAAGACAAGACAGATATTGAAGATGGAAATAGAGCTGTTTCCGAAGATGCAGGCAAAGGATTCGCCGTTAGGCGCCATTGATCCTCCTAAGCTTTTAAGAGACATTTGGATAGACACATTGATGTGAGGAAGATGGAGGGATTAGTGTTTGGGTGTTTTTGATTTGCTTTTTTGCTGGTTCAGCACAACGTTGTGGGCCGAATGGCCTGCTCCTGTGATGTACTGTCCTGTGTTCTATTCCAGCACAGTACAGGCCCTTCGGCCCACAATGTTGTATGACCCTTTAACCTGCTCTAAGATCAATCTAACCCGTACCTCCCACATAGATCTCCATTTTTCTTTTTCGTCCACGTTTCTATTTAGGAGTCTCTTAAATGTCCCTAATGTATCTGGCTCTACTGCCACCCTTGACAGTGCGTTCCACTCTGTGTGACGCGCCTACCTTTGACACCCCCCTCCCCAATACTTTCCTCCAATCACCTTAAAGTTATGTCCCCCTCGTGTTAGCCGTTTCTGCCCTTGCTAGAGCTGTTGGGAGTGGTTTAAACTAATCTGGCAGGGGGTCGGGAACCGGGATGACAGAGCCGAGGATGAGCCAACAGGTTGACAAGTCGATGATGGACGTAACATGAATGTAAGGAAGGACAAGCCAGTGATCGGGTACAAATGCAGACAGAGCAAAGAGTTGAATTGTACCACAGAGGCAAAATTCATATGGGCAAAGAATGCAGGACTGAAGGTGCTGTATTTAAATGCATGTGGCACTCGGAATAAGGTGGACAAACTCGTGGCGCGGTTAGAGATTGGTCAGTAGGACGTTGTGGGCATCACTGAGTCGTGGCTGAAAGAAGGCTGTAATTGGGAGTTTAACATCAAAACAAATACTTTGAATGGAAAGGTCAGGCAGGAAGTCATAGGCTCTATTGGTGAGAGATGGAATTACATGTTAAGAAGGAGGTGACTTAGGATCAGAGAATGTTGAATCTTTGTGGGTGGAGTTAAGAAACTGCAAGGGTGAAAAAAACTATTATGGGAATCATATATAGGCCTCCAAATAGTAGCCAAGATGTGGGGTTGAGATCGCAAAGGGAGCTGGAAAAGGCATGTAATAAG
The DNA here is from genome assembly GCF_963921235.1 of Mobula hypostoma. Classification (NCBI taxonomy): domain Eukaryota; kingdom Metazoa; phylum Chordata; class Chondrichthyes; order Myliobatiformes; family Myliobatidae; genus Mobula; species Mobula hypostoma. The sequence continues at coordinate 6,583,983 of NC_086126.1, read as the reverse complement.
GGTAATGACACAATTGTAACGGGGGGACTTCAATATGCAAGGGGTTTGGGAAAATCAGGTTGGTGTCAGATCACAAGAGAGGGAATTTGTTAAATGCCTATGAGGTGACTTTTTAGAGCAGCTTGTGCCTGAGTCTACTCGGGGAAAGGCTATCGTAGCTTGGGTGTTGTGTATTAATCCAGATTTTATTAGGGAGCTTAATGTAAAGCAACCCTCTGGAGGCAGTGATCATAACATGATTGAATTCATACTGCAGTTTGAGAGGGTGAAGCACAAGTCACATGTCTCAGTATCACAATGGAATGAAGGGAATTACAGAGGCCTGAGAGAGGCACTTGCCCAGGTGGATTGGAGAAGGGTACTGCCAGGGATGACAGCAGAGCAGAGGTGTCTGAAGTTTCTGGGAATAGTTCACAGGTGTGGGACAGATTCCCACAGAAGTTGTTCTCAAATGGCAGGGGCAGGCAACTGTGGCTGACAAGGGAAGTTAAGGACTGCATAAAAGCCAAGGAAAGGGCATGTAAGGTAGCAAAAGTGAGTGGGAAGTTGGATAATTGGGAAGATTTTAAAATCGAACAAAAGACAACTGAACAAGCTATAAGAAGGGAAAAGATGAAGTATGAGGGCGGACTAGCCAATAATATAAAGCAGGATATTAATTTTTTTTTGGTTATAGAAAGAGTGAAAGGGAGGTGAGAGTTGATTTGGACCACTGGAAAATGATGCTGGTGAGGTAGTAATGGGGGACAAAGAAATGGCAGATGAACTTAATGGGTATTTTGCATCAGTCTTCACTGTGGAAGACACTAGCAGTGTGCCAGAGGTCCGTGAGCGTCAGGGAGCAGGAGTGAGTGCCATTCCTGTTACGAAGGAAAAAGTGCCAGGCAAACTGAAACGTTTTGAACTGGATAACTCATCTGGACCAGATGGACTACATCCCAGAGCCCTGAGAGAGGTTGCTGAATAGATAACAGATGCATTGGTCATAATCTCTCAAGAATCACTTGATTCTGGCATGGTCCCAGAGGACTGGAAGATTGCAAATGTCACTCCACTCTTTAAGGGCGGAAGACAAAAGAGAGGAGATTATAGGCCAGTTAGCTTAACCCCAGAGACTGGGGAAGTGTGGAGTCTATTATTAAGGATGAGGTTTCGGGGAACTTGGAGAGACCAATGATAAAATAAGTCAAAGTCAGCATGGTTTCTGTAAAGGGACATCTTGCCTGACAAATCTGTTGGAGTTCTCCGAGGAAGTAACAAGCAGGGTGGACAAAGGAGAGGCAGTGGATGTCATTTATTTAGTTTTTCAGAAGGTGCCACAGATGAGGCTGTTTAACAAGATAAAATCCGATGGTGTTACAGGAAAGATTCTGGCATGGAGAGCGGAATGGCTGACAGGCAGGAGGCAGCGAGTGGGAATAAAAGGGGACTTTTCTAGTTGGCTGCCAGTGACCAGTGGTGTTCCTCAGGGGTCAGTATTGGGACCGCCACTTTTCACATTGTCAGTGATTTGGATAATGGAATTGAAGGCTTTCTGGCAGGTGATATGAAGATAGGTGGAGGGGTAGGTAGTGCTGAGGAAGCAATGCGATGCAGCAGGACTTAAACAAGTTGGAAGAATTGGTTAACTTACAGGCTGAGTCTGCGGTAAAGAAGGCAACTGCTGTGTTGGCATTTATTTCAAAGGGAACAGAATATAAAAACAAGGAGATAATGCTGAGCCTTTATAAGGCACTAGTCAGGAAGCACTTGGAGCATTGTCAACAGTTTTGGGCTCCTTATCTCAGAACGGATGTGTTGTCGTTGGAGAGAGTCCAGAGGAGCTTCACAAGGATGATTCCAGGGGATGAAGGGGTCAACATATGAGGAGTGTTTGGCAGCTTTGTGTCTGTTCTCACTGGAATTTAGAAGAACGTGGGGGGATCTCATTGAAACCTACCGAATGTTAAAAGGACTAGACAGGGTGGATGTGGAGAGGATGTTTCCTCTGGTGGGGGTATCCAGAACTAGAGGGCACAACCTCAAAATTGAGGGGCGACCTTTTAGAACAGAGATAAGGAGGAATTTTCTTTAGCCAGAGGGTAGCGAATCTGTGGAATGCTCTGCCACAGACTGCGGTGGAGGCCAAGTCTGTGGGTATACTTAAGGCGAAAGTTGATTGTTTCCTGATTGGTCAGGGCATCAAAGGATATGGCAAGAAGGCACGCATTTGGGGTTGAGTGGGATCTGGGATCAGCCACGATGAAATGGCGGAGCAGACTCGATGGGCTGAATGGCCTAATTCTGCTCCTATGGCCTTATAGTCTAAAAAGTCTCTGGTTGTCCACTGGACGTATGTCTCTTGTGAGTGAATGAAGGCCTCTGTTGGTCAGCATTTTCCATGGTTATTGTGTCCTAGCTGCCTGGGTGCTCAAGCCTGGGCAGGGCGATATGGAGAGCGAGCTGTTGCCCGTGTAGCAAACTCCCTCTCTCCACACATCAGATGAACCCAAAGGAACGGCAGAGACCGATACAGTTTGGCACCAGCGGCGTCGCAGAAGCGTTGAACTCAACGTAGGACCGCCTCGGGGACTCCATCTCCAGATTTTTCCCTCAGGGTTTACTCCTGAAGCCTTCCCCCGTGAGCCGCAAGGCAGCGGAGGTTTGAGGTCAGAGTTTTCCTTCTCCGAGATGAGCTGCCAACCACGGCTGACGAGCCCCGTCTGCCCAAAGCGACCGGTTTTAAGGCCTTTGCCCCCTCTCCTGTCGGTCGAAACGGTACCGCCGGGCTTAGTAGCTAGGCCACACGTGAAGGCCGGGAGCTGGGCCTGGTTGTCAGGGGCGATTTGAGATGAACGTGTTAATAGATAGTGGGAGCTTGTCCCCGTTACTACCCCCCCGGCTGTAACAACCTTAAAGAACTTGTACACCTCTTTCATACATTTCTCATCCTCCTTTGGTCCAAAGTTCAAAGTAAAATTTACTATCAAAGTACATAACATGTCAACACATACAACCCTGGGATTCCTTTTCCTGTGGGCATACTCGGCAAATCTATAGAACAGTAACTGTAAATGAGATTGGTAAACTGTGAACATCAGGAACTGTAAACTGTACGCAAACTGCGCAAATGCAGATAGTAAATAAGTAGCAATCAATAACGAGGGTGAAATAACGAAGATAAGAGTTCGTAAATTTGTTCTCCCCTTCTGTTCGGGAGCCTGACGGTTGAGGGGTAGTAACTGTTCCTGAACCTGGTGGTGTGAGTCCTGAGGCTCTTGTACCTTCTACCTGACGGCAGCAGCGAGATGAGAGCCTGGCCTGGGTGGTGAGGGTCGCTGACGATGGATGCTGCTTTAATATGGCAATGTTTCACGTGCTCAATGGCTGGGGGGTGGGGGGGGGAGAGGTTGCTGTTATCCACTGGGTCGATTCCGCTAATTTTTGTGGGATCTCCACTCAAAGCCGTTGGTGTTCCCGTACCAGGCCGTGACGCAGCCAGTCAGGACACTTTCCGCCGCACAGCTTCAGAAGTCTGCCAGTGTTTTCGATGACATGCCGAACCTCTGCAGACTCCTGAGGAAGTAGAGGTGCGGCCATCTTTGTTTGTGACTACATTTACATGACGGGTCCGGGACAGGACCTCTGATCCTCTTCTGGGCCTTCCCCAAAGTGTCCACCCTGCAACGGGGCAACCAGAAACTGGTCAACGGTGTTTGAGACGGTTTGAACCTGTTTGTCATTGCTGCCCGTACGTCCCTGCCCTAATTTAACCCTTCGCGCGCTGCTCTGTGGGTGGGAAGGATTTCATACAGTGTTCCCCGGAATTCTCTGAACTCCTGTAACCACCTGGTTTCTCCTCTCCCCCCACCCGCTAGGAGGTCGACCTGCTGGACATCTGCTATATTCGGGACACGCGGACCGGACGGTTTGCCAAAGTACCCAAGGTAAGCGGCCCTCGACCTTTGCCCTGTCTTGTTTTGACCTTCGGACCTTGGCTTCTCTGAGCATTACCTGGTGAGGATCTGACCCCCCCCCCCCCGTGCCCCCCGGTTCATATTTTGGGACCACGCTTGGTTATTTTGTTTGAAATGTTTCTGTAAGGAAGTTCAAACAGCACGGACAAGGGGCTATTCAGCCCGACGATTCCGTGCTGAACCAAAGTGCTTGTTTAACAGCGATCTTGTCTCATGCTCTCTGCTCCCCCATTGACGCCACCCCCACACACAGATCCCAACACACGGACGCGTGCAGTTGCGGTACAAAGCCGTGATCTAGCTGGATAGGTTGCGTTCACGTTGCACCGATTAAAACTTCGGTGCGAGTTGACAGGAACATGCGGAATTTCGTGGGCCTCCTGAGGAAGTAGGGCGGTCGGTGAGATTTCTCGGCCCTGGCGTCTATGAGGTTGGCCCAGGACGGGCGGTTGGTGATCACCCGCTAGGAACCTGAACTTCTAAACCCTCTGCAGCTTGCCCCGTTGGGGTTAAGTCCAGGATGGGGGCGTTGGTGGGGAACATAATGGGTCAGTTAAATGAGTTGATGGGCAGTGTTGAATCAGCTCTTGACACTGGGGGGGGGCGCGTCTGGACTCTGTGTGAGACACTGTGGGGGGTCTGGTCTCTGTGTGAGACACTGTGGGAGGGTCTGGACTCTATGTGAGACACTGTGGGGGGGTCTGGGCTCTATGTGAGACACTGTGGGGGGGGTCTGGACTCTGTGTGAGGCACTGTGGGGGGGGTCTGGACTCTGTGTGAGACACTGTGGGAGGGTCTGGACTCTATGTGAGACACTGTGGGGGGGGTCTGGACTCTGTGTGAGACACTGTGGGCGGGTCTGGACTCTGTGTGAGACACTGTTGGGGGTGGTCTGGACTCTGTGAGACACTGTTGGGGGGGTCTGGACTCTGTGTGAGACACTGTTGGGGGTGGTCTGGACTCTGTGAGACACTGTTGGGGCGGGGAGGGGTCCGGACTCTGTGAGACACTGTGGGGGGGTCCGGACTCTGTGTGAGACACTGTGGGTGGGTCCGGACTCTGTGTGAGACACCGTGGGGGGTGGGGGGCTCCGGACTGTGTGTGAGACACCATGGGAGGGTCCGGACTGTGTGTGAGACACCGTGGGAGGGTCTGGACTCTGTGTGAGACACCGTGGGACGGTCTGGACTGTGTGAGAGACACCGTGGGACGGTCTGGACTGTGTGTGAGACACCGTGGGGGGGTCTGGACTGTGTGTGAGACACCGTGGGAGGGTCTGGACTCTGTGTGAGACACCGTGGGACGGTCTGGACTGTGTGTGAGACACCGTGGGAGGGTCTGGACTCTGTGTGAGACACTGTGGGACGGTCTGGACTGTGTGTGAGACACCGTGGGAGGGTCTGGACTCTGTGTGAGACACCGTGGGAGGGTCTGGACTCTGTGTGAGACACCGTGGGAGGGTCTGGACTCTGTGTGAGACACCGTGGGACGGTCTGGACTGTGTGTGAGACACCGTGGGAGGGTCTGGACTCTGTGTGAGACACCGTGGGAGGGTCTGGACTCTGTGTGAGACACCGTGGGAGGGTCTGGACTCTGTGTGAGACACCGTGGGAGGGTCTGGACTGTGTGTGAGACACTGTGGGGGGTCTGGACTGTGTGTGAGACACCGTGGGAGGGTCTGGACTCTGTGTGAGACACCGTGGGACGGTCTGGACTGTGTGTGAGACACTGTGGGACGGTCTGGACTGTGTGTGAGACACCGTGGGAGGGTCTGGACTCTGTGTGAGACACCGTGGGAGGGTCTGGACTCTGTGTGAGACACCGTGGGAGGGTCTGGACTCTGTGTGAGACACTGTGGGGGGTCTGGACTGTGTACGAGACATTGTGCGATGGTCTGGACTGTGCGTGCAGAACTTTGCAGGAGCCCAGAAAGGTCTTGCAGATATGGTTATGCGTTTTAAATGTCTTTTTGAACAGGACAGGGGTAGGGGTGGAGGGGTCCGTGTTTAATGGGGGTTGATGGGAGCGATGTGATGTGGCTGAACTCTGGTTTTACCGTGGGGTCAGTATGAGGACAATGGGCCGAAGCACCCGTCATTGTACGATTCTGGGAGTGGCTTGAACACGAAAGCAGTTTTTTGTGCGTGTGTGTGCGTGTCTGTGAGACAGAGAAAGCGAACAACGTTCTGACAGACTCCTCCGATGGTGAAAAAATGTCCTGTTTGAGGATCTGCAGGTCTGGGAGGATTACTTTAATCCGGAGAGTCAGGAAATAGCCTGAAGCTGTGGGTTTGGGAGCCGCAGCCAGAAACTGGGTGATGTTGCCGATGTCTCGTTGAAGAGTTTATCTTTTCGACTTGCACTGCCTTTTTCGGGCATGTCTCGTGCTGCGTGCACGCGGCTCCTGGGTGGATGGCTGTGGTGAAAGTGCGTGAGCGTGTGCGCTCGGATGTGTCAGCCAAGAACGGAGGGTCAGCCCAGGCTAGACGGGCCGAAGGGCCTGTTCCTCCTCCCTAGTGCTCCGAGTCTGATATCAACGCATACAAAATGCTGGCAGAGTCTCAGCAGGTCAGGCAGCATCTGTGGAGGGGGAATGAAGAGTTGACGTTTTGGGCCGAGACCCTTCATCGGAACTAAAACAAGAAGGGGATAAGAAGGTGGGGCGGGGGGGGAGAGTACAAGCTGGCAGGTGATAGGTGGAAGAGGTAAAGGGCTGAAGTAAGAAGGAATCTGATAGGAGAGGAGAGTGGACCGTGGGAGAAGGGGAAGGAGGAGGGACATCCCACCCTGCAAAATCTCATTTCAGGGAGGTAGCACCATCAATTTGGGGGAGACTTCCGGGAGAGGTGGGATGTCTGCAATAGAGTAGCTCCTGAGCAGCTCGCCAGCTAGTTTAAATAACGTTAGCTTTGCTAATGAACGAATGACACCTGTTAAACTCACCTCAACATGTCTGTTACAGTCTTAACCCACCATGGGCGATAGAAAAGTCACTGTTGCAAACAGTGCAGCGAGCAACACTGTCATTATTTTTGACCCCTATTAGGCAGGGGTACACTTTAGTGTAGTCTGGGGTGACGTACGCTTTATATTTTCTTTTTTTGGAACACTCTGCCATGGTGCACTGTCTCTCTCTCTCTCTCTCTCTCGTGCACTCTCTCTCTCTCGCTCTCTCGCTCTCGTGGTCTCTCTCTATCTCTCTTTCTCTCTCTGTCTCTCTCTCGCTCGCTCTTGTGGTCTCTCTCGCACTCGCTCGCTTTCTCTCTCAAAATTGATTTCCGGGGACATTTTATATAATTTGCGGGCGTCAGGGAGCCACTATCAATATGCAGGAGACTCCCGGAACTTCCGGGAGAGGTGGGATGTCTGTGATGGGGTGAGAAGGGATCCAGAACTTCCGGGAGAGGTGGGATGTCTGTGATGGGGTGAGAAGGGATCCAGAATGGGGGATGGGCAAACGAGAGATGGGGGACAAGTTATTGGAAGTCGGAGAAATCTGGTGTCCTGAGCCGCGTATGTTTCAAAGCAAGAAGTGTCGGAGGAAAGGGCGGATAATAGTACTGACGGTGAGGGTAGGTAGCTGGTTTACAAACAGAGGCAACGTGTGGTGAGGAGAGGCTGATGACGGGTTGTATCATTTTTTTAATGCATGCGTTTCTGAATGACTCAGTGTTCTCATAATCTAATCTAATCTAAATTGCAGTCAGCGGGAGGAGTTGCAATGTAAAAGATGGACGAAGTTGATACAGGACTGAAGGTGTTGTCACTGTAGGCATCAATGAATCATAGTTGAGAGATTATAGCTGGGAGCTTAATGGCCAGGGATAAACAGCCTATCGAAAGGACAGACAGGAAAGTGGGGGTGGGGAGGGTGTTGCTCTGTTGGTAAAAAATGAAATCACATCATTAGAAAGAGGTGAGATAGGGATGGAAGGTGTTGAATCATTGTGGACAGAGCTAAGGAACTGCAGGGGTAAAAAGACCCTGATGGGAGTTGTATACAGACCCCCAAATAGTAGTAAGGATGTGGCCTGCAAATTAAAATGGGAGATGAGAGATGCATGCAAAAAGGGCAATGTTACAATAGTCATGGGGGTAGATTGGGAAAATCAAATCCAAGAGGGGGAATTTCTAGGATGCCTGCAAGATGGCTTTTCAGAGCAACTCGTGGTTGAGCCCGCTAGGGGATCAGCTATTCTGGATTGGGTGTTGTGCAATGATTAGAGAGCTTAAGGTAAAAGAACTCTCAGGGGGAAAGTGATCATAATATGATTGAATTCACCCTGAATTTTGAGAAGGGGAAGCTAAAGTCAGATGTAGCAGTATTACGGTGGAGTAAAGGGAATTACAGAAGCATGAGAGAGGAGCCGGCCAGAATTGTTCGGTAAAGAACACTGGCAGGGATGACGGCAGAGAAGCAATGGCTGGAATTTCTGGAAGCAATTCGGAAGGCACAGGATATATACATCCCAAAGAGGAAGAAGTATTCTGAAGGCAAGATGACACAACCGTGGCTAACAAGAGAAGACAAAGCCAACATAAAAGCCAAAGAGAGGGCATATAATAGAGCAAAAATTAGTGGGAAGTTAGAGGATTAGGAAGCATTTAAAAACCAATAGAAGGCAACTGAAAAAAGTCATTTAAGAAGGTAAAGGTGGAATACAAAAGTAAACTAGCCAATAATATTCAAGAGGAAACCAGAAGTTTCTTCGGATACGGAAAGTGTAAAACAGGTGAAAGTGGATATCGGACGGCTGGAAAATGATGCTGGAGAGGTAGTAATGGGGGATAGGGAAACAGTGGACAAAGTATATAAGTATTTTGCATCTGTCTTCTCTGTGGAAGACTCCAGCAGTATGGTGGAAGCTCCAGGTGTCAGGGGTCATGAAGTGTGTGCAGTTACCATAACTAGAGAGAAGGTTTTCGGGAAACTGAGAGGTCTGAAGGTAGATAAATCACCTGGACCAGATGGTGTGCATCCCAGGGCTCTGAAAGAGGAGCCTGAAGATATTGTGGAGGCACTAGTCATGATCTTTCAAGATTCAATAGATTCGGGGATGGTTCCGGAAGACTGGAAAATTACAAATGTCACCCCACTCTTCAAGAAGGGGGAGAGGCAGAATAAAGGAAACTATGGACCAGTTAGTCTGACCTCAGTGGTTGGGAGAAGATGTTGGAGTCGATTGTTAATGATGAGGTCTCAGGGTACTTGGAGGCACATGATAAAATGGGTTGTAGTCAATATGGTTTCCTCAATCTGTTAGAATTTTTTGAAGAAATATCAAGCAGGATAGACAAAGGAGAATCGGTTGATATTGTGTACTTGGATTTTCAGAAGACCTTTGACAAGGTGTCACACATGAGGCTGCTTAACAAGCTATTACAGGGAAGACTCTAGCATGGGTAAAGCAGTGGCTGATTGGCAGGAGGTAAAGAGTGGGAATAATGGGAGCTTTTACTAGCTGGCTGCCAGGGATGAGTGGTGTTCCACAGGGGTCTGTGTGAGACCGATTCCTTTTACGTTATATGTCAAAGATTTGGACAATGGAATTGATGACTTTGCAAAGTTTGCAGACGATACAAAGATAGGTGGAGGGGCAGGTAGTTTTGGGGAAACCGAGAGGCTACAGAAGGACTGAGGTTAGAAAAATGGGCAAAGAAATGGCAGATGGAATACAGTGTCAGGAAGTGTATGGTCATGCGCTTTGATAGAAGAAATGAAAGGGTTAACTGTTTTCTAAATGGAGAGAAAATAAGAAAAAAAACTGAAGCACGAAGGATTTGGGAGTCCTCGTGCAGGACTCCCTAAAGATTAATTTGCAGTTTGAGTCGGTGGTGAAGAAGATAAATTCAATGTTCGCATTCATTTCAAGAGGACTAGAATAGAAAAGCAAGGATGTAATGTTGAGACTTCATAAAGCACCGATCAGGCCTTGTTTGGGCCCCTTATCTTAGAAAGGGTGTGCTGAAATTGGAGAGGGTTCAAAGGAGATGCGTGAAAATGATTCCAGGATTGAATGGTTTGCCATATGAGGAGCCTTTGACGGCTTCGGGCCTGTACTCACTGGAATTCGGAAGAATGAGGGGAGTGACCTAATTGAAATCTATCAAATGGTGAAAGGTCTTTACAGAATGGATGTGGAGAGGATGTTTCCTATAGTGGGGGAGTCTAGGACCAGAGGACACAGATAGAGTGGATGTGGAGAGGATGTTTCCTATAGTGGGGGAGTCTAGGATCAGAGGACACAGATAGAGTGGATGTGGAGAGGATGTTTCCTACAGTGGGGGAGTCTAGGACCAGAGGACACAGATAGAGTGGATGTGGAGAGGATGTTTCCTATAGTCGGGGAGTCTAGGACCAGAGGGCACAGATAGAGTGGATGTGGAGAGGATGTTTCCTATAGTGAGGGAGTCTAGGACCAGAGGACACAGATAGACTGGATGTGGAGAGGATGTTTCCTATAGTGGGGGAGTCTCGGACCAGAGGACACAGATAGAGTGGATGTGGAGAGGATGTTTCCTGTCGTGGGGGAGTCTAGGACCAGAGGACACAGATAGAGTGGATGTGGAGAGGATGTTTCCTATAGTGGGGGAGTCTAGGACCAGAGGACACAGATAGACTGGATGTGGAGAGGATGTTTCCTATATTGGGTGAGTCTAGGACCAGAGGACACAGATAGAGTAGATGTGGAGAAGATGTTTCCTACAGTGAGGGGAGTCTAGGACCAGAGGACACAGCCTCAGAATAGAGGGGTGTCCTTTTAGAACGGAGATGAAGAGAAATTTCTTTAGCTAGAGAGTGGTAAATCTGTGAAATTGGTTGCCACAGGCAGCTGTGGAAGCCAGGTCTTTATGTATATTTAAGGCAGAGGTTGATAGATTCTTGATTGATCAGGGCATGAAGGGATATGGGGAGAAGGCAGGAGATCGGAGCTGAGAAGAAAAATGGATTGGCCACGAAATGGCGGAACAGATTTGACGGGCCAAATGGCATCATTCTGGTCCTATTCATTATGGTCTTGTGGTTTAAATTGATGTTCATACCCTCAGGTTGGAGGCTGCCCAGATGAAATGAGCCTGGTCTCACTGCGGCAAGAGAGAGGGGGCCACGGACGGAAGTCGGAATGGGGAAGTTGATTGGAATGGGTGGCTGACGGAACAGACGTGGTTCCCCAGCCCATGGGGTCTCACCGATGTAGAGGGTGCCCCACCGGGAGCACTGGCTACGTAGCTGACTCTGACAGACTGGCAGGTGAAGCCTGGTCTCACCTGGAAGGACCGTTCGGAGCCCTGAGTGGTGGTGAGGGAGGAGGCGTTGGGGCACTTGTTCCGCTTGCAAGGATAAGTGCCAGGAGGGAGATCGGTGGGGAGGGACGAGGGGACCAGGGAGTCACGTGGAGAGCGATCCCTACAGAATGCATGGAGCTGGGGCGGAGGGGAAGTTGTGCCTAGTCTGGTCGTGACGGACAAAAGCTGAGCCACATGGAAACTAACCGAAATGTATGAAAGTCTTTGTTCAAGTTTATTGTCATTTAACTATATACATGTATACTGTCCAATGAGACAACCTCTCTCCGAACCGCAGTGAGACTATAAGACCGTAAGCCATCGGGGCAGAGTTAGGCCATTCAGCCCATCGAGTCTGCTCCGCCGTTCCATCATGGCTGATCCCGGATCCCACTTAAGTGTAGTCCATGCAACACACGGTAATTTAGGGAAGTAAGGATAAAAATCTACAGATGGATTACGCATAAATAAAGTGTCTCAATTAAATATTGTCGGGTACAGAGCAGATTAACCGGTGACACTTTGAAGGTGATGCGGCAGGGAGTTCAGACGCCTGATGGAAGAAACTGTTTCCCATCCTGGCCGTTTCTGTCTTTATGCATCGGAGTCTCCTGCCTGATGGTAGAAAGTCAAAGAGGATGCTGGATGGATGGGTGGGATCCTTGATAATACTGAGGGCCCTGCGTACACAGCGCTCCTGATAAATGTCCCCGATGGATGGTAGGGAGACCCCTATGATCCTCTCGGCCGTTCTCACAGTCCTTTGTAGGGACTTCCGGTCCGATGCTCGGCTGCCCCCAGACCAGATGGAGATGCAGCTCGTCAGGAGGCTGTCAATGGTGCTCCTGTAAAACGCGGTGACGATGTTGGAGGGTGAGGGAGGGTGAGGGAGGAATGCCTCAATCTCCTCAGGAAGTGGGGGCACTGCTGAGGGAGGTGATAGTGAGGGACCAGGTGAGATCGTCCATTCACGCAGCAGACCTCCAGGAGAGAGAGAGAGAGAGAGAGTCCAGGGGGAGTCCAAGATGATCTCACTCTCCCGGTATGATGTTTTATACTTAAGTAAATGATTAACCAGAGTTTTGATTCCTATAATCTGGCGATCCCCAACCACCGGGCCGCAAAGCATGTGCTACCGGGCCGCGAGGAAACGATACGAGTCAGCTGCACCTTTTCCTCATTCCCTGTTACACACTGTTGGACTTGAACACAGGGTTGCCAACTGTCCCGTATCAACCGGGACATCCCGTATATTGGGCTAAATTGGTTTGTCCCATATGGGACCACCCCTGTCCTGTATTTCCCCCGCTAAGGTAGAGCGTTCCTATGAAACCTTACATGTCAAAATGGCGTGAAGCGAAGAAGCAATTACCGTTAAGTTACATGGGGAAAATTTTTGAGCGTTCCCAGACCCAAAAAATAACCAAACAAATCATAGCAAATAATACATAAAACCAAAAATAAATAACACTAACATATAGTAAAAGCAGGAATGATATGATAAATACACAGCCTATATAAAGTAGAAATAATGTGTGTACAGTGTAGTCGGGAAGATGAAGGCAAAACTGATTTGTGGGGGAGAAAATCGGCACGCACGCGCACGCGTACGTCACCGGCGCAAGGCTTCATGGTCATTGTAGTCTCCCCTGGGGTAAAGTGTCCCGGGATTTGACTGCTATTTCTCTTTCTTCAAATTTTTTAAATTAATTTTTCCAAAGTTATAAACAAACTAACAAGGTTGATACAAAGAGCTTGGAATAATCTTATCGTTAATAAACATAATACAGAAAAGATTTCAGATAACACAGCTATAATAGACTTCCAAACACATGTTGTAATTAATCATAAAGAAAAAAAGAAATAAAAAAAAACAAAGAAAAACCCCCCAAAAAAAGAAAAAAAAAGAACTAGATACTAAACCTAAAAAAGCAAACGGAGACTGCTACTTTTGTCCCTTATTTGGGAGTGGGAAAGTTGGCGACCCTAACTGTAAAAGACATGGTGAGGTGAGTTTAACCCTACTTGAACAGCAGCCCCCCCCACCCCCGGTCGGCCGGTCCGCAAGAATATTGTCAATATTAAACCAGTCCGCGGTGCAAAAAAGGTTGGGGACCCCTGCTATAATCGGCACTGAACCTCAGCACTTAAATATGGGGGCCAGGGTAACCATTGTCCTTTCCACAGCCAGCTGTAAGACGGGGGGGGGGTTCAATTCCCACCACTGTCCTTATTGAGTTTGTACGTTCTCCCCGTGACCGCGTGGGTTTCCTCCGGGTGCCCTGGTTTCCTCCCACTGTCCAAAGACGTACGGGTTAGCATTTGCGGGTTGGAGGCAAGCGATGTTGGCGCTGGATGGCGACACTTGCAAACGCTAACCCGCACGTCTTTGGGAGCGTCAGTTGCCCCTCAGCACAGTCCTTGGACTGTGTTCGGTTATTATTGCAAACGGTGCCTCTCGCTGTTTCGAGGTGACAGATAAAGCCTTTATTTAGATCCTTTAATCTTTATTCAAGCAAATTTAGAGGATGACAGATTTACAACGGTCAACACGAACCGACTAGCAAGAACCCCTTTGGGTATTCAGACAGCCAGACTCCCAAAGTAGACACCATTTTTGTTACAGTGGCTCCATCAGTAACCCACCCAGCAGGGTATCAGACACAAAACGCTGGAGGAACTCAGCAGGTCAGGCAGCGTCGATGGAGCGGAATAGACGGTCGACGTTTCGGGCCGAGACAACGTCCCCCGGGAATGGAACGGGGGACGATGGCAGGAAAAGAAGTTAAGAAGCTGGGAGGTGATAAGTGGAAAGGTGGAAGAGCTGAAGAAGAAGGAATCTGATTGGAGAGGAGAGCGGCCCATGGGGGTGGGGGGAAGAGAAGGAGGAGGGGCATCAGCGGGCGGTGATGGGCAGGTGAGGACAAGCGGTAATGGGGAGGGTCAGAGGGGAGAGGAGGGGAATATTACTGGAGTTTGGAGAAATTGATGTTCATACTATCAGGTTGGAGGCTACCCAGATAGAGTATGATGAGTTGTTCCTCCAACCTGAGAGGGGCCTCATCGTAGAAGTTAAATTGTGGACAGGTTTTATTCTTTTTTGTTTGGCGTGTGCGTGCGCGTCCGTGATGGTGTCTTTTTCATGGCTTTTTTTACAAGGCGCGGAGCGAGAGAGAGAGGCTGTGATGCACGCCATGCCTCACACAGACACTTTTCGCAAGTGTTTTTCCCTTCTATTTTACGCGGTCGCGTCGCGACCTCGACGCTCAACCCGGCACGGATGGAAAGCGTACTCGGGAGCGGACCCGGACTGGTTTCGAACCCAGGAACCTCCGCTCCCGCGTCCGGCGCTGATGTCGTTGCGCCACCAGCCGGCCCGTACAGGTTTTATTCTTTGAAGAATAAAAGTGGCTCTCAGTCAATTTAATCTGTAATTGTTAGTCGTAACTCCAGAATGATCCCCAAAAACCCCAAACCGTTTTTAGGTACATCTGTACACCTCGTTAATGCAGATATCTCATCAGCCAATCACGTGGCAGCGACTCAATGCATCAAAGCATGTCGACACGGTCAAGAGGTTCAGCTGTTGCTCAGACCAGACATCAGAATGGGGAAGAAATGTGATCGAAGTGACTTTGACCATAGTGGTTGGGAGTATCTCAGAAACTGCTGACCTCCTGGGATTTTCACACTCTAGAGTTTACAGAGAATGGTTTGAAAAGCAAAAAAAAAACCAAAAAAAATCCAGCGAGCGGCCGCTCTGTGGGTGAAAACGCCTTGTCAGTGAGAGAGGCCGGGGGGAATGGCCAGACTGGTGGAAGGCGACAGCAGCTCCAATAACCACCCGTTACAACAGTGGTGAGCAGAAGAGCATCTCTGAACGCACAACACGTCGAACCGTGAAGTGGACAGGCTACAGCAGCCCATTGCTACCTAGTACTGGAAAGGGGTACCTAATAAAGTGGCCATTGAGTGTTCCTGCCACCATATGCTACTTGGGATTAATTTTGTTTTGCTCTGCTATAAATGCCTGTAAGAATATGAATCCTGGGGCAGCACAGTGGATTCTGGTTAATTTGGCCATCGGTTAATTATGGCAGCACATATACGTATATAGTGTGTGTGTATAAAGAGAGAAAATTGCTGGGATCGTCTTTGTTTGGGACACCATGCCTCTTAATTGGGACAGGAGACTGGCCCCGAACCGGTTCTAACTGGCTTCGGTCTTGTGTATTCATGTGGCCGCCAGGCACTACACCGTGATTACAGTTTTTAAACCGCACCAGTTGCCTATGTTTGTCCTCAAAAAGCAGTGATCCCGTGTTGCCGACAGTCGCTGAGAAATAAGCAGAAGGAGAATTCAGGACTGTTCTGCTCGCTGGCGGTTTCAAGCATTCAGGCTTGAAGATGCCAGAAACGGGCTGGACTGAAAATGAAACTACAGCGGCGGGCAAAAGTTTGGGCACCCTGGTCAAATTTTCAGTTACAGTGAATAGCTAAGCAAGTAAAAGATGACCTGATTTCCAAAAGGTATGAAAGTTAAAGATGACCCATTTCTTTAACGTTTTAAGCAAGATTACTTTTTTTATTTCCATCCTTTACAGTTTCAAAATAACAAAAAAGGAAAAGGGCCTGAAGCAAAAGTTTGGGCACCCTGCATGGTCAGTACTTAGTAACACCCCCTTTGGCAATTATCACTCTAAAATTGTACAAAACAGAAATAAGGCGCTAATCTTGCTTAAAATGTTGAAAAGAGTGTTTCATCTTTAACTTTACGACTTTTGGAGATCAGTTTATCTTCTACTCACTTAACTATTCACAGTAACAGAAATTTTGACCAGGAGTGCCCAAACTTTCTGCATGCCACTGTATTCTACTACTTCAACAAGTTGGGAACTATGAAGAATTTGAAGGTATCGGCAATCACCTTGAATGTTGCAATGAGAACGAAGATTAGGAGGGTGCAGTCATTGTATGAAGGCAGTCCGTTATCTGCTGCCTATGCTGATTTTGTTCATTTACAGTCAATCAAAAGAACAGGGCAGAAGATGTCCACAATGGTGGTTAAGTTTTTGCAAGCCCACTCTGTGGCCTGAACTGCCTCCAGTGTGGCAGGAAGTTAGTTCGCAGGGTCAGGGCGAGGCGGCAGATCACGAACAAATAGCACTGTTTGTCCGTGGTTGGCCAGCCCACTGCGTGTTAAACTGGGGGAAGACTTGCCCAGCTGTTGTGCTGTGCTATTTATAAATCTTTGGTCATTTATAGTAATTTTATGAGTTTTCTCTGCCCTGCTGCCGCAAAAAAAAATCAAACAGATTTCTCGTCCCGTAAGTCGATGTTAATAAATCTGATTCTGAACCAGTCAGATCTCCCTAAACCCACAGGGTATTTTGCTTGTCTGACCAATCAGATCTATTTACCATTTAAGAGACTCTTAGATACGATCATTGCAGTGAGAAAATGAAGGGTTATGGACAGTGTGGGAGGGAACCCAGCTACTTAACCCTAGCTTAACCACAGGACAATTTACAATGACCAATTAACCTACTAACCCGTACGTCTTTGGAAACCAGGCACATGGAGGGAACCCACGTGGAACATACAAACTTCTTCCAGAGGACGCTGGAGTTGAACTCCGAACTCTGACGTCCTGAGCTGTGATCGTGTCGGGCTGACCGCTGTCCCAAGTAAAGCAAATCTTTTTGGGACAGGTTCAGAGCAGGATCTTGGTGGGCATGGATGAGTCAGGCCGAATGGCCTGTGTAACCGGACGACACTCGCCACAGGACAGAACCAGTCTTGGGGAATCTCTTCCGGACTGCGTCTAGTCCTCCCTTAAACGAAGGGTCACGCACAAAACGCTGGAGGAGCTCGGCGGTCCGGGAGGCGTCTGTGAAAAAGAATGAACAGTCGGCGTTTTGGACCGAGACCCCTTCAGCAGGACTGTGCCCAATGGGCTCCAGCCCGAAACGTCGACCGCTTGCACTTTTCCGTAGATGTTGCCGGACCTGCCCGGTTCCTGCAGCGTTTTGTGTGTGACCCCTTTGGATTTACAGCGTCTGCAGACTTAATCATGTTTTCGTTTGAAACAAAGAGTCCCGGGTCGGACTGGGATCCGTCACCGGGCCGGGGTCGGACTGGGATCAGTCACTGGGGTCGGACTCGGATCCGTCACTGGGGTCTGACTGAGATCCGTCACTGGGCCGGGGTTGGACTCGGATCCGTCACTGGGGTCTGACTGAGATCCGTCACTGGGCTGGGGTTGGACCGGGATCCGTCACTGGGCCGGGGTTGGACCGGGATCCGTCACTGGGGTCTGACTGGGATCCGTCACTGGGGTCTGACTGGGATCCGTCACTTGGATCAGACTGGGATCCGTCACTGGGTCGGGGTCGGACTGGGATCTGTCACTGGGCCGGGGTCGGACCGGGATCCGTCACTGGGCCGGGGTCGGACTGGGATCCGACACTGGGGTTGGATTGGGATCTGTCACCGGGCCAGGGTCTGACTGGGATCTGTCACTGGACCGGGATCCGTCACTGGGCCGGGGTCAGACTGGGATCCGTCACTGGGCCGGGGTCTGACTGGGATCCGTCACTGGGCCGGGGTCGGACCGGGATCCGTCACCGGGCCAGGGCCGGACCGGGATCCGTCACTGGGGCCGGGATCTGACTATTCTTTGTTCTGTCTGACTTTTCCCCAGGGTGGAAATGGCTCACACAAGGGCCATAATTTTGTGATTGGAGGAAAGTATAGAGAGTGGAGGGTATGGTGGTCGAGGCAGATACATTAGGGACATTTAGAAGACTCTTTGATAGGCAAATGGATGATAGAAACGTGGAGGGGGATGTGGGAGGGAAGGGTTAGATTGGGCTTGGAGTAGATTAAAGGGTAAGCACAACATTGGTGGCCGAAGGGCCTGTGCTGTGATGTTCTATGACACGAGCAGCCGTCAGCCGTGTGTTCCAGTATCGGTTGGGGTGGGAACTGCGCCTGTGTAATGTGATACAGTGCAAAGGCCACTGGGCAAGAGGCGAGGCTACGACCCCAGCAAGCGGCCTCTCATAAAGGTACAGGACGGCTCCTTTGCCGTATCTGAGTCACACGTTCCCGTCCCGTACCAAACATCGCTCGGCCTGCCGTGCTCGCGCTACAGCGTTCGTCCAGAAGCTGGGTTGAGACCACCCCCAGGAAATTTCAGCAGGAGAGACCATTCGGCCCCCTGAGTTGGTGTCAGAAACCCACTCCGTCCCACTCCATCATAATTCTGAAAATTATCTATATTTATTTACTGCGCGGAATAGGCCCTTCTCGCCTTTCGAGCTGCCCGCCCAGCGATCCCCCTGATTTAATCCTAACCCAATCACGGCTAAACCTCACTCAAGTGACAGGCAAGGGACAGAAAGAGCATCGGGACGGGGTGTGGTTGAGGGAATAAACTGTAGATTTTCATCCTCCCTCCTGAGTCTATGTTATTTCCTTCAAGACCCCCCGGTGGACTGCTTTTCTGGCAAACGTAGAAGTTCCAGGTCATAATTCCTCATTACAGGAAGGCCGTGGAAGCTTCAGAGGGGGTGTAGAGGAGATTCACCAGGACGCTGCCTGGATTAGAGAGCGCGTCTTACGAGGAGAGGTTGAGCGAGCGAGAACTTTTCTGTTTGGTGAGGAGGAGGATGAGAGCTGACTTGACAGAGGGGCACGAGATGATAAGAGGCACAGATCGAGTGGACAGCCGGAGGGTGGAAATAGCTGGGGGCATAACTTTAAGGGGATTAGAGGAAAGTATGGGGGGGGGTGTGTGAGATAGTTTTTCTTATACACAGTAGTGGGTGCTGGGGTGTGGGCCGATAGATTAAGGGCACTCAAGTGACTGTTAGACACATAGATGGAGGGCTATGTGGGAGGGAAGGGTTGGATTGATCTTGGGGTAGGTTAAAAGGTCAGCACAACATTGTGGGCCGGAAGGCCTGCACTGTGAGGTAATGGTCTTGTGTTCTCCCTCTCGTGCGACGCTGTGGAACAGAGCGAGGGCTGAAATTGCACAATTGTTCGAGGGAGGATGTTAGGCAAGTCAGTTCAATGCACGAAAGGATTAGTGCGTGTCCTTCCCATGGGGCATTGGGGCAGAACTAGGCCTTTCAGCCCGTCGAGCCATTCCATCGTGGCTGATTTACTACCCCTCCCAACCCCACTCTCCTGCCTTCTCCCCACAACCTCTGAGGCCCTGGCTAATCAAGAACCTGTCAACCTCTGCTTTAAATATACCCAAATGAGTTGGTTTCCACAGCCGTCTGTGGTAACGAATTCCACAGATTCACTGCCCCGTGGCTGAAGAAATCCCTCCTCATCTCTGTCCCTCTATTCTGAGGCTGTGCCCTCTGGTCCAAGACACCCCCCCGCCCCCCCCGACTACTGGAAACATCCTTCCCATGTCTGCTGTATCTGGGCCTTTCAGTATTTGATAGTTTCCAGTCAGATTCGCCCCCCACCCCACCCTCATTCTTCTAAACTCCAGCCGTTACAGGCCCAGAGCCATCAAACAAACACTCCACATACGTTAACCCTTTCATCCCCGGGATCATTCTCAAAAAGTTTCTCTGTCGAGCCGTCCTGTTAATGGTAGAGCCTCCCACATGAGGCTCCCTCCGTTGGCGGGAGTCGACCACAGACGTTGGGTCCCAGCGCTCGAGATACGCCAGCCCGGGGCAGTTACGATACGGGGAGCGAGCTGTTGCCCGCGTAGGGAGCTCCCCCTCTCCACGCATCTGACGAGCCCAAAAGGAACGGCAGAGAGACCAACACGGTTTGGCATCAGCGGCGTCGCAAGAGTTGCCAGTCAGCGTCGAACTCAACATTGGACCCCAGCTCCGGATTTTTTCCCGCGGGGTTCACTCCCGAAGCCTCCCCCCACGAGCGCGTACGGCCGCAAGGCAGCGGAGGTTCGAGATCAGAGTTTTCCTTCTCCCAGATGAGCTGCCAGCCGGCCGGGTCGTCAGCTCCGGACTTCGGTGCGAGTGGTTCCGGGTTCGAATCCGGCCGGCTCCTTGTGCGCTCTCCATCCCTGCCGGGTTGGATGTCGAGCTAGCAACTCGGCCTCGTTAAAAAAAAAACAAACAGTCAAACGCTACGGAAGCTGGGGGGAAAATGCCACCCAATGCGCGGGTCGAAAAGAAACAACCAGGGGGCCTGCCAGCCACGGCTGACGAGCCCCATCTACCCGAAGCGACGGGTTTTAAGGCGCCAGTAACCCACTTCTGTCGGTAGAAACGGTCCCGCCAGGCTGAGCGGCTAAGCCAGACGTGAAGGCCAGGAACTCGACCTGGTTGTCAGAGGCGATTTGAGACGCACGCACGCCATTGGGAGCATTTAATCGATAGCGGGAGCTTCAACAACCTTAAGGAGGCTCGAGGTCCTGGGAAGTAAAGAGGCCCAGGATCCGGAACGTTGGAAAAGTGTTAACTGTATAGAGTTGTTGATGGATGAATGGGTAAGGAAAGCCTCTTGTGCGGCCTTTCCAAAGCCTCCACACTGCCCCGGAAGCAAGGGGGAGTGATTAAGGGAGAGTCTCGAGGGGCTGGGTGAGTCGGAAATAGAGCAGTGGAAAAATTGGGAAGCCGTCCCCTTTGGTGCGGAGCCCTTGATTAATGGTGTCGGTCCATGGCCAAAAAAAAATGTTTAGAGGGAACAAAAGGCTTGAAAAGAGAGAGGGGGGTAGTTCTGATGTCCGAAAGGATGTTGGTGTGTAGTGCATCAAGCTGTGCAGATAGTCTGCCGGACTTTGTTGCAGGAGGCTTTGAACGCAGGACTAAGTTGGTCTTAAGGTCCATCTGTGAGACCACACTGGGAGTATCGTTCCGGCTTTTGGGAGGCTCTGGCCTCTCCCCCCCCCCCGCCCCCCCCAGTTCTGACGATAGATCTTGACCCGAAGCGTCGACCATTTATTCCTTTCCTGACCTGCTGAGTTCCCTCCTGCGTTTTGACAATAGACAACAGGTGCAGGAGTAGGCCATTCGGCCCTTCGAGCCAGCACCGCCATTCACTGTGATCATGGCTGATCATCCACAATCAGTATCCCATTCCTGCCTTCTCCCCATAACCTTTGATTCCGCTATCTTTAAGAGCTCTATCCATCTCTTTCTTGAAAGCATCCAGAGACTTGGCCTCCACAGCCTTCTGGGGCAGAGCATTCCACATATCCACCACTCTCTGGGTGAAAAAGTTTTTCCTCAACTCTGTTCTAAATGGCCTACCCCTTATTCTTAAGCTGTGGCCTCTGGTTCTGGACTCCCCCATCAGCGGGAACATGCTTCCTGCCTCTAGCCTGTCCAATCCCTTAATAATCTTATATGTTTCAATCAGATCCCCTCTCATCCTTCTAAATTCCGGTGTATACAAGCCCAGTTGCTCCAATCTTGACATATGACAGTCCCGCCATCCCGGGAATTAACCTTGTGAACCTACGCTGCACTCCCTCAATAGCAAGAATGTCCTTCCTCAGATTTGGAGACCAAAACTGTTTTGTGTGTGTTCCTCCGGATTTCCAGCGTCTGCAGAACCTCTTGCGTTCAACGTTTGGATGAACGAGAGACGTCGGCTTTATTACATCGAAACATGCGGTGGAGTGTGTCCGGATCGGATCGGCGAGGATTACGCTGGGCTGGTGGGGGGGCTGACAGCAGCGTAGCGTGCCTGCAGCTCGTTAACCCCAACCGGTACGTCTTGGGAGGAAACCGGAGCACCCGGAGGAAACCCACGCGGTCACGGGGAGAACGTACAAACTCCTCGCGGGCAGCGGTGGGAATTAAACCTCAATCAGTGATGGCTGTGTTTGGGAGTGTTCTGCCAGTCCTGCTGAAGGGCCTCGGCCCAAAACGTCGACCATTTATCTTTTCCATGGATGCTGCCTGGCCTGCTGAGTTCCTCCGGCATTTTGTGTCTGTGTGTGTGTGTGTGTGTTGCTCTGGATTTCCAGCGTCTGTAGATTTTCTCTTGTTTGTGGTTGGGAGTATTGTTGGCGCTTTTAGTCACCTCGTCTGAGGAAGGATTTGTTTGAGAGCTGATTAATCACTGCTTCCTTTGTTTGGAAGTCCCAGCAGCTCATGGCAATGTGTGTCCTGATCCCCTTAAACCTGCCAATTCACTGGGAACTTTATCTTGCCACCGAGATTAAAAGTGGTTTTAAAATGTCGTTAGGAGCCCTCTGCGTTAGTCTGGATGGTTGTACAGCCTAGAAACAGGCCCTTCGGCCCATCTGGGCCGTGCTGACCAAGATATCTCAGCTCGTCTCAGTTGGCCACATTAGGCCTGGATCCCTTTAAACATTGAGTGAAGGCGGGATGTTTGAGTACAGGAAGTGGGACGTTATGTTGAAGTTGTGTAAGACACTAGTGAGGCCCAATTTGGGGTACTGTGTGCAGTTTTGGTTATCTACCTACAGGGAAGATTTAAGCAAGGTTGAAAGAGTACAGAGAAATTTTACAAGGATGTATCCAGGTCTTATAGGGAAAGATTGAATAGGTTAGGACTTTATTTCTTGAAACGTAGAAGATTGAGGGGAGATTTGACAGAGGTATACAAAATTATGCCTGGTATAGATAGGGTAAATGCAAGCAGGCTTTTTCCACTGAGGTTGGGTGGGACTACAACCAGAGGTCATGGGTTAAGGGTGAAAGGCTAAAGGGAATGTGAGGGGAAACTGTGAAATGAGCTGCCCTCACAAGTGGTGGATGTGAGCTCGATCTCAATGTTTAAGAGAAGTTTGGATGGGTACATGGATGGGAGGGGTACGGAGGGGTACGGAGGGGTGTGGTCCTGAGGTAGATTGATGGGAGGAGGCAGTTTAAATGGCTTCGGTATGGTCTAGATGGGCTGAATGGCCTGTTTCTGTGCTGTACTTTGCCACGACTCGGCCTGCGTTGGGCCAAAATCCCTCAGGTCTAAGCCCTTCCCTATCCTTGTACCTGTCCAACCGTCTTGTAAATGGTGTTCGTTGGAAGATAAAGATTTGAAGGTTTATCTGTCATAGGTACATCGAAACAGGCGGTGAAGTGCGCTATTTGCGTCAGCGGCTCACACATTCCGACGTTTCTAGCGCCGACGTAGCACGGCCACATCTTCCTTACCCTAACCTGGCACGTGGGAGGAAACTGGAGCACCCGGAGGAAACCCGCGCGGCCACGGAGAGGACGTACGGCCACCTTACAGGCAGCGGCGGGAATCGAACCCCGATCGCCAGCGCTGTAAAGTGTTAATGCTGACGGCTAGGCTACCGTCCCGCCCTGTACCAACCACAGCCCTGGCAGCTCGCTCCATGTACTGACCTCCCTCGGGGTGACAGAACTGCCAGTCGGGTCCCGACTAATTCCTTCCCCTCCCACCTTAAACTTGTGCCCTCTGGCTCCTGATTCCCCAACCCTCGGAGAAAGACTGTGAGGGTTCTTGCTGTCTGTGGGAATTCACACTGTCTACACCCTTCATGTTCTTATCAGAATAATTGACGTATGTTGTGAAATTTGTTTTGCAGCAGGAGTACAGACCAATATATTAAAATTGCTATAAATTACAGTAAGATATATATATATATATGACCAAAGTTCAAAGTAATTTTTCTCACAATGCATATAGGTCACCGCATACAACCCTGAGATTCATTTGCCTGTGGGCATCCTCAGCAAATCTCGTTGTCATTCTGGAGACGTGCATTTCTCAGCTCCTTTGTCTCTTCCTCTCTCCTCCTCCTGTGTCTGTTTTTGTCATTCTGGAGACGTGCAGTCCTTTCATCCCCCGTCTCTTCATCTCTTCTGCTGTTTGTTGTTTGTCTCTCTGATCCTGGAGTCATGCATTCCTCTCCTCCTCTGTCTCTTCCTCTCTCATCTTTTTTTGTCCTGACTCTTTGATCCTGGAGTCGTGCGGCCCCGGCCTCATCCGATTCTTCTTCTCTCCCTCTCCGTGCCGCTTCCCGGCGACGTTTGGCGTCATTCTTGACCACACGGCATAATTAGGCTGACCATTTTTTTTTACCCCAATGCTGGTTAGAAGATATGAAGCAGTAACACCAAAGGATTCTGATTATCGTTGATGATGTGGTTGATGCTGTCCTAAATGGTCGTGATATAGTCACCGCTGTCCTTTGACTGCACCAAAGGGTTTTATGGGTGTCTGGAAGTACATCATTACAATAAGATTTAGTTATCTCCTATTGATGAGTAGCAGTTAGATCTGTCCCAATCCTGCACATAGTCATAGTCAGAGTCATACTTTATTGATCCCGAGGGAAATTGGGTTTCATTACAGTTGCACCAACCAAGAATAGAGTATAGATATAGCAATATAAAACCATAAATAATTAAATAATAATATGTAAATTATGCCGGGAAATAAGTCCAGGACCAGCCTATTGGCTCAGGGTGTCTGACCCTCCAAGGGAGGAGTTGTAAAGTTTGATGGCCACAGGCAGGAATGACTTCCTATGACGCTCAGTGTTGCATCTTGGTGGAATGAGTCTCTGGCTGAATGTACTCCTGTGCCCAGCCAGTACATTATGTAGTGATTTGTGACCCCTCGAAATAGAGCTGCCCTGCCCTTTTGTTCCGGTAGGTGGCGCTGCTGAGGCTGGCCGTGCGCATGAGTCGGGCTGTCGCGTCCCGATTTCCATGATGGCGATCGGCTCTCGGATTAAAAGGGAGCCTGTTGGTATTTAGCAAATGAGCAATTTTATACGAATATATAACCCTGAACTTTGCCTGCATTCTGTATGTTAGTGCATTTTAATTCGATTTAGCCAAAAAAAGTGCCGCTGTAATGCACCGTTTGAGCTAATTGGAGGTCACAAACAGACAAACAGAGCATGAGAGTTTTAGTATTATATAGATAAATATATATTTGAATACTAAATATTTTTTTCAGGCATCCGTTAGTCTTGCGAAACCATGGATCTGCACCTGGAAAGTCTTCACTCTCCAGGGCGCAGGCCTGGGGAAGGTTGTATGGAAGACCGGCAGTTGCCCATGCTGCAGGTCTCCCCTCTCCACAACACCGATGTTGTCCAAGGGAAGGGCACCAGGACCCATACAGCTTGGCACCAGTGTCGTCGCAGAGCAATGTGTGGTTAAGTGCCTTGCTCAAGGACACAACATGCTGCCTCGGCTGGGGCTCGAACTCACAACCTTCAGATCGCTAGTCAAATGCCTTAACCACTTGGCCACGTGCCCATGTACTAAATATATAAAATTAAATAAAGAGCAAGAATAGTGAGGTAGTGTTCATGGGTTCGATGTCCATTCAGGAATCGGATGGCAGAGGGGAAGAAGCTGTTCCTGTATCGTTGAGTCTGTGCCTTCAGGCTCCTGTACCTCCTCCCTGATGGTAGCAATGAGAAGAGGGCGTGTCCTGGGTGGTGGGGGTCCTTAATGTCCTCGACGCTGGGCAGGCTGGTGCCCACGCTGGTGCCAGCCGGGTTTGAAACCCTCTGCCGCTTTTTCTTACCCTGTGCAGTGGCCGCCCCTCCGCGCCAGTCGGTGATGCGACCAGCCAGGATGCTCTCCACGGTAGAGATCTGCCGGAACGGTAAGCGGGCACGCGCGGACCTCCATCTTATTTATGAGCCGATGCGGGCAGCGTTCCAGACCACAGCACACAGAGTTCGCCACGCAACCGATCGGTGGTGGGGCCTTCTTCTGAGCCTGACAGGCCGCTGGGGTGCCTCCTTCGTAATTACATCAACAAGATGGGCCCAGGGTAGATCTTCAGAGATATTGGCACCCAGGATCTTGAAACCGCTCACCCTTCCCACTGCTGACCCCCTCGATGAGGACCTCTTTAAGGTCACTCCTCAGTCTCCTGCACTCTATTGGGGTAAAGTCCTGACCTCCCCCTGCCACCCTGCCCCTCGGAAAATAATTTTTGAATCTCTTCTGCACTTTCCGCAGCTTAAAGGCACCCCCCCCCCCCCCAGGGTGACCCAGGGCAGATTAGGCTCTGTGGCTCAGAAAGGAAGCGGGGGAGAGAGGGGAGCGGTGTTGAGAAGGGTGTCGATGGTTGGAGGAGATTCCGTGGATGTGTCGGACACTCCCGGTTGCCCAGGTGCCAGGCTCAGGGACGCCTTGTATTGGGTCCACGGCATTCTGAAGGGGAGTTGGGGGCAGCCAGAGGTTGTGGGTCTGGAAGTCACAGCCCATAGGTCAAACCCTAAAAGTCCAAAGTTGGAGGCCTGGGGTCTGAGAGACCGGGGACAGGGACTGGAGGCCCTGAGGCGGCCTGTCCCGGGGTCTGAGAGACTGGGGACAGGGACTGGAGGCCCTGAGGTGGCCTGTCCCGGGGTTGGAGGCCAGGAGTCTGAGAGTTCGGGGACAGGGACTGGAGGCCCTGAGGCAGCCTGTCCCAGGTTTGGTGCCCGGTATCTGAGAGTCCGGGGACAGGGACTGGAGGCCTTGAGGCAGCCTGTCCCGAGGTTAGAGGGCTTTTTGTGAGTGGGGGGGGAGGAAGAACAGTTTGCCTTGTTGCTGCCTGTGTTGTTCTGCTGAATATTGTGGGCGTACTACGTAGGGGCTGGATTACGCGGGCCACGCTTGCCGGCTGCCCCCAGCACATCTTTTGGTTTGCGTCGACAGTTAACGCAGACGACGCGTTTCACCGTATGCTTCGCTGCACACTACAGCACAGAAACAGGCCCTTCGACCCGTCTAGTGCGTGCTGAACTGCTATTCTGCCCAGTCCCCTCGATCTGCACCTGCCCATCCATGTACCTATCCAAACTTAATCGTGAATGCTGAAATTGGACCCACCACTCTCGCCCCACCCTCTTGAGTAGAGATGTTCCCCTTGAACAGCTCACCTTTCACCCTTGACCCACGACCTCTTGTTGGAGTCTCACCCACCCTCGGTGGAGGAAGCCTGCCTGTAAATACCCTATCTATACCCCTCATAATCTTGTATGCCTCTTGCCAAACCTCCGCTCTTTCCCCCTGCGCTCCAGGCAACAAAGATTCGAAGTGAATTTATTGTCGAAGCGCGTCTGTGCGACCATGTGATTCATTTTCTTGCGGGCGTTCACGGTAAATCCAAAGAAACAATAGTGTCAGTGGAAAACTACACACGACAAAGAATGGACGAACACCCAACGTGCAAAAGGTAACAAACTTGGACAATGCAAAGGAAAAAAGAACAAAGTAATAATAAATAAATAAAGCAATAAATATCGAGAGCCCTCCTGTTGAAGGGTGGGCACGTGGCCAAGTGGTTAAGGCGTTGGACTAGCGTCCTGAAGGTCGTGAGTTCGAGCCCCAGCCGAGGCAACGTGTTGTGTCCTTGAGCAAGGCACTTAATCACACATTGCTCTGCGACGACACCGGTGCCAAGCTGTATGGGTCCTAATGCCCTTCCCTTGGACAACATCGGTGTCGTGGAGAGGGGAGACTTGCAGCATGGACAACTGCCGGTCTTCCATACAACCTTGCCCAGGCCTGCGCCTTGGAGAGTGAAGACTTTCCAGGCGCAGATCCACGGTCTCGCAAGACTAGCGGATGCCTTTTTTTAAAATATCGAGAACTTGAGGTGACGAGCCCTTAGGTTGTGGGAACCCTTCAGTGATGGGGGCAAGTGAAGTTGTCCCCTCTTGTACAAGAACCTGATGGTTGAGGGGTTGTAACTGTCCCTGAACCTGGTGGTGCGAGTCCTGAGGCTCCTGTACCTTCTTCCTGATGACAGCAGCGAGAAGAGAGCGTGGCCTGGGTGGCGGGGTTCCCTGATGGCGGACTGTACCCGCGATGGACTGGGCTGTAGCCGCTCCCTTTTGTAGGATTTTCCGTTCAAGGGCATTGGCGTTCCCACGCCAGGCCATGGCGCAGCCAGTCTCTGCCACGTGTCTATAGAGGTTTGTCAAAGTTTTAGATGTTACGCTGAATCTCCATGAGCTTGGTATGTGCCCAGTCTTGTCGATATCTTTCCTGTAGGAATGATATGGTACCGTGTGACCAGAACAGTGCATGGTACTCCAAATCAGGCCTCACCGACGCCTTAAACAGTTTCAACGTTATCTGATCATGACTCTTAAGTAACCCTGAACCTGAGAGAGACGGGAGTGCGCGGCTGACTGTCTCCGTGGTAACCAGTGGGGCAGCTGTCTCCTCCAGCCCGCGAGGTGTGGCGTGACTCAGCGCGTTACCAGGGGCTGAAAGCAGCGTTTGAGCTGATTCACCCAAATCTGGCTGCTGGAGCTCAGCCGAGCCACAATCAGCCGTGACGCCCACGAGAAGGAATGTAGATTCAAGAGAATTTGGGGGAAAAGAAAATCTCCCCCCGCCGCCCCCAAAATCCTCAGGACTGAAGGATTAGAGTATTTTGCAGAGGTAAAAAGTGTCGCCCATGCCCTCATTCCCCTGAGACACGGAACGAGGCCGCCCCATGCTCAGATTTGTTTACCACGTGTACATTGAAACACACGGTGAAGTGTACCATTTGCGTCTAAGAGCCAACACAACCCGAGGATGGGCTGGGGGAGGCCCGCAAATGTCACCGCACACTCTCCGGCGACAACATGGCACATCCGCCAAGCTCGCTGGACTAGCGCCAGCGGCGGCTGTAACAAAACGAACCCCTTTCCCCTCCCGCCTGCTCACTCAGGCACACAGGCCTCCGGCCTCAGGGCAGGCCGGCTCCAGGCCTCGACTTCCAGCCTGTAGGCCCGGACTCTCGGACTCCCAGGCATCAGGCCTTCAACCTCCAGTGTCTGGCCCGGGCTCGCAGACTCGCGCAAACCGCCGACCTTTGGATGTGCTCTGGGGGCTTTGCACTTCAGGCCTTGACCTCTGGATATTGACCTCAGGACTTGCACTTTGACCTCTGGGCCTTGACTTTTGGATTCATACAGACCTCCAACCCCTGGACCTGCTGATCTGGGGGGGTGGGGGGGGAATGGAGGAGGTAACCAGCCCTAGTGCCTCCTGTACGTGCAGGCCTCTGACCCCCAGGTCCCCAATCAGTCCTATTTCCCTCTGAGGGCGATTAAAGCACCCCCCCCAACAGCTCGTATCGTCGCGATGTGCGTGAGACACGCAACTCGTGCATGTGTGTGCAGGCGCTCACATACAGAGTCACTCCCTCCCTCCCATATACGCACTCTCTCTCTCACATACAGACACGATGCCGGGAGCCGCTGGGGATAGAACCCAGGTCTCTGTAGCATACACGATGGGCTGAATAGCCTGTTTGTTTACTGTGTACGCCCTGCCCCTCAGCTGGCACTCGAGAGGGGGATGGGGGTAAGGTCTGGAGAGCCAGGGATGTGGTGGGGGAGTGCTTCCGCCGGGAAGGCGGAACAGGCCGCGGGATTCACGCCTGCCCGTGTCGCGTGAATCCGACGCGGACCTCGGGGGGAAAAATCCTTCGTTTCAAAGCCTGCGGCAGCCCGTACAGCCTAGGAAAGTGGCCGATCGGCCCGTCAGGTCCCTGCTGGCCATTTGCATCGATTCCATTTTATTTCCCCCCCCTCCCTTCCCCATCGGATTCCACTGCGCACCCCCACACCAGGGGACAACTAACCTCGCCAGGGCGTGGGACGAAACCGGAGGCGAGGCAACCACGCGGTCGCGGGGTGGTTACGCAAACTCCGAAGTCAAAGTGAACTTTATTGTCACGCCCACCACATGATAAAACGACACCGCTGCAGGCTCGCGGGCACGTAGCACCAGATAAGCGGTATTCGCGAGGAAACCGGGATCATAAGTTATATGGAGATGTTACAAGCAAGGACAGAAAGTCCACTCTGGCGTGAAGTGATGATCGCGTGGTAGAGATTAGGCTCATTGCAGGTCGGGGCAAGAACTGAAATGCTTCAAAGGGGCCCCAGCGGTGTTGGGGTTTAGCTCGATGTCGTGGCGCACTGGAGTTCAAAGTTCAATCCCGCCACTGCCTGCAGGGAGTTATTACCGGTTTCCCCCGTGGCCGCGAGGGTTTCCTCCCACGGTCCAGAGCTGGACTGGTTAGCGGGTTAATCGGTCGTTGTAAATTGTCCCCCCGATCAGGGTTAAGCGGGCGGTTTGCTGTGCGGTGTGGCCTGAGGGCCCTGGTCCACGTTCTGCCCCACATGGCGCCACCGCCTGCGACCTACGAATTCATCTTCTCCCAGGGGGAAAAACACAATGCGATTTCACAAAAAATCCATAAACAGGCAGAATGCGAGAGGAGACGAACCGCATGTAAAAATAGTACCCACCCCCCTCACACCCCCTCCCGTTAATCCATTCACCTCCCCTTTCCCCCCTCCACCTCGCTCGTCCTCCCTGCATCCGCTCTCTCCCACCTCCGTTTACTCCCTCCCCTCCTCCCCCGACTTTCACCCCACTCCCGCCGGCCAACTCCCCCTCGCCCCGGGGTGATGCTGCTGCTTCCGTTGCAGGACCCGAAGTTGCGGGAGCCGCTGGGGTTCGGAAAGCCGGAGGAGCATCCGGAGAGCAAGACGGTGACGGTGGTTCACGGGACCGACATGGTGAACGTCAGCTTCCTCAACTTCATCACCATGCAGGAGGAGACGGCCAAGGTGGGACCCCCCTCCCCTCCCTGCTTCCTCCCTGCCCCGGTGGTGAGATCCCTCCTTAACCCTACTCTCTCACCCCCTCCACTCCCCTGCATCCTCCACTCCCTCCCTCGAACTCCCCTCCTCCCCCTCCCCCTCCAACTGCTCCCTCCTCCTCCTCCCCTCCCCCTCCCCCTCCCCCTCCCTAGACACATTGATATCTCTTGATAGGATATAATGAGATACTGGCCGTAATTTTTCTCCCTCATTGTCCCCTCTCCCACACCCATCCCCCCTTCTCCTCGTTCTCTCTCTTTTCAACTCTCATCTTTTCCCTCCGTCCCCTCCTTCTCCCCACTCCCCCCCTCTCTCCCCCTCCCCCTCCCTCTCCCCCCCTCTCTCCCCTCCCCCTCTTTCTCCCCTCCCTCTCTCTCCCTCCCCTCCCCCCTCTCTCTCCCCCTTTCTCTCTCCCCTCCCCTCCTCTGCTCTCTCCCTCCCCCTCCCTCTCCCCTCCCTCTCCCCCTCCCTCTCCCCTCCCTCTCCCCCTCTCTCTCCCCCCTCTCTCTCCCCCCTCTCTCTCCCCCCCCTCTCTCCTCCCTCTCTCTCTCCTCCCCCCTCTCTCTCCCCCCTCTCTCCCCCCTCTCTCTCCCCCCTCTCTCTCCCCCCCTCTCTCTCCTCCCTCTCTCTCTCCTCCCCCCTCTCTCTCCCCCTCTCTCCCCCCTCTCTCCCCCCTCTCTCCCCCCTCTCTCTCTCCCCCTCTCTCCCCTCCCGTCCCCTGCTCTCTCCCTCCCCGTCCCTCTCCCCCTCCCTCTCCCCCTCCCTCTCCCCCTCCCTCTCCCCCTCTCTCTCTCCCCCTCTGTCTCCCCCTCCCTCTCCCCCTCCCTCTCCCCCTCCCTCTCCCCCTCCCTCTCCCCCTCTCTCTCTCCCCCTCTGTCTCCCCCTCCCTCTCCCCCTCTCTCTCCCCCCTCTCTCTCTCCCCCCATCCCTCCCTCTCTCCCCTCCCCCCTCTCTCTCTCCCCCCGTCCCGTCCCTCCCTCTCTCTCCCCCCATCCCTCCCTCTCTCCCCTCCCCCCTCTCTCTCTCCCCCCTGGCCCCCCCCGGGTCCCATCCCTCCCCAGGTCTGGACTGAAGAACTTTTCAAACTGGCCACCAACATCCTGGCCCACAACGCCTCCCGGCAGACCTTCCTGCACAAAGTGTGAGTGTGGTTGGGGGGGTGGGGGGTGGTTCCTGGGGTGGGGGGGGAGGGTGTGAGTGGGTAGGTGGGCACAGGTCTTCACGCCTCCCGCTGCCCTTGGGCGGGGGGCAGGAGAGAGAGAGGAGTCTGAGGAAAGACTGAGCCGGCCGGCCTGGTTGAGAGAGGAGGGGGCTGGCAGACCAACCCGTCAGAACCGGGGGCCACAGACACGCCAAACACCTCCCCCCCCCGCCCGCCCCGGCAGAGGAAGCATCTTCAAAGACGGGCGATGTTTGCCCCAGGAGGGGCAAGTAAGGACAGAGACCATGGTTGGGGGCGGAGGGGGGGGCGAGTGAAGGGAGTGGGGGGGTGGGGAGAAGGCCGTAAGATATAGAAGCAGAAGTAGGCCATTCGGCCCGTCGAGTCTGTACCGCCATTCGATCCAATTCTTCCAGTCATCCCCACTCGGAAGAAAGGAAGGGTGAGGGAGAAGGAAGGCAGACGGAGAGGAAGAAGAGAGAGGAGGGGGCACGAAAGGGGAGAGAGACAGAGAGGACGTGGGGAGGAGAGGATGGGGGGGTGCGGCAGCAAGGGCAAGAAAGCGGGGAAGGAGAGAGGGGAGCCAGAGGGAAGGTAGGGAGAGACCTGGTGAAGGGTGGTGGGGTGGGGCGGGAGTTAGCAGAGACGGAAAGGGGAGGGGTGTGGCGCAGGAGGGGAGGGTTGCAAACGGAGGGGGGAGGAGAAACGAAGGAGGGACGAAAGTGGAGAGAGGAGGATAGTGAGGGCCTGGAGGCGGACAGAGGCAGTGAGTGGGGGGGGTTAGTGAAAGGGACGGATAGAGAGAGAAGGATGGCAGGACAGAGAGAGGGAGAAAGGTAAACCCCTAGTCCTGGGCTGCTCTGCTGCTGGCCTGCGATCCTCCTGTGCGAGATGGTGAACAGACGCTGAGCCCAGGAGTGAATCAAGGGACTGGAGGGTACGGGTTTCTGCCCGGGTGAGAATCTGCTGTAAACTCTAACATCTGACAAAATACTGGTGATTTACTGTTGTTAACTTGCTGTATGTGGGCAGAGGGGATTGGGGAAAGAGGGAGCTTCACTCTGTGTCTGACCCCGGGAGTGTGTGATGGGACGGTGTGGAGGGAGCTTCACTCTGTGTCTGACCCCGGGAGTGTGTGATGGGACGGTGTGGAGGGAGCTTTACTCTGTGTCTGACCCCGGGAGCGTGTGATGGGACGGTGTGGAGGGAGCTTCACTCTGTGTCTGACCCCGGGAGCGTGTGATGGGACGGTGTGGAGGGAGCTTCACTCTGTGTCTGACCCCGGGAGCGTGTGATGGGA
Organism: Mobula hypostoma; assembly: GCF_963921235.1. Classification (NCBI taxonomy): domain Eukaryota; kingdom Metazoa; phylum Chordata; class Chondrichthyes; order Myliobatiformes; family Myliobatidae; genus Mobula; species Mobula hypostoma. The sequence goes on along the minus strand of NC_086126.1, from coordinate 6,550,714 downwards.
CGGTGTGGAGGGAGCTTTACTCTGTGTCTGACCCCGGGAGTGTGTGATGGGACGGTGTGGAGGGAGCTTTACTCTGTGTCTGACCCCGGGAGTGTGTGATGGGACGGTGTGGAGGGAGCTTCACTCTGTGTCTGACCCCGGGAGCGTGTGATGGGACGGTGTGGAGGGAGCTTTACTCTGTGTCTGACCCCGGGAGCGTGTGATGGGACGGTGTGGAGGGAGCTTCACTCTGTGTCTGACCCCGGGAGTGTGTGATGGGACGGTGCGGAGGGAGCTTCACTCTGTGTCTGACCCCGGGAGCGTGTGATGGGACGGTGCGGAGGGAGCTTCACTCTGTGTCTGACCCCGGGAGTGTGTGATGGGACGGTGTAGAAGGAGCTTTAGATTCACAACTACACAGACAACACCCTACCTCCCTTCCCCAATCTATCAGTTTCCAGACCCCTGCAGTGGTCCAGGTCTGAAGTTCGTCCCAGGAAGAATCCTTTATTGGTATAATCATGGGAAAGTGTGGATGGAGAGTCCGTCTGAGGGAAGGGGGCTGTGATTTTTGAGCACAGTCTGCCCTCTGGTGTTCAGAACCAGTAACTGCACAGGAACGAGGCACCAGAGGCCATGTCAAGTCAAGTCAACTTTATTGTCGTTTAAATATACACGTGTATTGTCCAGACCAGGGTGTAGAGGCACAGTAGTACACTTAACGCAAAATAACTTGGGAAAGTAAGGATAAAATCTACGAATGAATTGCACAGAGATGAACAGAGTAACATGCATAAATATTAAATATTGTCAGGTACAGAACAGATTTAACCGGTGACACTTTGAATACGATGCGGCAGAAAGTTCAGAATCCTAATGTCCTGAGGGAAGAAACTGTTTCCCATCCTGACCGTTTCTTGTCTTTACGCATCTGAGTCTCCTGCCTGATAGTAGAAAGTCAAAGAGGACGCTGGATGGACGGGTGGGATCCTTGATAATACTGAGGGCCCAGCGTACGCAGCGCTCCTGATAAATGTCCCCGATGGACGGTAGGGAGACCGCTAGCAACGCACACAAAATGCTGGAGGAGCTCAGCAGACCAGGTAGCATCTGTGGTAACGATCACGGCTAAGACCCGTCGGCAGGACTGGCGAAGAATAGGTGAGGAGTCAGAGTGAGAAGATCTGGAGAGAGAGAAAAACGCCAGGTGATGGGCGAAACCGGGAGTGCGGAGGGATGAAGTGAAGAGCTAGGCAGTCGATTGGTGAGAGAGAGACAGGGCTGGAGAAGGGGGAATCTGATGGGAGAGGACTGAAGACCAGGGAAGAAAGAAAAGGGGAGAGGAGCCCCAGAGGGAGGTGATGGGCAGATAACAAGATAAGGTGAGAGAGGGAACCGGGAATGGGGGTTTTGGGGGGAGGGGGACATTACCAGAAGCTCGAGAAATCACTGTTCATGCCATCAGGTTGGAGGCTGCCCAGACGGAATATAAGGTGTTGTTCCTCCAACCTGAGTGTGGCCTCATCGCGGCAATAGAGGCAACCCCTCTGGATAGACCCCTGTGATCCCATCAGCCCAGCACACCGCACAAGCCAACCTTCCGTCCGTGGACTCACTTTACACCGCACGCTGTCGGAGCAGTGCTGCCAGGATAATCAAGGACACGACCCACCCAGCCAACACACTGTTCGTCCCTCTTCCCTCCGGGAGAAGGCTCAGGAGCTTGAAGACACGTACGGTCAGATTTGGGAACAGCTTCTTTCCAACTGTGATAAGACTGCTGAACGGATCCTGACCCGGATCTGGGCCGTACCCTCCAAATATACGGATCTACCTCTCGGTTTTTTTGCACTACCTTACTTTCCCTTTTCTTTTTTCTATTTTTGATTTATAATTAAAATTTTTAATATTCATGATTGATTTGTACTCCAGGGAGCGGGAAGCACAGAATCAGATATCGCTGTGATGATTGTACGCTCTAGTATCAATCGTTTGGCAACAATAAAGTAAAGTAGATCTCACAGTCCTTTGTAGGGATTTCCGGTCGGATGCTCGGCTGCCCCCAGACCAGATGGAGACGCAAGTTGTCAGGATGCTCTCAATGGTGCTCCTGTAAACTTTAGTTAAGATGGGGTGGAGAGAGAGGGAGCCTCCCTTGCTTCAATCTCCTTTGGAAGTGGGGACGCCGCTTCTTGTTCAGGGGAGTGATACTGAGGGACAGGAGCTGAATTATCCTCTCACTCAGCGGCAGATGCTTGGGCTCGCACCCCGTCCCTCGATTCCCTTAACATCCAGAGATACTTCCGCTTGGGATTTGGAAAATGACATCTGTCTGTGGCCTGTGGGAAGAGGTTCAAAGGTCAAAGTGCATTTATTATCTGTGTGCCCACTTCGCGCAGCCTGGAGTTTGGACTGCTTTCGGTCGGCCACAAAAGAAAGAACCCGTTAAAAAGTAGAGACCGTCGTACCCGCAATGTGTAGAGGGAGGAAAAGAAGTTATTCAAAGTCAAAGATTGAAGATTAACTGTATTTGTCGGACGTACATCGAAACAGTGAAATGTGTTGTTTCTTTTCCAGTCTTTTTATTAATTTTCAAAATCATAGACATAACAATAATATTGATAAACAGAGAATGGGATTGCGTTATTAATAGCTAACGTTTGCAAGTTATAAAACTGCTGATAGTACAAGTATGCTAGATCTCCTCAACTCTAAATATAATTGAACATGGTAAAAGATAAATGGAAAAAAAAACTAAAACAAAAACCCAAACTAGAAAAGAAAAAAAATACGCACTAAATTGAGCTGAGCAAAACTAGACTAAACTAAACAAAACTAAAACAAAGTCGGGCTAACTTATTACATTGGATACAATCGCTAATGTCATTAACTCCACTCCTCTATCTGTATATTTTTAGTTTTAAAAAAAAGGATTCGAAAAAGGTCAAACTACAGCATATGAAAATGTTGAATAAATGGTTTCCAAGTTTCTTCAAATTTAACCGAAGGATCAGAGGTGCCAGTTCAGATTTTCTCTAAATTTAAGCAAGATATAGTTTGAGAAAACCGTTGAAATGTAGTAGGAGGATTGACCTCTTTCCAATTCAGTAAGATAGATCTTCTAGCCGTTAATGTAAGGAATGCAATCATCCGGCAGGCTGAAGGGTCTAAGTAACTCTTCCATCATCGGTAACCCAAAAATTGCAGTAATGGGGTGAGGTTGTAAATCGATACACAAAACTGTAGAAATAATATGAAAGGTATCTTTCCAATATTTATCCAAAAAAGGGCAAGACCAGAACATATATGAGTCGAGGAAAAACTTCAGAATTACATCTATCACAAATGGGGTTTATATGAGAATAAAAACGAGCTAATTTATCTTTAGACATATGAGCTGTATGTTCCATCTTAAATTGTATCAATGTTTGTTTAGCACATAAAGAAGACAGGTTAACTAATTGAAATTTTTATGTGATCAAATCAGCGAGGGTTGTGCTGGGGGGGGGGAGGCGCCTGACACCAACGTAGCACGCCCACAGCTTACCAACCCTAACCGGTACGCCTTTGGACTGTGGGAGGAAACCGGAGCACCCGGAGGAAACCCACGCGGTCACGGGGAGAGCGTGCAAGCTCCTTGGAATGGAACCCTGGCCAGTGATGGCCGGGGTGATCTGCTGACCGCTACACTGCCCTGCAGCTCGGAGTCGGGTTTACCGTCGGCTGCACGGGTCCGAGGAGAGGCCTGCTTTCGGCCCCATCTTGGGCACGTAGCTGAATCCACAAGAAAAAAATAAACATATTAACCAATTCCCCCCGCCTCCCCAAAGTAAAAATCGCAATCAGAACCAAAATAGTTTATAGTAGTGTAAAGTGGTGGTGGTGTTAGGAGGCTCAGAGGTTGTTCTCGAGGAGGGAGGGCGACGGGTGGTGAGGGCATTGGGGAGGGGGTGAGATTGATTGCCGTGGGCAACCAGGATTTCACACGTCCCTCTCCCCACACAGGTACGTCAAACTGAAACTGCAGGTCAACCAGGAGGGGCACATCCCCGTCAAGAAGTGAGTAGCTCCTGGCCGCACCTCGGTCCCCACTCACTCCCTCCCTCCCTCCCCCGTCCATCTCCATCTCCCTCCCTCCCTCCCTTGTCCATCTCCATCTCCCTCCCTCCCTCCCCCGTCCATCTCCATCTCCCTCCCTCCCTCCCTCGTCCATCTCCATCTCCCTCCCTCCCTCCCTCGTCCATCTCCATCTCCCTCCCTCCCTCCCCCGTCCATCTCCATCTCCCTCCCTCCCTCCCCCGTCCATCTCCATCTCCCTTCCCCCTTTCCCCTCGTGCATCTCCCCTCCCCATTTCCCTCCTTTCCTTCCTCCCTCGCCTTCTCCTCCTCCCCATCCCCTTCTCCTTTCCCACCACCCCTTCTCCTTCCCTCCCTCTTCCCCCTCATCCATCTTTCCTCCCCTCCTCCGTTCCATCTCCCTTCCCTTCCTTTCTTCTTCCCTCCTCTTTCCTTTCCTCTCTTCCCCCTTCCCTACACTTCCTCCCCCCATCCATACCTCTTCCCCCTTTCCCCTCATGCCATTTCCCCTCCCCTACCCATTTCCCTCCTTTCCTTCCTCCCTCCCCATCCCCTTCTCCTTCCCTCCCTCTTTCCCCTCATCCATCTTTCCTCCTCTCCTCCTTTCCACTTCCCTTCCCCCTCTTTCCTCTCTTCCCCCCCTCCCCTGACCTTCCCTACTTCACTTCCTCCCCCTCCCCCTCATCTGCCTCCCCTCCATCCTCATCGGTCTTTCCTCCAACTCTCCCTCCCGCTGTGTCTCTGTGTCCCCTCCCCACAGCGCCATCTCCCTCCTTTCCGTCTCTCCCCTCCATCCGCAGTCGGGTCTGATCTTCCGACCTCTTTCCCTGCCGCCTCCGCCTGGTTCTGGTCTGTCCGTGTCGGTCCCCCTCCACCGTGGCTGAACACTGATCTTCTCCCCCCCCCCCACCGCCCCCGGGGGTGGGGGTGGTTTCCTCGTCCCTCCGCAGCATCATCAAGCTGTTCTCCGTGGACAAGAAGCGGGCAGAGAGCGCGCTGGACTGTTGCGGCCTCAACTTCAGTCGGGTGAGTGATCCACCCTCCTCCTCCCCCTCGCCCAGGGTCCCCAGGGTGCGTGTGGGACAGGAGAGAGGATGGTTGGGTGATGCCGGCTGAATAAAGGGCAGGTTGATGCTTTGTCCGACCCCAGGGAGAACCGCACACAGCGCCACCCCTGGTGGGAAGGTGTAACTGCAGTGTGACGTTTACATAGGCGTCTCTCGCTGTAACTTTGTGCAGAGGTTGACCGAGGTTTCAAGGGCGACACTGGCTCATCAAAGGGCAGGTTAACGCATTGTCCAATCCCAGGGAGAGCCGCACACAGCGCCACCCCTGGTGGGAAGGTGTAACTGCAGCGTGACGTTTACATAGGCAGTTACTATTGTAAATTCATGGAGAGGGTGACTGAGATTTTGAGGTCAACACCGGCTCTTTGTGGGGGGGGGGGCAGCAGGTTGATGCATGGTCCGATCCCAGGGAGAGCCGCTGCTGGTGGGGAGGTATAACTGTAAGCATGACTTTCCCATTGTAACTTTGTGCTAAGGGTAACTGAGGTTTCAAAGGTCAATAAGGGGCAAGCTTGCGCATGGTCCGATCCCAGGGAGAGCCGCACACAGCACCACCCCTGGCCGGGAAGGGGAGCTGCAGTTGTGACTGTTACGTAGGCACTTTGCACTGGCTAACCTCTCCTCCCTCTCCCCCCGCCCTGTGATCAGCACGAGTCCATCAAACCCGAGGACTTCACCCCGGAGGTCTTCCACTTCTTCGTCAGTAAGATGTGCCTGCGGCCCGACATCGACAAGGTCTTTGCCGAGCAGTGAGTGCCCCTTGGCCTTTTTGCAGCCTCTCCTCCCCCCGGGCACCTCCCCTCCACATCTCCCGTCACACAACCCCACCCCGCTGACTCCATCCCGACATCGCAAGGGTTCCACTCCGATTCCCCCCGGCGTTCCTCAGACTGAGACCCCCTTCCATCTCTCCATGACGTCCGCCGATCAGCGAGTACCCCGCAGCCTTCCCTCCTCCCGTCGCTCCTTGGAAACGCTCCCCTACGTCACCGACAGGGCCAGACTGTGAATGCTTCTTGGGCTTTTCATGGCCTCTCTCCCGTGGCCCTCCCGTCACTCCTCCCAGTCTCCCCCTCCCCGATGACATACAGATTCCCTTCTCCCACTCCACCCCTCCTGTTGTTGCTCGGGACACATCCTCTCCGTTCCCCCCCCCCCCCGACGATGTACGAATCCCCTTCTCCCACCCCTCCCGTCGTACCCCAGGCCACATCATCTCCGACTCTCCCCCACCCTACCGACGTACGGTTTCCCTTCTCCCATCCCTCCCTGACAACGTACGGTTTCCCTTCTCCCACCCCTCCCGTCGTACCCCAGGCCACATCCTCTCCGTCTCTCCCCCCCCCCCCCACTGGCGGGACGTCCCGGCTGAGCTGCTTTCTCCCCACGCCTTTCAGGGGCGCCAAAGGGAAGCCGTACCTGACCCTGGAGCAGATGATCGAGTTCATCAACCTCCGGCAGCGGGACCCCCGTCTCAACGAGGTGCTCTACCCCCCGCTGAAGAGCCAGCAGGTCCAGCAGCTCGTCGCCAAGTACGAGCCCAACAGGAACTTCGCCAACAAAGGTGGGTCGCACGTGGGGCGGGCGCGTGTTCGGGGAGGGGAGGGGTCCCGGGCAGCGGACTCTGTGGGCACTCCCTCCGCGGGATCACCCTGTGCCTTCTACGTGGGATCGCCCTGTGCCACTCCCCTATGGTCTGAAGCTGCCCTTCTGGGATCATGCTGTGCTCACTCCCCTCCCCCACTCCCCCTCGGTTTGTGTGCTCTGCCCTTCCCTTCGTGAGATCACCCCCGCACCCCACCGGTTATCCCCCCGTACCGTGCCCCCATCTGACCGCCCTCCCGTGCATGGGACCTCACCCCCCCCATCCCCGTTGGAAACCTACGCCCTGTTCTCCCCCTGTGTCCAAGTCACCCATGAAATCACCTTGTCACCCCTGTGGGATCTCCCTGTGCTATGCTGTTCCCCCCATGGGATCTCTCTGTGCCTCTGTGTGGGATTGCCCCATACCCGTGTGATATCTCCCTGTGTCTCTGGGACTGTGCTATGCCATTCCCCGCCCCCCCCATGGGATCTCCCTATGCCTGTGTGGGGTTTCACTATGTGGGATCGCTCCCCGTGCCCCTGTGTGGGATCGCTCCCCGTGCCCCTTGTGGGATCGCTCCCCGTGCCCCCGTGGGATCACCCTGTGCTCCCCCCCACCCCAGGACAGGTGTCGTTGGACGGATTCTCGGGATTCCTCTACGGCGCCGAGAACGACATCGTTGCCCCCGAGAAGCTGGACGTGAGCGACGACATGAACCAGCCCCTCCCTCACTACTTTATCAACTCGTCCCACAACACCTACCTCACAGGTACGGGGGGCACGAGGGGGTGGGTATTGGGGGTCATAGGAGAGGAATGGGGGAGGGTATTGGAGCAGGGTCGAGGGGGAGGGCATTCGGGCAGGCTTGGGGGGAGGGTATTGGGTGCAGGGGATGAGGGGGAGGGTATTCGGTGTAGGGTTGGGGGAGGGTATAGGGGGCAGGGGACGAGGGGGAAGTACGTGAGTTGGAGAGTTCGAGGGGGAGGGTGGTCATGAGGAGGGAGGGCTCGGGGTGTGAGAGTAGCGGGGGCTCGAGGGGGAAGGGTGGGCTGAGGACAGAGAAGGGGCAGGCAGAGGAGGGAATGGTGGGAGGGGGACAGAGGACAGTTGGAGGAAGAGGGCTGGATAGAGGGAGGACGGGAGAGGGTGGGGAGGGTTTGTCGATGAGGTGGGACGGTGGTGTGGAGATGGTGAGTAGGATTGCGTGACCATCACTGAGTTTCACTCCCCTCCCTCCCTCCCTCCCTCCCTCTCCCTCCCTCCCTCTTCCACTCTCCCTTCCTTCCTCCCTCTTCCAACCTCCCTCCCTCCCTCCCTCTCCCTCCCTCCCTCCCTCTCCCTCCCTCCCTCTTCCACCCTCCCTCCCTCCCTCCCTCTTCCACTCTCCCTCCCTCCCTCTCCCTCCCTCCCTCTTCCACCCTCCCTCCCTCCCTCCCTCTCCCTCCCTCCCTCTTCCACCCTCCCTCCCTCTTCCACTCTCCCTCCCTCCCTCTTCCTTCCTCCCTCTCCCTCTTCCTTCCTCCCTCTTCCACCCTCCCTCCCTCCCTCCCTCCCTCCCTCTTCCTTCCTCCCTCTCCCTTCCTTCCTCCCTCTTCCAACCTCCCTCCCTCCCTCCCTCTCCCTCCCTCCCTCCCTCTCCCTCCCTCCCTCTTCCACCCTCCCTCCCTCCCTCCCTCTTCCACCCTCCCTCCCTCCCTCCCTCTCCCTCCCTCCCTCTTCCACCCTCCCTCTTCCACCCTCCCTCCCTCCCTCCCTCTTCCACTCTCCCTCCCTCCCTCTTCCACTCTCCCTCCCTCCCTCTTCCTTCCTCCCTCTCCCTCCCTCCCTCTTCCTTCCTCCCTCTCCCTCCCTCCCTCTTCCTTCCTCCCTCTCCCTCCCTCCCTCTTCCTTCCTCCCTCTTCCACCCTCCCTCCCTCCCTCCCTCTCCCTCCCTCCCTCTTCCACCCTCCCTCCCTCCCTCTTCCACCCTCCCTCCCTCCCTCCCTCCCTCTTCTACCCTCCCTCCCTCCCTCCCTCCCTCTTCTATCCTCCCTCTCCCTCCCTCCCTCTTCCTTCCTCCCTCTCCCTCTCTCCCTCTCCCTCCCTCCCTCTTCCTTCCTCACTCTCTCCTTCTTCACCCTCCATCCCTCCTTCCACTCTTCTCTTGCCCTCTCCACTCCTCATCTTTCCTCTTCTCATCATCCACCCCCCTCTCTCCCTCTCTCCCCCCTCCCCCCTCCCCCCCCTCTCCCCCTCCCCCTCTTCCCCCCTCTTCCCCCTCCCCTCCCCCTCCCCCCTCTTCCTCCTCCCCCTCCCCCTCCCCCTCCCCCTCCCCCCTCTTCCCCCTACCCCTCCCCCCGCCCCCGCAGCGGGCCAGCTGGCGGGGAACTCCTCGGTGGAGATGTACCGACAGGTTCTGCTGACGGGCTGCCGCTGTGTCGAGCTGGACTGCTGGAAGGGACGCCCCCCCGACGAGGAGCCCTTCATCACCCACGGCTTCACCATGACCACCGAAGTGCCCTTCAAGGTCAGAGCGGGGGGCGGGGGGAGCGAGGGATTGGCGCTGGGGAGGAAGCGAAGAGGGTGGGCTTGTTCACGAGGGGGAGCGGGGTGGGCCGTTGTGGAGGGATGGAAGCGGTGGAGACGGAGGCAAGAAGTGGTTAATGGGGCTTGGGGAGGTGGGTTGGTCTCTGCGGCACGGGCTGAGTCACAGAGCGCAGAAAAAGGCCCTTCTGCCCATCCAGTCATACTAACCAAGATCCCCATCTAATCAGCTTCCGTTTGGCGCTTGCCCTGACCAAAGGCACTTCAGGCATTGTTGACGTACCTGCCTCCAGCAGCTCAGAGGTTTCCACACACCCACCAGCCCTGCCCCTCAGGTTCCTATTAAACCTCCCTTCTCACCTCAGCCCTTAACCCTTCTTGCTTCTTGTCTCCCCAGCCCTCCTTCGCTTTCCACTCTCCTCTCCTGTCGGATTTACCTTCCCCTTTCCCACCCAGCTGGCTTCACCCATCGCCTTCCAGCTGTCCTCCTCCCCCCACCCCCTTCCCTTTCCTTTCTGGCCTCCGTGCTCTTCCTTCTCAGTCCTGATGGAGGGTCTGGGCCCGAAAGGTGGACTGCGCATTCCCTTCCATCGAGGTTACCTCCCCTCCTCAGTTTTGGGTGCGTCGGTCTGGACGGACGAAATCCGACGCCTCCTTCACCGCCCTGTCGACCTGTGGCCCCACGGTTCTCAACGCAACGGGGCAACAACCGCAAAACGAGCCCCCCGTTCCGCCCCCGTGGACCTCCGCCCTCGGGACTCGCGAGCTCCAGCCTGTCGCCATCTGACCAGACACATGTACAACCAAACGAAACAGCGTTCCCTCTGGAGCACGGTGCAGCCACACGACACATAATCTTACCACAGATAAAATTAACAAAGTGTCATTGAAAATGCGCGTAGTGTGTGTGGCAGGGGTGACCGGTAAGCAGCTCGGTGTCCTCGTGACGAGACCTCGGTGGAGCAGGGTATCCTGTACCAGTAGTCCCTCTGTTCTACAACACTCGCTAATGCTCAGCGGTTCACTTAAAAATCTTACCCTGATTTATTTCCCAAAAATGCAGCCCTGCACGCTTACCCAAATTAAACGCCATCTGCCATTCCTTGGCCCACTTACTCAAATGATGAGGATCCCTCATCTTTTTTTTCTCTCCGGTCCTGATGAAGAGTCTCGGCCCGAAACATTGATTATTCACTCTTTTCCATACATGCTGCCTGGCCTGCTGAGTTCCTCCAGCAATATGTGTGTGTGTTGCTGTGATCCCCTGTAATATTTTCTAGCTGTCTTCACTCAGTGCCGCGTCATCTGCAAACTTCCTAATCATGTCTTGTACGCCCAGTGACCACGTTATTAGTTAGAGGAGTGGAACCCGATGTGGTCTTCTGCTGCTGTAGCCCGTCCACTTCACGGTTCGACGTATCGTGCGTTCAGAGATGCTGTCCCGCACACCACTGTTGTAACGTGTGGTTATTTGAGTTACTGTCGCCTTCCTGTCAGCTTGAACCAGTCTGGCCGTTCTCCTCTGACCTCTCTCATTAACAAGGCGTTTTCGCCCACAGAACTGCCACTCACCGGATGTGTTTTGTTTTTTACGCCATCCTCTGTAAACTCTAGAGACTGCTGTGCGTGAAAATCCCAGGAGATCAGCAGTCTCTGAAGTACTCAAACCACCCCATCTGGCACCAACAATCATCCCGCAGTCAAAGTGACTTAGATCCCGTTTCTTCCCCCATTCCGATGTTTGGTTTGAACAACAACTGAACCTCTTGACCGTGTCTGTATGCTTTAATGCATTGAGCTGCTGCCACGTGATTGGCTGATTAGATATTTGCATTAGCGAGCAAAGGTGTACCTAATAACGTGGCCACTGAGTGAACATTTTGACCCAATTCTGCACTTTTATTGTTTTACCTTGTTCTCCCTCAGTGCACTGTGTAACGATTTGATCTGCTTGAACAGAGTACAAGACGAGCAACAAATGCCAAACAATGGAGGTCCCAACATCAAACCTTGAGACACATAGCTAGTCTTTATTTGTCAGAGAACGTCATTGGAACATACAGTGAAATGCGTCATTTGTGTCGACGACCAACGCAGTCCGAGAATGTGCTGGGGGTGGGGGTTTCTGCCCGCAGGTGTCGCCACAGCCTCTGGCACCAACCTAACATGCCCGCAACGTAGTAACCGCGACGATGCGTACATCCTTTGGGATGTGGGAGGAAACCAGAGCACCCGGAGGAAGGTCACGCGGGGAGGACGTGCAAACTCCTTACAGGCAGCCGGCCGGAATTGAACCCGGGTCGTCCGACCGCTGCCGCTTTAGAGCGTTACGCTAGCCTCTACGCCACGGCGCTACCCAGTCCTTGTTAGCTAGTGTTCTCCCCTTCCTGGCTGGCCTAGCGTAGTGAACCTTGTCCAAAGCCTTGCTGAGGTCTACATAGAGGGCATCTATCACCATGCCTTCATCTATCCTCTTGGGACCATGAGACACAGGAGCCATTTGAATTCTGCTCCACCATTTGATCATGGCTGGCTTATTTTCCCTGTCAACCCCATTCCCTGGCCTTCTCCCCATAACCTTTGACTATTCAAGAACCTATCACCCTCTGCTTTAAATATACCCAATGGTTCCTCCTCATCTTTTCTGTAAAGGTCCTCGTCTTCCCCCATGATAAAGCTTCCTTTCACATCCATTCCATATTCAATAGGTTTCAATGAGATCTTCTAAACCCGTAGTCCTCGTACGTTAACCCAGGGTCAATTTCGTGAACCTCCTGTGGTCCCTTTCCAATGCCAGCACCTTCCTTCCTAGAAATGGGCGTACAGTACTCCTAGTTACCCCTGACCAACGCTCCTGAGAAAGCTTGTGTAGATTTGTGGGACGTGCGTTACCACATACAAACTTGGTGTTAACTGTCTCTAACCAGCCCTTGTCTGTCCGAATGGTGTGCGCCCGTCTCTCAGAAGCCCCCGCGGTAACCAGCCCCCTCCCGCCGATCTGAGTTTGGGCTGGAGGAGATGGGGGAGGTGAGGTTGGGAAGGAGGGAGGGGGACCAGCAGTCACTGATGGCTGGTGTCTTGTCGTCACCCACCCCCCCACACCCCCCAAACAGGAGGTGATTGAAGCCATCGCGGAGAGCGCCTTCAAGACGAGCCCCTACCCTCTGATCCTGTCCTTCGAGAACCACGTTGACTCGTGAGTGAAGCCGCCTCCCACCTCCCTCAATCCCGGCCGCTGTCCCTCACCCCCCCCCGATATCTGTCCCTCCACGTCTCTGCATCTCCTCCCCTCCTTTATCAGCGTCTCTCTCTGATGGCCTTCGGTTTACCTTCCCCTCCCCTCTGCCGCCTCGACCCAACCTCGTTCCTTTCCTCCACATCCTCTCCTTCACTTCCCTCCCCTCCCCTCCCCTCCTTCCCGTTGCCTGGCCTCACCTCCCCTCCCACTCCCTTCTCCCCTCCTACCCTCTCCAACCATCTTACCCTGTGCCTCTGACCCTTTACCAAATCCTTCCCTCTCCCGCTCCGCTACAACCATCCCGACGTGCCCCCTCCCACCAGCCCTCCTCACCCCTCTGTCCCCTCTCCTCAGCTCCAAGCAGCAAGCCAAGATGGCGGAGTACTGCCGGACGATCTTTGGCGAGGCTCTGCTGATCGACCCTTTGGAGAAATATCCAGTAAGTACACGTCTGTTCCTGGCGCAGGGGGTTCACCCGTCTGAATGTATCCCGCGTGTGGGATCTGACCCCGGCAGTGGGGACGAGGATCCCTTGCCGGAGGGTGAGTGGGCATCCGTGCCCGGTGACTGCGTGTGGAATTCTGACCCTTCGGTCTGAGGCTTTTTCGGAACCAGGAAGGAGGGACAAATTGTGTGGCCTCACAATTGCTTTATTCAGCATTAGTTGGAAACAGGCGGGCTTAGACGACCAGTAAGTGAAAAGAGGGAGAGGCAAAAGAAAGACAGAAGATGAAGGGAGATAGAAGCAGAAAAAGAGAGAGAGAGAGAGAGAAGAAGAAGATGGCGCCAACGTGGGGCAGCTCTTTTTAGACACATAGGTAAGAAACTTCCACTCAAATTTGCAGGTAAGGGTCAGCCAATCAGAAAGATCCTATTCAAATAATGCAGCAACAGAGAAGCACCCAGAACTTTCCAGAAGCACACAAGTATACCCAAATGCAAGAACATGAATTTCAGAGCTGTATATTTCTACTTTGATAATAAACTTTGAGTTTGGGGACACACTGAACAACTGCAGAAACACACTGTGACCACTAGGGGGCACAATGTACAACTGCATATACACACTGTGACCACTAGGGGGCACAATGTACAACTGCAGAAACACACTGTGACCACTAGGGGGCACAATGTACAACTGCATATACACACTGTGACCACTAGGGGGCACAATGTACAACTGCATATACACACTGTGACCACTAGGGGGCACACTGAACAATTGCATATATAGACTGGGACCACTAGGAAGTATATTAAGCAGTTACATTTATATACGAAATGTTTAAAATACAAGCAGACAATTGAGGGGGCTGTTGTGTTCCCGGTTGGTGAGGGTCACTGTTCCTCTCCCCCACAGCTTCAGCCCGGTGTGGTCCTCCCGTCGCCCCAGGAGCTGAAAGGCCGAATCCTCATCAAGAACAAGAAGAAGCACCAGGGGAAGGTGGGTGAGGGCAGTGTGAGGCACAAGCTGATCCCACAGACCTCCCAGGGCTACATAGAAGCAGGGAGCATCGGGGAGCCCACCTCACCCAGTGCAGGTAACCTGGACTGCACTGTCCTCACTCCCTCCTCTTCGTCTCCCCTCATTCTCACCCTCCTCCACCACCATTCTCTCCCTCCCTGCTTTCCATCTCCAACCCCCCCATTTGCCATCTCCAAACCTCCCCTCCCCCTCCCCTTTCCTCCTTCCCCCTTCCCCCTCCCCCTTCCTCTTCCCCCCTCCCTGCCCCCTTCCCTTTTCCCCCTCCCTCCCTCCCTCCCTCTTCCCCTTCTTCCCCCTTCCCCCTCTTCCCCTTCCCCCTCTTCCCCTTCCCCCTCTTCCCCCTTCCCCCTTCCCCCTTCCCCCTTCCCCTCCCCCCTTCCACCTTCCCCTCCCCCCTCTTCCCCCTCCCTGCCCCCTTCCCTCTTCCCCCCTCCCTCCCTCCCCTTCCCCCTCTTCCCCCCTCTTCCCCTCTCTTCCCTTCTCTTCCCTCTCTTCCCCCCTTCCCCTCTCTTCCCCTCTTCCCCCTCTTCCCCCCTTCCCCCTCTTCCCCCTCTTCCCCTCTCTTCCCCTCTTCCCCCTCTTCCCCCTCTTCCCCCTCTTCCCCCCTCATCCCCCCTTCCCCTCTCTTCCCCTCTCTTCCCCCTCTTCCCCCTCCCCTCTTCCCCGCTCTTCCCCTCTCTTCTCTTCCCCCCTCTTCCCTCTTCCCCCCTCTTCCCCCTCTTCCCCTCTCTTCCCCCTCTTCCCCTTCCCTCTTCCCCTCTCTTCCCCTCTCTTCCCCTCTCTTCCCCTCTCTTCCCTCTCTTCCCTCTCTCCCCTCCCCCCTCCCCCCCACTGTCTACTCTTTACCTGTGCTGCGTGCTACATGCATTTTTGAATGATATTTCACCAACTCATCTCTGGTAATATTTTGTCTGATGTGTGTGTGTGACATGTGTTGTGTGGGTGTACCCTGGCCCAGAGGAACGTTGTTTCGTTTGGTTGTATCTGTGTATGGTCAGATGGCGATAGATTTGAACTTTTGAACTCAGTTAAGTTGTCTCCCTAATCGACAGCCGACTGTTCTCGCTGCCTGTGGCTTGACGCCCTCTCGTCCTCTCTTACAGTGGAGGCGGGAGACGCGGGACGGCCTCTGGCCAACGGCGACTGCCAGTTACCCCGGGACCTGGAGGAGGCGGTGAAGGTTCCCAGGAAGTCCATTGGTAAGTAAGGCCGGCTTCGGGAAAGGCGGTGGGGATCGGAGCGGGGGAGTGGGTTTGGGAAATCTGGCTGGTGAGCCAGCCTCTTCCCGCGGGGAGGTGACCCTGGGGCAGTGGGAGGGGCTGTGTCCTTGAGTGACCACAAGCCGGCTTGACCACAGGAACCGTGGTAGCTTAGCGGCCAAATGCGACGCTATCGCAGCTGGGGGGGTGTCGGAGTTCAGAGTTCAAATCCAGCGCCCTCTGCCAGCAAGTTTGTATGTTCCCTCCCATGAGCCTTTGGGTTTCCTCCACAGTCCAAAGACATTCCTGTCAGTGGGTTAATCGGTTGTTGTAAATTGTCCCGTGATTTTTATCGGCATCCGTTAGTCCCATGAGACCATGGATTTGCGCCTTGGAAGGTTTCCAGGGCTCAGGTTGTGTGGAAGACCGGCAGTTGCCCATGCTGCAAGTCCCCCCTCTCCACGACACTGATGTTGTCCAAGGGAAGGGCATTAGGATCCATACAGCTCGGCACCGGTGTCGTCGCAGAGCAATGTGTGATTAAGTGCCTTGCTCAAGGACACAACACGCTGCCTCGGCTGGGGCTCGAACTCACAACCTTCAGATCACTAGACCGACGCCTTAACCACTTGGCCATGCGCCAACACTCCTGTGATTAGGCTACGGTTAAAATTTGGGGGTGGGGGGCTGGGTTTCGCTGGGCAGAAGCGCCTGTTCCGCGCTGTAGCTCCAAATAAATAAAAATCTCCGAAATTCCCGGCTTCGCCCCGCCTCCTTGCTTCAGCACGCCGCCGAGAGAGGCCTTCTGGCCCGTCCAGTCCATGCTGGCCCCGGTCTCCCCCCACCCTGGGGAGCAGACTGTTACCGTCCACCTCCTGTCTGCATCAGTGGTTGAGGGCGCCAGGTTACTGGGTTTTGAATATCTACGACAGTCTGTTGGGGTCCAGCCACGTTGGTGTCTCAGAACCTCACCCCCTTCCTCAGGAGGATCAGGGTACACGGCCCGTCCCCGTAGACCCCTCCCAATTCCCTGCAGCGCAGGAACGAAACAGCCCCGTGGACACAGCTCGGCGCACCGCGGACACAAACCTCCCCTCCCGCGGACTCCACCTACACTCGCCGCTGCCTCGATACAGTCAGGCCTCTGGGAGCGGATTTGGACCCCAAATCTAAGAAAGGACGCGCTGCCTCTGGAGAGGGGCCAGAGGAGAATGGTTCCTTTCATATCTGAGGAGCACTTGATGGTTCTGAGTCTGTCCTCGCTGGGCTTCAGAAAAATGACCTATCAAAGGCCTAGATAGTGGATGTGGAGAGGATGTTTCATATAGTGGGGGAGTCAAGGACCAGAGGACACAGATAGAGTGGGTGTGGAGAGGATGTTTCCTATAGTGGGGGGGTCTAGGACCAGAGGACACAGATAGAGTGGATGTGGAGAGGATGTTTCCTATAGTGGGGGAGTCTAGGACCAGAGGACACAGATAGAGTGGATGTGGAGAGGATGTTTCCTATAGTGGGGGAGTCTAGGACCAGAGGGCACAGATAGAGTGGATGTGGAGAGGATGTTTCCTATAGTGGGGGAGTCTAGGACCAGAGGACACAGATAGAGTAGACGTGGAGAGGATGTTTTCTGTAGTGGGGGAGTCTAGGACCAGAGGACACAGATGGAGTGGATGTGGAGAGGATGTTTCCTGTAGTGGGGGAGTCGAGGACCAGAGGACACAGATAGAGTGGATGTGGAGAGGATGTTTCCTATAGTGGGGGAGTCAAGGACCAGAGGACACAGATAGAGTGGATGTGGAGAGGATGTTTCCTATAGTGGGGGGGTCTAGGACCAGAGGATACAGATAGAGTGGATGTGGAGAGGATGTTTCCTATAGTGGGGGAGTCCAGGACCAGAGGACACAGATAGAGAGGATGTTTCCTGTAGTGGGGGAGTCTAGGACCAGAGGACACAGATAGAGTGGATGTGGAGAGGATGTTTCCTATAGTGGGGGAGTCTAGGACCAGAGGACACAGATAGAGTGGATGTGGAGAGGATGTTTCCTACAGTGGCGGAGTCTAGGACCAGAGGACACAGATAGAGTGGATGTGGAGAGGATGTTTCCTATAGTGGGGGAGTCTAGGACCAGAGGGTACAGCCTCACAATCATAGGGCGTCCCTTTAGAATGGAGCTGAGGAGGAATTTCTTTAACCAGAGCGTGGTGAATCTGTGGAATTCATCGCCACAGACAACTGAAAAGGCCAAGTCATATATGGCTGGCTTCTTGATTAGTCAGGTGCGTCAAAGGTTTGGTGAGAAGGCAGGAGAATGGAGATTGAGAGGGTTAATAAATCGGCCATGATGGAATGGCAGAGTAGACTTGATGGGCCGAGTGGCCTAATTCTTATGTTTTATGGCAATGAATCATGGCCCTGCTGTGTAAGGATGGATAAGATTTGGGGGGAGGGGTTATATTTCTGCACGATCTCCTCCTGCGAAGGTAGGTTTTGGGGGAGACCGCAGAGAGGGGAAGACCTGGGAGCGTTCGAGGGAGGGGTGGGTGGAGATGACGATGGGAGGGGGAGCGGTCTCTGTGCAGGTCGAAGGGTTTGGAGGCTGGCAGCACCGCCCAATCTAACCGCCGCTCGCCCCCGTGTTGCCAGATCGGGAAGCGGAGAGCGACTTCGACGAGGAGGAGGAGCAGGATTTGAAGAAACAGTCGAGTTCGACTGACGAGGTGGGTCTCGAATGTGACCAACCCACGATGGTTAACCCACAGGGGAAATGGACCCTCTCCTTGTCTTTTAGATAACAGTGGGGACGGAGACAAGTCCTGCCCAGCGGAGGGGTGGTCTTCCTACTGGAGGGCTGGGATTGGGAGGGGTGGTCTTTCTGGTGGAGGGTTGGGGTTGGCATGGGCGATCGATCTCCTCGTTGGGGAGGGTAAGACCGGAAGCGGTGGACTTCCTGTAGGAAGCCTGGTATTGGAGAGGAGATGTCTTCTGTTGAGTGGGTGAGATTGGAATTGGTCTTTCTGTTGGAGAGCGGGATTTGGGAGAGATGGTCTCCATGTTGGAGGGGAGAGACTGAGCTTGGGAGGGGTGGCGTCTCTGTTGATAGGATTGGGATTGGTGGCCTTCCAACCCCAACTGGTGGCTTCCTTGTTGGTTGGATTGGAAACGGTAAATTTGCTGGTGGAGGGGTGGGATTGGGATGGAGGGGGGTGGTCTCTTTGCTGGAGGGGTGGGATCGGGATGGAAAGTGGTGGTGCTCTTCTGGGGATTTGCAGTGGGTTTTGCCGAGGGGCCTGGTTTTCTCTTCAACTCTCTGGCAAGGGACGGACTCTGTTGAGCGAGAGGTCGGTTTGAGGTTGTTGCCATGGGACTAATGCCTCCCCCCCCAACCCGTGCCCTCTGACCCCTCCGCAACCTCCCCCCTGACCTGCAGGGCACGGCGGGAAGCGAGGTCAACGCCACCGAGGAGATGTCTACCCTGGTCAATTACGTGGAGCCAGTGAAGTTCAAGTCCTTCGAAGTGGCCTGCAGTAAGTTCACGCATTTCTGGGGGGGGCAGCCCTCGATACTGTCTCTCTCTCGACGTCTACTCTTCGATCTCTTCCCCAGCTCCATCCAAAGGTCTTTGGCCAGAAGCTTTAACACTGCTTCTCTCTCCTTGGGCAATGTCCGGCCTGCTGAGTCTTTCCAGCATATTAGATTAGATTAGACCACCCGTTCCTGTAGGCCTCATTATGTCCGCTCTTCCGCCCCGCAGAGAGGAACAAATTCTATGAGATGTCATCGATGGTGGAGACGAAAGGCTTGGAGCAGCTCACCAAATCGCCGGTGGAGTTTGTGGAGTATCCTTCTCTGACTGGCTGAGCGGGGCCTGGCGTTTGAGGGCCTGGCTTGTGTTTAGGCCTCAGGGAACTGGAAGCCATCTGGGCCTGAGGCCTGTTGCTGGTTAGGAAGGAAGAGGGAGTCAGGCACAAGGCCTGCACAGAGTACTAGGGTGGTTTTGGACAGGACCTGAAAGTTTATTTATTGCCAGATGCGCTGAGGTATGTTTTGCAAGGCCTCACTCAGATTATCAGTGGATTTAAAGGTAGATTTATTTTCGAAGTGTGTATCCATATACAACTCTGAGATTTGCCTTCTCCCGATAGCCACGTAGCAAAGAAAGAAGAAACATCAACCCCCTCCCCCATACAAAAACAGAACGGCAAACCCCCCAAAACCTCCTCCCCCCCCGCACAAAATGGAACAGGAGCATTGAGCATTGACCCCCCCCCCACAAGCACCCCTCCCCCCACACAGAACGGAACAGGAATGTCAACCCCTGAGAAACAACCCCTCCCCTGCACAAAACAAACTAACAGAACATCACCACCCCCCCCCAAACACCCTCCCCTCGGACAACAAAACTGACAGGGAACAGGTGATTTAAAAAAAATTCAAGATATAAATCCGTAAGTGTGACAAAGTCCACAGTCCGTAAACGCAATAGTCCAATCTATAAACGCAGAACCACGACACCATCCTACGTGTAGCCCCCCCCCCCACCGGCCAGCCTCAGGGTCGCTCGGCTCACTGTCGTCTAGGGAAACAGCCCTCGGCCCCGCCAAACTGGGTAATTAGTTTGTGTGGATGCTGTGTGATGTACCCCACCCCACCCAAATAACAGACAATACACCAGATACGATTAAATGCTTTACAGTTTATAGATATTACTGGAACTATATAATTAATAGAGAATAAAATATAAAAGGAAGATAAAAGGCGCCACACTGATCAAAGTTCAATCTCTTCGTGCACAAACAGTTGGAGCTCAGGACCCTTCTTCTTCACCCTGCGACCCCTCGGACCACCTCGACCGGCCGCCTGGGACCAGCAACGGTGGTCGACCAGACGCTCCACACGAGTCCGTCTCCGTCTCCTCGCCGAACGTCCCGCTTGGGGTCCGACCCCGTTAGCGGACTCACAGCACCTCGTTCATCCTCTGCCTCTCTCTCCCACCTTCTGCCCCAAAACCCCGCGCATACTGTATCTTCAAATACACCAAAAGCATAACAACTATCCCAATTGGTTCGTAACATCTTCTTATCAGTAACGTGATCCAAACAAACTGCTAGCGGGTGGACTTTCTCAGCAGTTAACATAACAAAGAAGCCATTTCAATTATACTACGCAGTGGGAAAAAAAAAGAAAACCCCTCACATACAATAGCACCGACACTCCTGGAAAGAGGGGGACTCCACTCGAGGCAGAGGCCTACCCGCCTGCCACGGCGAGCCACACAGCGATAGGCAGCTCCTTCCCCGGCAGCGATATCCAGGTGGTTCGAGGGAAAGCGAGGAGGTGTTACGGTCACGGAGGTAGTACAATAAGGTACAAGAACAGAATTACAAGGTTCGGCCCATCGAATCTGCTCTGCCGTTTGATGGTGGCTGATTTAATTTTCCTCTGAGCCCCATTCTCCCGCCTTCTCCCCGTAACCTGAAATGACCTGGAGACGAGGGGGTGGACCGGCCAGGCAGCAGGTCTTGCGGCCGAGGTCGCGGTGGGGGGAGTCGGAGGCGCGGTGAGGGTCCTTGGCGGAGGTGGAGGGCAGCCTGACCAGCGGTTTCTCCTTGACGACCCTCTCAGATACAACAAGAAACAGCTGAGCCGCATCTACCCCAAGGGCACCCGCGTCGACTCCTCCAACTACATGCCCCAGGTCTTCTGGAGTACCGGCTGTCAGATGGTAGCACTCAACTTCCAGACCCTCGGTGAGTGCCGGGGTGTCCCTCCCCTCCCCTCCCCTCTCACTCTCTAACACCTCCCCCGAGCTCTTCCCCCTCGCTCACTCTCCCTCCTCCCAAACCCACGGTCTCTATCCTCTCCACCTTCAGCTTTCTTCTCCCACTCTCACACCGCAAATCCCCTCCACTCCCCTTCCTCACCCTCCCTGCACCCCTCGGTCTCCCCCACTACCACTTCCCTCTCCCTCCTCCCTCCATCTCTCCCTCCTCCCCTCCTCACTCCTCCTCTCTCCTCCCTGCACCCCTCGGTCTCCCCCACTACCACTTCCCTCTCCCTCCTCCCTCCATCTCTCCCTCCTCCCCTCCTCTCCCTCCCCTCCTCCTCTCCCTCCTCTCCCTCCTCTCCCTCCCCTCCTCCTCCCTCCCTCCCCTCCTCTCTCTCCTCCCTGCACCCCCTCGGTCTCCCCCACTACCACTTCCCTCCTCCCTACTCCATCTCTCCCTCCTCACTCCTCCTCTCTCTCCTCCCTCCTCACTCCTCCTCTTCCTCTTCCCTCCTCCTCTCCTCTCCTCTCTCTCCTCCCTCCTCCTCTCGCTCCTCCCTCCCCTCCTCTCTCTCCTCCCTCCTCCTCTCCCTCTTCACTCCTCCTCTCTCCTCCCTGCACCCCTCGGTCTCCCCCACTATCACTTCCCTCCTCCCTCCTCCCTACTCCATCCTCCCTCCTCACTCCTCCTCTCCCTCCTCACTCCTTCTCTCTCCTCCCTGCACCCCTCGGTCTCCCCCACTACCACTTCCCTCTCCCTCCTCCATCCATCTCTCCCTCCTCCCCTCCTCTCCCTCCCCTCCTCTCTCTCCTCCCTGCACCCCCTCGGTCTCCCCCACTACCACTTCCCTCCTCCCTACTCCATCCTCCCTCCTCACTCATCCTCTCCCTCCTCACTCCTCCTCTCCCTCCCCCCTCGGTCTCCCCTACTACCACTTCCCTCTCCCTCCTCCCTCCATCTCTCCCTCCTCCCCTCCTCTCCCTCCCCTCCTCCTCCCTCCCTCCCCTCCTCTGTCTCCTCCCTGCACCCCCTCGGTCTCCCCCACTACCACTTCCCTCTCCCTCCTCCCTCCTCTTCCCCCCTCCCTCCCCCTCTCCCTCCTCCCTCCCTCCTCTCCTCTCTCTCCTCCCTACATCTCTCCCTCCCCCTCTCCCTCCTCCCTTCCTTTCTCTCTCCTCCCTCCCCCTCCTCTCCCTCCTCCCTCCATCTCCCCTCCCTCTCCCCCTCCCCCTTCCCTTCTCCCTCCCCCTTTCTGCTCTCCCTCCTCCCACTCTCTTTTCCCTCGGATTTTCTGTTGGCCACCTTCCCCCCCCACTCTCCTTCCTCCCTCGTTGACTCTCTCCCTCCCCCTCGCTTCCCCTCCCATCCTCTTCCTCCCTCACCTCCCCTCATTCTCCATTCAGCACCCCTCGCACCCGCCCCCCCTCATTCTCCCTCTCCCTTTCTCCGAGGGTGGGCTCCCCCCTCGCCGTCCTGCATTGCTGACCCTCCCTCCCGTCCGCTCCCCCCAGACCTGCCGATGCAGCTGAACATGGGGATTTTCGAGTACAACGGGGGGAGCGGATACATCCTCAAGCCGGAGTTCATGCGGAGGATGGACAAGCACTTTGACCCCTTCACCGAGAACATTGTGGACGGGGTCGTGGCCAACACGGTCTCCATCAAGGTAAAGCAGCAGGGACCTCTCCCAGCTCTCCTCCCGACGTTACTTCAGCCTTGGGACCCCTGGAGCAGGGTTTTGGACCCTCGATCCTGCGGCTCGGGGAGTACAGGTTCTCAGCATCATGGGGGGGGTGGAGGGGGACTTGATAGCTCCAGGCCCTTCGGCCCGTCAGGTCCGTTCTGATCTGAAGGTCTTTCAGAGGTCAGGAAATCGCTTCACGGCCAATTGACGAAGTGTTAATAGAACAGATTGAAAATCGGACAGGAAACGGGGGCAGAAAAGACAGGGGAGCAAAGAGAACGTTGGTGCTGCTGTGTGTCAGCTCTTTTTATGTCCAGAGATAAGAAACTTTCCATTCAAATTTGCAGATAAAGTCAGTCAGAAAGCCCCTATTCTAATAATAGTTTCCGGAGCTTTCTGGAGTCAAACAAATGTAACTACTAGGGGGCAACTGACAACTGCATTACACAGTGTGTCCACTAGGGGGACACACTGAACAACTGCATATACACACCGTGACCACTAGGGGGACACACTGAACAACTGCATATACACACTGTGACCACTAGGGGACACACTGAACAACTGCATATACACACTGTGACCACTAGGGGGACACACTGAACAACTGCATATACACACTGTGACCACTAGGGGGACACACTGAACAACTGCATATACACACTGTGACCACTAGGGGGACACACTGAACAACTGCATATACACACTGTGACCACTAGGGGGACACACTGAACAACTGCATATATACACTGTGACCATTAGGGGGACACACTGAACAACTGCATATACACACTGTGACTACTGGGAAACATACCGAACAGTTACATTTATAAAAGTGGTTATAAAAAATGCAAGCAGGTAATTGTTAAACTGTAAAGAAATTAACAAACTAATCTAAGAATTAAACATTCTAATGCAATAATGCTGACTTGTCCATTAGCTCTGAGGCCTTCTCTGTGCCTTGGTGATTAAAGTTCTTGTCTTAGATCTTCCTAGAGCTCCTTGCACTTTCTCAGCTAACTGGGTGCACTCTCTCTGTAGCTGTGACACTTCATTCTGTGTTCTGTTATTGTTTTCCCTTGTTCTACCTCAATGCTCTGTGTGATGATCTGATCTGTGCGCGAGATAACTGTATCTGGGTACATGTGACAACAGTAAACTCTTTGACCATCTCTGCGTCCACCTCCAGAAGTGAACCAAATTTCTAGGAATTGGAAAGGCTACACAGAGTGGTGGGTGCAAATCCGAGAAGGTCTGCCTTTCTTGAGTTTTCTGTCGTGGAAGGGAAATCTGTGGCAGTGACCTGGTGTTTGTTCAAAGTGTAAAGTAAATTTATTATCGTAGTACATATATGTCACCATATACTGCTGTAAGATTCATTTTCCTGCAGGCATTTACAGGAAAATTGAATTGAATTGGTCGGGGTGACTTGGGTCCCCAATGATCCTTCGGGCCTTTTTTACACACCTGTCCTTGTGAGTGTCCTGAATAGTAGGAAGTTCACATCTACAGATGCGCTGGGCTGTCCGCACCACTCTCTGCAGAGTCCTGCGATTGAGGGAGGTACAGTTCCCATACCAGGCAGTGATGCAGCCAGTCAGAGGCTCTCAATTGTGCCCCTGTAGAAAGTTCTTTGGATTTGGGGCTCCATACCAAACTTCGTCAACCGTCTGAGGTGAAAGAGACGCTGTTGTGCCTTTTTCACCACACAGCCTCTATGTACAGACCACGAGAGATTCTTGGTGATGTGAATGCCGAGGAACTTAAAGCTGTTCACCTTCTCAACCCCAGATCCATTGATGTCTATAGGGGTTAGCCCATCTCCATTCCTCCTGTAGTCCACAACCAGCTCCTTTGTTTTTGTGACATTGAGGGAGAGGTTGTTTTCTTGACACCACCGTGTCAGGCTGATGACTTCTTCCCTGTAGGCTGCCTCATTGTTATTTGAGATTAGGCCAGTCAGTGTCGTGATTAGTTAGCAAATTTAATTAGCAGATTGGAGCTGTTGGTGGCGACACAGTCATGGGTATACAGAGAGTAAAGGAGGGGCTTAGTTCACAGCCCTGGCATTGAGGAATCAAGAAATACAATCGATTTTATGATCAAATATGTAAATAAAGACTAACAAACAAACAATAAGCAAAGGTAGATAAACTGCAAATTAAAAATGCAAACACGAGGATACCTGCAGATGCCGGGAATTCAAGCAACACACATAAAAGTTGCTGGTGAACACAGCAGGCCAGGCAGCATCTCTAGGAAGAGGTACAGTCGACGTTTCGGGCCGAAACCCGTCAAATAATACTGAGATTTGTACGGAATTGGTGTTTCGGTCCAAGACGCTTCATCAGCACTCTTCAGTTCTGGTGAAGGGTTTCGACCTGAAACGTCGACTGTTTATTCCCCTCCATGGACGCTGCCCGACCTGCTGAGTTCCTCCAGCGTTTGTGTGTGTTGCTTTGGATCTCCGGCATCTGCAGGATCTCCTGAGTTTACAACACCGAGAACGTGAGCTGTAAAGAGACCTTGAAAGTGAGTCTGTAGGTTGTGGAATCAGTTCAGAGTTGAGGTGAGGGAAGTTACCCACACCGGTTCAGGAGCCTGCTGGTTGAGGGGTGATAACTGCTCCTGAACCTGGTGGTGTGGGACCTGAGGCTCCCGTACCTTCTTCCTGATGGTTGAGGGGTGATAACTGTTCCTGAACCTGGTGGTGTGGGACCTGAGGTTCCCGTACCTCCTTCCTGATGGTTGAGGGGTGATAACTGTTCCTGAACCTGGTGGTGTGGGACCTGAGGTTCCTGTACCTCCTTCCTGATGGTTGAGGGGTGATAACTGTTCCAGAACCTGGTGGTGTGGGACCTGAGGCTCCTGTACCTCCTGCCTGATGGTAGCAGCAGAGAAGCATGGCCTGGGTTGTGGGGGTCTTCGATGTTGGATGCAGATTGGTACGAGGAGCCGTTGGCCAGACAGAGGCAGCTCCTCGTCGAGCAATTCCCCTCCGGCACTGACTCCCCCCTTCCCTCCCCTCCCTAGATCATCTCCGGGCAGTTTCTGTCCGACAAGAAGGTGGGGATGTACGTGGAGGTCGACATGTTCGGGCTGCCGATCGACACCAAGCGCAAATTCCGCACCAAGATCATCACCAACTCCCTCAACACCGTCTGGGACGAGGAGCCCTTTGTCTTCCGCAAGGTACCCCGGAACCCCCACGACACGACTCTCCGCGCGGGGGCAAGGTGGGGGGGGGAGTTGAGCAAGATGGGTGGGCAGCGTGCAGAGATCTTCCCCTACCCCTGGGGTTTCGGCACAACTCTGTCGACTGCCTGCTTGTGTCTCTCTGTCTGTCTCCCACCCTCTGTATTTTCATATTCTCTCCCACCTCTACCCCCTACCCCCTTTACCCCATCTCCCCCTCTCCCCCACCCCTCTCTAACCCCCCTTTCCCCTCTACCCCTCTCTCTCCCCCCACACTCTCTCTCCCACCCTCTCTACCCCTCCCTCTACACCCTCTCACCCCCGCCCCTTCTCCCCCTCCCTCTCCCCTTTGCCTTCTCCCCCCTCATCCCCCCACCCTATCGCCATCCCCTCCCTCATGTATCCCTTGCTCCCCCCCTCACCCTGTCAGCCTGCGGTGATGGTGGGGCTTACGAGTCCATCTTTCCCTGGGCTTGGGTTACGTTGGATAAAACCCCCTCCCCTGGGCCTGGGTACGTTAGACAGAGCCCCTCCCCTGGGCCTGGGTACGTTACACAGAACCCCCTCCCCTGGGCTTGGGTACGTCAGACAGAGCCCCCTCCCCTGGGCTTGGGTATGTCAGACAGAGCCCCCTCCCCTGGGCCTGGGTACGTTAGACAGAGCCCCCTCCCCTGGGCCTGGGTACGTTAGACAGAGCCCCTCCCCTGGGCCTGGGTACGTTAGACAGAACCCCCTCCCCTGGGCCTGGGTACGTTAGACAGAACCCCCTCCCCTGGGCTTGGGTACATCAGACAGAGCCCCCTCCCCTGGGCTTGGGTACGTTAGACAGAACCCCCTCCCCTGGGCTTGGGTACATCAGACAGAGCCCCCTCCCCTGAGCTTGGGTACGTTAGACAGAGCCCCACCCCCCCCAACGCGCTTGGCTACGTCAGACAGAGCCCCCTCCCCTGGGCTTGGCTACGTCAGACAGAACCCCCTCCCCTGGGCTTGGCTACGTTAGACAGAGCCCCTCCCCTGGGCTTTGGTTAAGTTAGACAGATCCCCCTCCCCTGGGCTTGGCTACGTCAGACAGAACCCCCTCCCCTGGGCTTGGCTACGTTAGACAGAGCCCCTCCCCTGGGCTTGGCTACGTCAGACAGAGCCCCTCCCCTGGGCTTGGCTACGTCAGACAGAGCCCCTCCCCTGGGCTTTGGTTAAGTTAGACAGATCCCTCTCCCCTGGGCTTGGCTACGTCAGACAGATCCCCCTCCCCTGGGCTTGGCTACGTCAGACAGAACCCCCTCCCCTGGGCTTGGCTATGTCAGACAGAGCCCCTCCCCTGGGCTTGGCTACGTCAGACAGAGCCCCTCCCCTGGGCTTGGCTACGTCAGACAGAGCCCCTCCCCTGGGCTTTGGTTAAGTTAGACAGATCCCTCTCCCCTGGGCTTGGCTACGTCAGACAGAGCCCCTCCCCTGGGCTTTGGTTAAGTTAGACAGATCACTCTCCCCTGGGCTTGGCTACGTCAGACAGAACCCCCTCCCCTGGGCTTGGCTACGTCAGACAGAGCCCCTCCCCTGGGCTTTGGTTAAGTTAGACAGATCCCCCTCCCCTGGGCTTTGCTACGTCAGACAGAACCCCCTCCCCTGGGCTTGGCTACGTCAGACAGAGCCCCTCCCCTGGGCTTGGCTACGTTAGACAGAGCCCCTCCCCTGGGCTTTGGTTAAGTTAGACAGATCCCCCTCCCCTGGGCTTTGCTACGTCAGACAGAACCCCCTCCCCTGGGCTTGGCTACGTTAGACAGATCCCCCTCCCCTGGGATTTGCTACGTCAGACAGAGCCCCTCCCCTGGGCTTGGCTACGTCAGACAGAGCCCCTCCCCTGGGCCTGGCTACGTCAGACAGAGCCCCTCCCCTGGGCTTGGCTACGTCAGACAGAGCCCCTCCCCTGGGCCTGGCTACGTCAGACAGAGCCCCTCCCCTGGGCTTTGGTTAAGTTAGACAGAACCCCCTCCCCTGGGCTTGGCTACGTCAGACAGAGCCCCCTCCCCTGGGCCTGGCTACGTCAGACAGAGCCCCCTCCCCTGGGCTTGGCTACGTCAGACAGAGCCCCTCCCCTGGGCCTGGCTACGTCAGACAGAACCCCCTCCCCTGGGCTTGGCTACGTCAGACAGAGCCCCTCCCCTGGGCTTGGCTACGTCAGACAGAGCCCCTCCCCTGGGCCTGGCTACGTCAGACAGAGCCCCTCCCCTGGGCTTTGGTTAAGTTAGACAGAACCCCTTCTCCCCCTCCCTCTCCCCTTTGCCTTCTCCCCCCTCATCCCCCTACCCTATCGCCATCCCCTCCCTCATGTATCCCTTGCTCCCCCCCTCACCCTGTCAGCCTGCGGTGATGGTGGGGCTTACGAGTCCATCTTTCCCTGGGCTTGGGTTACGTTGGATAAAACCCCCGCCCCTGGGCCTGGGTACGTTAGACAGAGCCCCTCCCCTGGGCCTGGGTACGTTACACAGAACCCCCTCCCCTGGGCCTGGGTACGTCAGACAGAGCCCCCTCCCCTGGGCTTGGGTATGTCAGACAGAGCCCCCTCCCCTGGGCCTGGGTACGTTAGACAGAGCCCCCTCCCCTGGGCCTGGGTACGTTAGACAGAGCCCCTCCCCTGGGCCTGGGTACGTTAGACAGAACCCCCTCCCCTGGGCCTGGGTACGTTAGACAGAACCCCCTCCCCTGGGCTTGGGTACATCAGACAGAGCCCCCTCCCCTGGGCTTGGGTACGTTAGACAGAACCCCCTCCCCTGGGCTTGGGTACATCAGACAGAGCCCCCTCCCCTGAGCTTGGGTACGTTAGACAGAGCCCCACCCCCCCCAACACGCTTGGCTACGTCAGACAGAGCCCCCTCCCCTGGGCTTGGCTACGTCAGACAGAACCCCCTCCCCTGGGCTTGGCTACGTTAGACAGAGCCCCTCCCCTGGGCTTTGGTTAAGTTAGACAGATCCCCCTCCCCTGGGCTTGGCTACGTCAGACAGAACCCCCTCCCCTGGGCTTGGCTACGTTAGACAGAGCCCCTCCCCTGGGCTTGGCTACGTCAGACAGAGCCCCTCCCCTGGGCTTGGCTACGTCAGACAGAGCCCCTCCCCTGGGCTTTGGTTAAGTTAGACAGATCCCTCTCCCCTGGGCTTGGCTACGTCAGACAGATCCCCCTCCCCTGGGCTTGGCTACGTCAGACAGAACCCCCTCCCCTGGGCTTGGCTATGTCAGACAGAGCCCCTCCCCTGGGCTTGGCTACGTCAGACAGAGCCCCTCCCCTGGGCTTGGCTACGTCAGACAGAGCCCCTCCCCTGGGCTTTGGTTAAGTTAGACAGATCCCTCTCCCCTGGGCTTGGCTACGTCAGACAGAGCCCCTCCCCTGGGCTTTGGTTAAGTTAGACAGATCCCTCTCCCCTGGGCTTGGCTACGTCAGACAGAACCCCCTCCCCTGGGCTTGGCTACGTCAGACAGAGCCCCTCCCCTGGGCTTTGGTTAAGTTAGACAGATCCCCCTCCCCTGGGCTTTGCTACGTCAGACAGAACCCCCTCCCCTGGGCTTGGCTACGTCAGACAGAGCCCCTCCCCTGGGCTTGGCTACGTTAGACAGAGCCCCTCCCCTGGGCTTTGGTTAAGTTAGACAGATCCCCCTCCCCTGGGCTTTGCTACGTCAGACAGAACCCCCTCCCCTGGGCTTGGCTACGTTAGACAGATCCCCCTCCCCCGGGCTTTGCTACGTCAGACAGAGCCCCTCCCCTGGGCTTGGCTACGTCAGACAGAGCCCCTCCCCTGGGCTTTGGTTAAGTTAGACAGATCACTCTCCCCTGGGCTTGGCTACGTCAGACAGAACCCCCTCCCCTGGGCTTGGTTATGTCAGACAGAGCCCCCTCCCCTGGGCTTTGGTTAAGTTAGACAGATCCCCCTCCCCTGGGCTTTGCTACGTCAGACAGAACCCCCTCCCCTGGGCTTGGCTACGTCAGACAGAGCCCCTCCCCTGGGCTTGGCTACGTTAGACAGAGCCCCCTCCCCTGGGCTTTGGTTAAGTTAGACAGATCCCCCTCCCCTGGGCTTTGCTACGTCAGACAGAACCCCCTCCCCTGGGCTTGGCTACGTTAGACAGATCCCCCTCCCCTGGGATTTGCTACGTCAGACAGAGCCCCTCCCCTGGGCTTGGCTACGTCAGACAGAGCCCCTCCCCTGGGCCTGGCTACGTCAGACAGAGCCCCTCCCCTGGGCTTGGCTACGTCAGACAGAGCCCCTCCCCTGGGCCTGGCTACGTCAGACAGAGCCCCTCCCCTGGGCTTTGGTTAAGTTAGACAGAACCCCCTCCCCTGGGCTTGGCTACGTCAGACAGAGCCCCCTCCCCTGGGCCTGGCTACGTCAGACAGAGCCCCCTCCCCTGGGCTTGGCTACGTCAGACAGAGCCCCTCCCCTGGGCCTGGCTACGTCAGACAGAACCCCCTCCCCTGGGCTTGGCTACGTCAGACAGAGCCCCTCCCCTGGGCTTGGCTACGTCAGACAGAGCCCCTCCCCTGGGCCTGGCTACGTCAGACAGAGCCCCTCCCCTGGGCTTTGGTTAAGTTAGACAGAACCCCTTCTCCCCCTCCCTCTCCCCTTTGCCTTCTCCCCCCTCATCCCCCTACCCTATCGCCATCCCCTCCCTCATGTATCCCTTGCTCCCCCCCTCACCCTGTCAGCCTGCGGTGATGGTGGGGCTTACGAGTCCATCTTTCCCTGGGCTTGGGTTACGTTGGATAAAACCCCCGCCCCTGGGCCTGGGTACGTTAGACAGAGCCCCTCCCCTGGGCCTGGGTACGTTACACAGAACCCCCTCCCCTGGGCCTGGGTACGTCAGACAGAGCCCCCTCCCCTGGGCTTGGGTATGTCAGACAGAGCCCCCTCCCCTGGGCCTGGGTACGTTAGACAGAGCCCCCTCCCCTGGGCCTGGGTACGTTAGACAGAGCCCCTCCCCTGGGCCTGGGTACGTTAGACAGAACCCCCTCCCCTGGGCCTGGGTACGTTAGACAGAACCCCCTCCCCTGGGCTTGGGTACATCAGACAGAGCCCCCTCCCCTGGGCTTGGGTACGTTAGACAGAACCCCCTCCCCTGGGCTTGGGTACATCAGACAGAGCCCCCTCCCCTGAGCTTGGGTACGTTAGACAGAGCCCCACCCCCCCCAACACGCTTGGCTACGTCAGACAGAGCCCCCTCCCCTGGGCTTGGCTACGTCAGACAGAACCCCCTCCCCTGGGCTTGGCTACGTTAGACAGAGCCCCTCCCCTGGGCTTTGGTTAAGTTAGACAGATCCCCCTCCCCTGGGCTTGGCTACGTCAGACAGAACCCCCTCCCCTGGGCTTGGCTACGTTAGACAGAGCCCCTCCCCTGGGCTTGGCTACGTCAGACAGAGCCCCTCCCCTGGGCTTGGCTACGTCAGACAGAGCCCCTCCCCTGGGCTTTGGTTAAGTTAGACAGATCCCTCTCCCCTGGGCTTGGCTACGTCAGACAGATCCCCCTCCCCTGGGCTTGGCTACGTCAGACAGAACCCCCTCCCCTGGGCTTGGCTATGTCAGACAGAGCCCCTCCCCTGGGCTTGGCTACGTCAGACAGAGCCCCTCCCCTGGGCTTGGCTACGTCAGACAGAGCCCCTCCCCTGGGCTTTGGTTAAGTTAGACAGATCCCTCTCCCCTGGGCTTGGCTACGTCAGACAGAGCCCCTCCCCTGGGCTTTGGTTAAGTTAGACAGATCCCTCTCCCCTGGGCTTGGCTACGTCAGACAGAACCCCCTCCCCTGGGCTTGGCTACGTCAGACAGAGCCCCTCCCCTGGGCTTTGGTTAAGTTAGACAGATCCCCCTCCCCTGGGCTTTGCTACGTCAGACAGAACCCCCTCCCCTGGGCTTGGCTACGTCAGACAGAGCCCCTCCCCTGGGCTTGGCTACGTTAGACAGAGCCCCTCCCCTGGGCTTTGGTTAAGTTAGACAGATCCCCCTCCCCTGGGCTTTGCTACGTCAGACAGAACCCCCTCCCCTGGGCTTGGCTACGTTAGACAGATCCCCCTCCCCCGGGCTTTGCTACGTCAGACAGAGCCCCTCCCCTGGGCTTGGCTACGTCAGACAGAGCCCCTCCCCTGGGCTTGGCTACGTCAGACAGAGCCCCTCCCCTGGGCCTGGCTACGTCAGACAGAGCCCCTCCCCTGGGCTTTGGTTAAGTTAGACAGAACCCCCTCCCCTGGGCTTGGCTACGTCAGACAGAGCCCCCTCCCCTGGGCTTGGCTACGTCAGACAGAGCCCCTCCCCTGGGCTTGGCTACGTCAGACAGAGCCCCTCCCCTGGGCCTGGCTACGTCAGACAGAACCCCCTCCCCTGGGCTTGGCTACGTCAGACAGAGCCCCTCCCCTGGGCTTGGCTACGTCAGACAGAGCCCCTCCCCTGGGCCTGGCTACGTCAGACAGAGCCCCTCCCCTGGGCTTTGGTTAAGTTAGACAGAACCCCCTCCCCTGGGCTTGGCTACGTCAGACAGAGCCCCCTCCCCTGGGCTTGGCTACGTCAGACAGAGCCCCTCCCCTGGGCCTGGCTACGTCAGACAGAACCCCCTCCCCTGGGCTTGGCTACGTCAGACAGAGCCCCTCCCCTGGGCCTGGATACGTCAGACAGAGCCCCTCCCCTGGGCTTTGGTTAAGTTAGACAGAACCCCCTCCCCTGGGCTTGGCTACGTCAGACAGAGCCCCCTCCCCTGGGCTTGGCTACGTCAGACAGAGCCCCTCCCCTGGGCCTGGCTACGTCAGACAGAACCCCCTCCCCTGGGCTTGGCTACGTCAGACAGAGCCCCTCCCCTGGGCCTGGCTACGTCAGACAGAACCCCCTCCCCTGGGCCTGGCTACGTCAGACAGAGCCCCTCTCCTGGGCTTGGCTACGTCAGACAGAGCCCCTCCCCTGGGCTTGGCTACGTCAGACAGAGCCCCTCCCCTGGGCTTGGCTACGTCAGACAGAGCCCCTCCCTCCTGGGCTTTGCTACGTCAGACAGAGCCCCTCCCCTGGGCTTGGCTACGTCAGACAGAGCCCCTCCCCTGGGCTTGGCTACGTCAGACAGAGCCCCTCCCCTGGGCTTTGCTACGTCAGACAGAGCCCCTCCCCTGGGCATTGGTTAAGTTAGACAGATCCCCCTCCCCTGGGCCTGGCTACGTCAGACAGAACCCCTCCCCTGGGCTTTGCTACGTCAGACAGAGCCCCTCCCCGCGCCCCCACGCCGGCTGAGCCACCCGCCCACTCTCACCTCCTCCCGCAGGTCGTACTGCCGACACTGGCCTCGCTACGAGTGGCCGTCTTCGAGGAAGGGAGCAAGTTCATCGGCCACCGGGTCCTCCCAGTCTCAGCGATCCGGCCCGGTGAGTGAGGGTGAGGGTGGGGGTGGTGTTCGGGGTGAGAGGCTGCATGGGTGGGGGTTTACGGATACAACTCATGGGATGTTCCCCGGTACAGGAACCAGACGGTCTGGGGAGAAGGTGTGTGCGCTTCCAGGGGGGGGGCGGTTTGGTCTTGGGGAGTGGAGGTTGGAGGGGGTTACAGAGACAGGGAGGGGTGTAGGGGCCGGAGGGGGTTACAGAGACGGGGAGGCGTGTAGGGGCTGGAGGGGGTTACAGAGACGGGGAGGGGTGCTGGGGCCGGAGTGGGTTACAGAGACGGGGAGGGGTGTAGGGGCTGGAGGGGGTTACAGAGACGGGGAGGGGTGCTGGGGCCGGAGTGGGTTACAGAGACGGGGAGGGGTGTAGGGGTCGGAGGGGGTTACAGGGACGGGAAGGGGTGTAGGGGTCGGAGGGGGTTACAGAGACGGGGAGGGGTGTTGGGGCCGGAGTGGGTTACAGAGACGGGGAGGGGTGTAGGGGCCGGAGGGGGTTACAGAGACGGGGAGGGGTGTAGGGGCTGGAGGGGGTTACAGAGACGGGGAGGGGTGCTGGGGCGGGAGGGGGTTACAGAGACGGGGAGGGGTGCTGGGGCCGGAGTGGGTTACAGAGACGGGGAGGGGTGTAGGGGTCGGAGGGGGTTACAGGGACGGGAAGGGGTGTAGGGGTCGGAGGGGGTTACAGAGATGGGGAGGGGTGTAGGGGCCAGAGGGGGTTACAGAGACGGGAAGGGGTGTAGGGGTCGGAGGGGGTTACAGAGATGGGGAGGGGTGTAGGGGCCAGAGGGGGTTACAGAGACGGGGAGGGGCGTATGGGTTGGAGGGGGTTACAGAGACGGGGAGGGGTGTTGGGGCCGGAGGGGGTTACAGAGATGGGGAGGGGTGTAGGTGTTGGAGGGGGTTACAGAGACGGGGAGGGGTGTAGGGGCCAGAGGGGGTTACAGAGACGGGGAGGGGTGTATGGGTTGGAGGGGGTTACAGAGACGGGGAGGGTGCTGGGGCCGGAGTGGGTTACAGAGACGGGGAGGGGTGTTGGGGCCGGAGGGGGTTACAGAGACGGGGAGGGGTGTTGGGGCCGGAGGGGGTTACAGAGACGGGGAGGGGTGTTTGGGTCCGGAGGGGGTTACAGAGACGGGGAGGGGTGTTGGGGCCGGAGGGGGTTACAGAGACGGGGAGGGGTGTAGGGGCCGGAGGGGGTTACAGAGACGGGGAGGGGTGTAGGGGCCGGAGGGGGTTACAGAGACGGGGAGGGGTGTTTGGGCCGGAGGGGGTTACAGAGACGGGGAGGGGTGTTGGGGCCGGAGGGGGTTAGAGAGACGGGGAGGGGTGTTTGGGCCGGAGGGGGTTACAGAGACGGGGAGGGGTGTTGGGGCCGGAGGGGGTTACAGAGACGGGGAGGGGTGTTGGGGCCGGAGGGGGTTACAGAGATGGGGAGGGGTGTTGGGGCCGGAGGGGGTTAGAGAGACGGGGAGGGGTGTTGGGGCCGGAGGGGGTTACAGAGATGGGGAGGGGTGTTGGGGCCGGAGGGGGTTACAGAGACGGGGAGGGGTGTTGGGGAGGAGGGGGTTACAGAGACGGGGAGGGGTGTTGGGTCCGGAGGGGGTTACAGAGACGGGGAGGGGTGTTGGGGCCGGAGGGGGTTACAGAGACGGGGAGGGGTGTAGGGGCCGGACGGGGTTACAGAGACAGGGAGGGGTGTTCGGGCCGGAGGGGGTTACAGAGACGGGGAGGGGTTTTGGGGCCGGAGGGTGTTACAGAGACGGGGAGGGGTGTTGGGGCCGGAGGGGTGCTAGATAGAGGGCAGCTGTTCATACAGTGACTAAGTTTCTCTTGTTCTCTCTCCTCACCTACCTGCCTTCCCTCTACCCTTCCGTTGTCTGCCCCCCTCCTCCTCCCCCCTCCGCCCCTCCTCACCCCCCCCACTCCGCAGGTTACCGCTACATCTGTCTGCGGAACGAGGCAAACCAGCCCCTCCCACTGCCTGCACTGTTTGTCTACACAGAGGTGAAGGACTTTGTCCCAGACACTCACGCAGGTCTCTGCCTCGTCCTTCTCTCGACTCTCTATCCAACACTCACAACCTTGCACCTGGGGCGGGCTTTGGGTGGGTGGACCAGGCTGATGGGACAGTGTAGAGGGAGCTTCACTCTGTGTCTGACCCTGGCAGTGTGTGATGGGACAGTGTAGAGGGAGTTTCACTCTGTGTCTGACCCCGGGAGTGTGTGATGGGACGGTGTAGAGGGAGCTTCACTCTGTGTCTGACCCCGGGAGTGTGTGATGGGACAGTGGGGAGTGAGATTCGGTGTAAACGGAAGGATTTGTCTGTTTTTTCTGCAGATTATATCAAGGCTCTGTATAATCCGATCCAACACGTGAACCTGATGGAACAGAGATCCAAACAGCTGGTGTCACTGACCGGTGAGGATGAGGTGAGTGACATTCAGACCCCCTCCACCCCGGACTGACTCCTGTCTACCCTCGTCCCACCCTCCGCTCTCTTTCTAGGCCTGTAGTTGGTTGTGAATTCTGTTGAATTTCTTCCCGTCCATCCATTCTGTCCCCCGAGCCTCACTTTCTGCTCGTATCTCGTACTCCCCCGATTCCCTGGTGGACATTACTGTCGAATACCTCCCACCTGCACTTTAGTGTGGGGCGTTCCTGATCGGAGCAGTTGTTCTCTATTCTACCTACGCTCTCCCGTCCCCTCCCCTTCCCTTCCCTTCCCCTGCCTTCCCCCTCCCCCTCCCTGCCCTCCCCGGCTCCCCTCCCCCCTCCCCTCCCCCCTTCCCGTCCCTCCCCTTCCCGTCTGCTCTCCTCCCCATCCCCTCCCCGTCCCCTCCCCACCCCCGTCCCCTCCCCATCCCCTTCCCCTCCCCTCTCCCCTTCCCGTCCCTCCCCTCCCCTCCCCTCCCCCTCCCCGTCCCCTTCCCCTCCCCTCCCCCCTCCCCTTCCTGTCCCTCCCCTTCCCGTCCTGTCCCTCCCCTTCCCGTCCACTCCCCTCCCCGTCCCTTCTCTTCCCCATCCTCTCCCCTTCCACTTTCCCTCCCCTTCCCCTCCTCTCCCCTCTCCTTTCCCTCCCCTGTCCCCGCCCCCTCACCTGTTCTCCCCATCCCCTCCCCCTCCTGTCCCTCCATTCCTTCCTCCGTCCTGTCCCCCTCCTGCCCTCCCCGGCCCCTCCCCTAGCCCGCCCTTCCCTCCTCTGGCCCCCCCTACTCCCCTCCTGTCCCTTCCCCTCCTCCTTCCCCCTGCCCTTCAATCCTCCTCCTGACCCTCGGCTACGGGAATCTGGGTGCCGGCCTCACTCCGGTGGCCTGGGGGTTAGTGGGGTGGGTCCTCGGCGCAGGACGGAGGGGATAAGTTGTTCGCGGCCCCGACCCGCGCGGCCCTCTGCGGGATCCTGCTGTGCCGGGGGATAGTTCCCAGGACGTGTTGAAATCGGCCCTCGCTGTCTGGGCCTTGAGGCCGCCGCCAGATCCTCCCTGGGAACCCGTAGACATTTCGGATGAGGGGTCGGGATTGGGTTACGGGGGCAGGGAAGAAATGGCTGCCCACTTTCCGGGCCCTACCCTCTCTAAACTGCAACTGACAGGCAGGAGGTAGCAGGAATTTAACTCCCACACCACTAGGCTCAGAAGGATATGGACCTAGCACGGGTAAATGGGACTGGATTGGATGGGACATACGGGCTGTCAAACATCAGATGGATCGAAGGGCCTCTATGACTCCACACCAGCTACTTTCCCACACACATCACACACCAAACTGCACACCCCTAACTCTATCCCAGTAGTGGAACACCGCGAATCACAATTTGCCCTCCCAGGGTCTTGTCTCTGATTGTGCCCGTGTTTGTATTCCTGTTTTGGTTTTGAACAGTTCTTTTTCTTCACTGTCTCATCCCCGTGGCTCCTGCCCCCAGACGCCTTCCAGGTGAAGATCTTCCCTCCCCCAGAGACGAGGTCTTTGGAGTTTCCGTTGGCGTCTCTGTCGCTCTGGGGTTTTTACGGGCTTGGGGGTTTGCCGGTCTATGGCGGCCCTCTGGTTTAATTTTTGCGTCCCCAGCTTTTTATGTTCAGCGCATTCTCCGCGAACGCGTGTGGCGCTGCGGGTTGGCGCTTCACGGTGCTGGCGATCGTGTTTCGGTTCCCCCCCCCCCCACCCACAGCCGTCTGTGAGGAAGTCTGTACGTTCTCCCTGCGACCGGCCAGGTGCTCGCATTGTAAAGACGTACGAGTTCGGGTTATCCAGTCGGGGGGGCGCGCTGCGTCGGCGCTGGACGCGTGGCGACGCTCGCGGGCTGCCCCTTCCCCCCCAGCGCTTCCTCGGACAGCGGAATGCAGAGCATTACAGTACAGTGCCCGAACTTCGGCCCACAATTCTAACCTCCATTTTTCCATCAGCCATTAAGCATCTCTTAAATGTCCCTAATGTATCTGCCTCTCCCTCCACCCCCGGCAGGGCGTTCCCCACACACACACCCACCACTCTCTGTGTGAAAAGCCTACCCCCTATACTTCCGTCACCCTAAAATTATTCCTGCACCCCCCCCCTCCATATTAGCCATTTCTGCCCTAGGGACGTCTCTGGTTGTCCACTCGATCTCTGCCCTTTGGACTTCTCTATCAAGTCACCTCTCATCCTCCTCCTCACCAAAGAGAAAAGCCCTCGCTCGCTCAACCTCTCCTCATAAGACGCGCTCTCCAATCCAGGCAGCATCCTGGTGAATCTCCTCTGCGCCCTCTCTAAAGCTTCCACATCCTTCCTGTAATGAGGGGATCAGAAATGATCACAGTGTTGGCTGTCACATTTCACTGTATGTTTGAGATGAGGAGGAATTTCTTTAGCCAGAGGGTGATGAATCTGTGTGGAATTCATTGCCACAGACAGCTCTGGAGGACAAGTCTGTGGGTATATTTAAAGCGGAGGTTGATAGGTTCTTGATTAGTCGGGGCGTCAAAAGTTACAGAAGGCAGGAGAATGGGGTTGAGAGGGGATAATAAATCAGCCATGATGGAATGGTGGAGCAGACTCGATGGGCCGAATGGTCCAATTCTGTTCCTGTGTCTTATCTTTCGATAAACATGTGGGAAATTTAAAGCTAATCTTTTGAGCAATCTTTCCGTTTTCCCTGTAAGAGTGTGCAGACGGACTATAAACCTGCCTTGACTTAACAAATTGCTCTTTCCTCCCGGGTCCGCTCGCCCCCCCATGCCCAGACGTTGCGGCTGGTCAGTCCGGAGACCCCCCACCCCACGGAGGAGGTGAAGAACAAACCGGACGTGTGCACTGTGGCCCCGGTCTCCAGGGGCTCCCTCACTCTGTCCATCGGCGAGACCAAGCCAAGCGTGGAAACAGGTACCTCACGCGGCGGCGGGCAGCGGGGGAGGGCTGCTCCAGGGAAACCGGGATCGATCCCGACCTCCGGCGTTTTCACCCCGCGGGGTGCGGGGTGCGGGGCTCGGTGGGTGAATTGGCCGCTGGGGGGGAGGGGTTGGGTCGGATGGGAGGTGGGACAAAATCTGATCGGTGTAATGGTGGTCGGGGCTGAGAGCAAGGCCTGCGGGCTCCCGCCGCCGGATTGCTCACCGGGTTTAAACCACGGCCATGTTTAACGTCCCTGCCTGTTCCCACCCCCTCCCCTCCCCTCCCCTCCCCTCCCCTCCCCTCCAGGTAACTGCCGCCAGCAAGAGGATCTGATTCCCAGTATTTTATCAGGTGAGTGCAGGCTGGGCCTGGGGGGTTACCATGGCAACGGGAGGCCTGGGCCTCGCTGTTGGGTACTCTCATAGAATATGGGACAGTACAGGCCGCTTGGCCCACCACCCACTCCACAGATTGTAGCTTGTTGTTGGGGGGGGGGTTAACCTGTGAGGGGAGGGGGGTGAAGGCCTTTGGCTTGTTGTTGGGGGGTGGGTGAAGGGGCAGATTATACTGTGGGTGGGTTAGCCCGTGAGTAGGAGGGGGTGACTCAAGTGAAGGCCACCGTCTGAGGCGGAAGCGTGTGCCGGGGAGGGAGGGGTTCTGCGCGTGTCCCCCCCCCCCTCACCGGGTGTTCTTGTGCGCCGGCGGGTGTCTGCCGGGTCCAGAGGTGACGGCGACGCCGGTGGAGGAGCTGAAGACGAACAAGGCCTACGTGAAGCTGCTGAAGAAGCAGCAGAAGGAGCTGCAGCAGATGCAGAGACGACACACGAAGAACATGGACGCCCTGCGGCGGGAGCAGGCCCAGCGTCTGAGCGAGATAGAGACCAGCGCCGCACGCCGGCGCTCCCTCGTCACCCGCGCCATCAAACAGGGCAGCAAGACCACGTGAGTGTGCACACTCCCACCCCTTCCTTCCTCCCCAACCTCCCAATACCTGCTCCCCAACCTCCCAATCCTTCCTTCCCAACCTCCCAATCCTTCCTCCCCAACCTCCCAATCCTTCCTCCCCAACCTCCCAGTCCTTCCTTCCTCCCCAACCTCCCAGTCCTTCCTTCCCAACCTCCCAATCCCTCCTCCCCAATCTCCCAATCCTTCCTCCCCAACCTCCCAATCCTTCCTCCCCAACCTCCCAATCCTTCCTCCCTCACCTCCCAATCCTTCCTCCCCAACCTCCCAATCCTCCCTCCCCAACCTCCCAATCCTTCCTTCCCAACCTCCCAATCCTTCCTCCCCAACCTCCCAATCCTTCCTCCCCAACCTCCCAATCCTTCCTTCCTCCCCAAACTCCCAATCCTTCCTCCCCAACCTCCCAATCCTTCCTCCCCAACCTCCTAATCCTTCCTCCCCAACCTCCCAATCCTTCCTCCCCAACCTCCCTCCCCTTCCCCTCCCCAACCTCCCAATCCTTCCTCCCCAACCTCCCAATCCTCCCTCCCCAACCTCCCAATCCTTCCTTCCCAACCTCCCAATCCCTCCTCCCCAACCTCCCAATCCTTCCTCCCCAACCTCCCAATCCTTCCTCCCCAACCTCCCAATCCTTCCTCCCCAACCTCCCTCCCCTTCCCCTCCCCAACCTCCCAATCGTTCCTCCCCAACCTCCCAATCCTTCCTCCCCAACCTCCCTCCCCTTCCCCTCCCCAACCTCCCAATCCTTCCTCCCCAACCTCCCAATCCTTCCTCCCCAACCTCCCTCCCCTTCCCCTCCCCAACCTCCCAATCCTTCCTCCCCAACCTCCCTCCCCTTCCCCTCCCCAACCTCCCAATCCTTCCTCCCCAACCTCCCAATCCTTCCTCCCCAACCTCCCTCTCCTTCCCCTCCCCAACCTCCCAATCCTTCCTCCCCAACCTCCCAATCCTTCCTCCCCAACCTCCCTCCCCTTCCCCTCCCCAACCTCCCAATCCTTCCTCCCCAACCTCCCAATCCTTCCTTCCCAACCTCCCAATCCTTCCTCCCCAACCTCCCAATCCCTCCTCCCCAACCTCCCAATCCTTCCTTCCTCCCCAACCTTCCAATCCTTCCTCCCCAACCTCCCAATCCCTCCTCCCCAACCTCTCTCCCCTTCCCCTCCCCAACCTCCCAATCCCTCCTCCCCAACCTTTCAATCCTTCCTTCCTCCCCAACCTCCCTCCCCTTCCCCTCCCCAACCTCCCAATCCTTCCTCCCCAACCTCCCAATCCCTCCTCCCCAATCTCCCAATCCTTCCTCCCCAACCTCCCAATCCTTCCTCCCCAACCTCCCAATCCTTCCTCCCTAACCTCCCAATCCTTCCTCCCCAACCTCCCAATCCTCCCTCCCCAACCTCCCAATCCTTCCTTCCCAACCTCCCAATCCTTCCTCCCCAACCTCCCAATCCTTCCTCCCCAACCTCCCAATCCTTCCTCCCCAACCTCCCTCCCCTTCCCCTCCCCAACCTCCCAATCCTTCCTCCCCAACCTCCCAATCCTTCCTCCCCAACCTCCCAATCCTTCCTTCCCAACCCAATCCCTCCTCCCCAACCTCCCAATCCTTCCTCCCCAACCTCCCAATCCTTCCTCCCCAACCTCCCTCCCCTTCCCCTCCCCAACCTCCCAATCTTCCTCCCCAACCTCCCAATCCTTCCTCCCCAACCTCCCTCCCCTTCCCCTCCCCAACCTCCCAATCCTTCCTCCCCAACCTCCCTCCCCTTCCCCTCCCCAACCTCCCAATCCTTCCTCCCCAACCTCCCAATCCTTCCTCCCCAACCTCCCAATCCTTCCTCCCCAACCTCCCAATCCTTCCTCCCCAACCTCCCTCCCCTCCCCTCCCCAACCTCCCAATCCTTCCTCCCCAACCTCCCAATCCTTCCTCCCCAACCTCCCTCCCCTTCCCCTCCCCAACCTCCCAATCCTTCCTCCCCAACCTCCCAATCCTTCCTCCCCAACCTCCCAATCCTTCCTTCCAAACCTCCCAATCCTTCCTCCCCAACCTCCCTCCCCTTCCCCTCCCCAACCTCCCAATCTTCCTCCCCAACCTCCCAATCCTTCCTTCCAAACCTCCCAATCCTTCCTCCCCAACCTCCCAATCCTTCTTCCAAACCTCCCAATCCTCCTCCCCAACCTCCCTCCCCTTCCCCTCCCCAACCTCCCAATCCTTCCTCCCCAACCTCCCAATCCTTCCTTCCAAACCTCCCAATCCTTCCTCCCCAACCTCCCAATCCTTCCTTCCAAACCTCCCAATCCTTCCTTCCAAACCTCCCAATCCTTCCTTCCAAACCTCCCAATCCTTCCTCCCCAACCTCCCTCCCCTTCCCCTCCCCAACCTCCCAATCCTTCCTCCCCAACCTCCCAATCCTTCCTCCCCAACCTCCCAATCCTTCCTCCCCAACCTCCCAATCCTTCCTCCCCAACCTCCCTCCCCTTCCCCTCCCCAACCTCCCAATCCTTCCTCCCCAACCTCCCAATCCTTCCTCCCCAACCTCCCTCCCCTTCCCCTCCCCAACCTCCCAATCCTTCCTCCCCAACCTCCCAATCCTTCCTCCCCAACCTCCCAATCCTTCCTCCCCAACCTCCCAATCCTTCCTTCCAAACCTCCCAATCCTTCCTCCCCAACCTCCCAACCTCCCAATCTCCTCCCCAACCTCCCAATCCTTCCTTCCAAACCTCCCAATCCTTCCTCCCCAACCTCCCAATCCTTCATTCCAAACCTCCCAATCCTTCCTCCCCAACCTCCCTCCCCTTCCCCTCCCCAACCTCCCAATCCTTCCTCCCCAACCTCCCAATCCTTCCTTCCAAACCTCCCAATCCTTCCTCCCCAACCTCCCAATCCTTCCTTCCAAACCTCCCCCTTCCTTCCAAACCTCCCAATCCCTCCCCAACCTCCCAATCCTTCCTCCCCAACCTCCTCCCCCCCTCCCCAACCTCCCAATCCTTCCTCCCCAACCTCCCAATCCTTCCTCCCCAACCTCCCTCCCCTTCCCCTCCCCAACCTCCCAATCCTTCCTCCCCAACCTCCCAATCCTTCCTTCCAAACCTCCCAATCGTTCCTCCCCAACCTCCCAATCCTTCCCCCCAACCTCCCAATCCTTCCTCCCCAACCTCCCTCCCCTTCCCCTCCCCAACCTCCCTCCCCTTCCCCTCCCCAACCTCCCTCCCCTTCCCCTCCCCAACCTCCCAATCCTTCCTTCCTCCCCAACCTCCCAATCCTTCCTTCCTCCCCAACCTCCCAATCCTTCCTTCCCAACCTCCCAATCCTTCCTCCCCAACCTCCCAGTCCTTCCTCCCCAACCTCCCAGTCCTTCCTCCCCAACCTTCCAATCCTTCCTCCCCAACCTCCCAATCCTTCCTCCCCAACCTTCCAATCCTTCCTCCCCAACCTCCCAATCCTTCCTCCCCAACCTCCCAATCCTTCCTCCCCAACCTCCCAATCCTTCCTTCCTCCCCAACCTTCCAATCCTTCCTCCCCAACCTCCCAATCCCTCCTCCCCAACCTCTCTCCCCTTCCCCTCCCCAACCTCCCAATCCCTCCTCCCCAACCTTTCAATCCTTCCTTCCTCCCCAACCTCCCTCCCCTTCCCCTCCCCAACCTCCCAATCCTTCCTCCCCAACCTCCCAATCCCTCCTCCCCAATCTCCCAATCCTTCCTTCCTCCCCAACCTTCCAATCCTTCCTCCCCAACCTCCCAATCCCTCCTCCCCAACCTCTCTCCCCTTCCCCTCCCCAACCTCCCAATCCTTCCTTCCCAAACTCCCAATCCTTCCTCCCCAACCTCCCTCCCCTTCCCCTCCCCAACCTCCCAATCCCTCCTCCCCAACCTTTCAATCCTTCCTTCCTCCCCAACCTCCCTCCCCTTCCCCTCCCCAACCTCCCAATCCTTCCTTGCTCTCCTTTCCCCATCCCCTTCCCCAACTTCCCTCCCCTTCTTTCCCCTCCACAACCTCCCAATCCTTCTCCGCAACCTCCCAATCCTTCCTCCCCAACCTCCCAATCCATCCTCCCCAACCTCCCTCCCCTTCCCCTCCCCAACCTCCCAATCCTTCCTCCCCAACCTCCCAATCCATCCTCCCCAACCTCCCAATCCTTCCTCCCCAACCTCCCTCCCCTTCCCCTCCCCAACCTCCCAATCCTTCCTCCCCAACCTCCCAATCCTTCCTCCCCAACCTCCCAATCCTTCCTTCCCAACCTCCCAATCCTTCCTTCCAAACCTCCCAATCCTTCCTCCCCAACCTCCCTCCCCTTCCCCTCCCCAACCTCCCAATCGTTCCTCCCCAACCTCCCAATCCTTCCTTCCAAACCTCCCAATCCTTCCTCCCCAACCTCCCAATCCTTCATTCCAAACCTCCCAATCCTTCCTCCCCAACCTCCCTCCCCTTCCCCTCCCCAACCTCCCAATCCTTCCTCCCCAACCTCCCAATCCTTCCTTCCAAACCTCCCAATCCTTCCTCCCCAACCTCCCAATCCTTCCTTCCAAACCTCCCAATCCTTCCTTCCAAACCTCCCAATCGTTCCTCCCCAACCTCCCAATCCTTCCTCCCCAACCTCCCTCCCCTTCCCCTCCCCAACCTCCCAATCCTTCCTCCCCAACCTCCCAATCCTTCCTCCCCAACCTCCCTCCCCTTCCCCTCCCCAACCTCCCAATCCTTCCTCCCCAACCTCCCAATCCTTCCTTCCAAACCTCCCAATCGTTCCTCCCCAACCTCCCAATCCTTCCTCCCCAACCTCCCAATCCTTCCTCCCCAACCTCCCTCCCCTTCCCCTCCCCAACCTCCCTCCCCTTCCCCTCCCCAACCTCCCTCCCCTTCCCCTCCCCAACCTCCCAATCCTTCCTTCCTCCCCAACCTCCCAATCCTTCCTTCCTCCCCAACCTCCCAATCCTTCCTTCCCAACCTCCCAATCCTTCCTCCCCAACCTCCCAGTCCTTCCTCCCCAACCTCCCAGTCCTTCCTCCCCAACCTTCCAATCCTTCCTCCCCAACCTCCCAATCCTTCCTCCCCAACCTTCCAATCCTTCCTCCCCAACCTCCCAATCCTTCCTCCCCAACCTCCCACTCCTTCCTCCCCACCCTCCCAATCCTTCCTTCCTCCCCAACCTTCCAATCCTTCCTCCCCAACCTCCCAATCCCTCCTCCCCAACCTCTCTCCCCTTCCCCTCCCCAACCTCCCAATCCCTCCTCCCCAACCTTTCAATCCTTCCTTCCTCCCCAACCTCCCTCCCCTTCCCCTCCCCAACCTCCCAATCCTTCCTCCCCAACCTCCCAATCCCTCCTCCCCAATCTCCCAATCCTTCCTTCCTCCCCAACCTTCCAATCCTT
The DNA here is from genome assembly GCF_963921235.1 of Mobula hypostoma. NCBI lineage: Eukaryota > Metazoa > Chordata > Chondrichthyes > Myliobatiformes > Myliobatidae > Mobula > Mobula hypostoma. The sequence goes on along the minus strand of NC_086126.1, from coordinate 6,505,836 downwards.
CCTCCCCAACCTCCCAATCCCTCCTCCCCAACCTCTCTCCCCTTCCCCTCCCCAACCTCCCAATCCTTCCTTCCCAAACTCCCAATCCTTCCTCCCCAACCTCCCTCCCCTTCCCCTCCCCAACCTCCCAATCCCTCCTCCCCAACCTTTCAATCCTTCCTTCCTCCCCAACCTCCCTCCCCTTCCCCTCCCCAACCTCCCAATCCTTCCTTGCTCTCCTTTCCCCATCCCCTTCCCCAACTTCCCTCCCCTACTTTCCCCTCCACAACCTCCCAATCCTTCTCCGCAACCTCCCAATCCTTCCTCCCCAACCTCCCAATCCATCCTCCCCAACCTCCCTCCCCTTCCCCTCCCCAACCTCCCAATCCTTCCTCCCCAACCTCCCAATCCATCCTCCCCAACCTCCCTCCCCTTCCCCTCCCCAACCTCCCAGTCCTTCCTCCCCAACCTCCCAATCCTCCCTCCCCAACCTCCCAATCCTTCCTCCCCAACCTCCCAATCCTTCCTCCCCAACCTCCCAATCCTCCCTCCCCAACCTCCCAATCCTCCCTCCCCAACCTCCCAATCCTTCCTTCCCAACCTCCCAATCCTTCCTCCCCAACCTCCCAATCCTCCCTCCCCAACCTCCCAATCCTTCCTTCCCAACCTCCCAATCCTTCCTCCCCAACCTCCCAATCCTTCCTCCCCAACCTCCCAATCCTTCCTCCCCAACCTCCCAATCCTTCCTCCCCAACCTCCCAATCCTTCCTCCCCAACCTCCCAATCCTTCCTCCCCAACCTCCCAATCCTTCCTCCCCAACCTCCCAATCCCCCCTCCCCAACCTCCCTCCCCTTCCCCTCCCCAACCTCCCTCCCCTTCCCCTCCCCAACCTCCCAATCCTTCCTTGCTCTCCTTTCCCCGACCCCTTCCCCAACTTCCCTCCCCTTCTTTCTCCTCCCCAACCTCCCTCCCCTTCCCCTCCCCAACCTCCCTCCCCTTCCCCTCCCCAACTTCCCTCCCCTACCCCTCCCCAACATCCCTCCCCTTCCCCTCCCCAACCTCCCACCTCTTCTTTCCCTTTCCAAACCTCCCAATCCTTCCTTCCCCTCCCCAATCTCCCATCGCCTCCCTCCCATTTCCGATTTCCCAATCCATCCTTCTCCTCCCCAAGCACCCATCCCCACCCTATCCCCTCTCTTCCCCACCCTTACCTTCCCCTCCTCTTTCTTACTCTCCCCTTCCACCATTCCCCTATCCCCCCACCCAACCCACCATCCACCCCCCTCCCCTCACCTCCCCGGCCCTCCTTTCTTCCCTTCCACCATTCCCCTATCCCCCCACCCAACCCACCATCCACCCCCCTCCCCTCATCTCCCCGGCCCTCCTTTCTCCCCTTCCACTCCCCTCTCCTTTTCCCTCCTCTCCCCCTCTCCCCTCCCCTTTCTCTGATTAACCCCCCTATCCCTGCTCCCTCGCTGATTAACCCCCTATCCCTCCCTGCCTCACTGATTAACCCCCATCCCTCCCAGCCTCACTGAATAACCCCCCATCCCTCCCTGCCTCGCTGATTAACCCCCATCCCTCCCAGCCTCACTGAATAACCCCCCCATCCCTCCCTGCCTCGCTGATTAACCCCCCATCCCTCACTGCCTCACTGAATAACCCCCCCATCCCTCCCTGCCTCGCTGATTAACCCCCCATCCCTCCCTGCCTCGCTGAATAACCCCCCATCCCTCACTGAATAACCCCCCATCCCTCACTGCCTCACTGAATAACCCCCCCATCCCTCCCTGCCTCGCTGATTAACCCCCATCCCTCCCAGTCTCACTGAATAACCCCCCCATCCCTCCCTGCCTCGCTGAATAACCCCCCATCCCTCACTGCCTCACTGAATAACCCCCCCATCCCTCCCTGCCTCGCTGAATAACCCCCCATCCCTCACTGCCTCACTGAATAAGCCCCCTACCCCTGCTCCCTCGCTGCAGGAACCACCTCGCGTCTCTGGAGCAGCAGCTGGCGGATCTGGACCGCGAGACGTCCGGCCACGTGTCTGAGCTGAAGCGGTGTCAGCGGGAGGAGCTCGTCGAACTGCGCGCCCAGCAGCAACGCTTCGAGCAGCATCACAGGAGGGAGCAGTTCGTCCAGGTGAGGGGGCAGTTCGGCCAGGTGAGGGGGCAGTTCGGCCAGGTGAGGGGGCAGTTCGGCCAAGTGAGGAGGGGAGGGAGGGAGAGAGGGAGGGAGGGAGATCGGCCAGGTGAGGAGGGGAGGGAGGGAGGGAGATCGGCCAGGTGAGGGGTGAGGAGGGAGGAAGAGGGCAGGTCAGCCAGGTGAGAGGGTGGTTTGGCCAGGTGAGGAGGGGAGGGAGGGAGGGAGATCGGCCAGGTGAGGAGGTGGGGGAGGGAGGGAGATCGGCCAGGTGAGGAGGTGGGGGAGGGAGAGAGATCGGCCAGGTGAGGAGGTGGGGGAGGGAGGGAGATCGGCCAGGTGAGGAGGGGAGGGAGGGAGGGAGATCGGCCAGGTGAGGAGGTGGGGGAGGGAGGGAGATCGGCCTGGTGAGGAGGTGGGGGAGGGAGGGAGATCGGCCAGGTGAGGAGGTGGGGGAGGGAGGGAGATCGGCCAGGTGAGGAGGGGAGGGAGGGAGGGGGCAGTTCGGCCAGGTGAGGGGTGAGGAGGGAGGAAGAGGGCAGGTCAGCCAGGTGAGGAGGGAGGGAGGGGCAGTTCGGCCAGGTGAGGAAGGAGGGAGGGAGGGGGTAGATCGGCCTGGTGAGGGGTGAGGAGGGAGGGAGGGGGCAGATCAGCTAGATGAGGTGGCAGAGGGAGGGAGGGAGGGGAGGGACGGGGATTAGGGAGGAGGAAGTGTCCCATGGGTGACTCTAATCGGCTCCCCCCACCCCTCCAGCTCCACAACCAGCTGCGGGAGGTGACCGTGGAAGTACACGCTGCCCAGATGAAGAAGCTGCAGCAGACGTGCGAGAAGTGAGTGTCCCCACCGTACCCCAGAGTCAGCACCTCAGGGCCCCGGGAGACCCCGGTTCGATCCCCACCTCCGCCTGTGTGTGTGTATGTGTGTTTGGTATGTTCTCCCAATGACTGCACGCCTTCCCCCCGGGTTCTCCAGTTGTACTGACCATCCGCTCCGAGATCTATCTAACCCCTCCCTCCCACATAGCCCTCCATTTTCCATCATCATGTGTCTGTCTAGCTATCTATCTGTTTTTGTCTTGTATCTAGCCATCCATTTATCCATCTACTTTTCTCTCTGTCTGTCTATCTATCCATCTATCGATCCAGCACAGAACAGGCTCTCCTGTTCCTTCGAGCCTTGCCGTCAGCAACCCCTGATCTAATCCCAGCCTGATCACAGGGCAATTTACAATGACCAATTAACCTACCAACCGGGACGTCTTTGGACTGTGGGAGGAAACGGGGAGAACGTACAAACTCCTTACAGCGGCGGGAATGAACTCTGACCTCGGCCAGCCCGAGCTGTAACAGCGTGAGAGTCCCCTAAACGCCCCTGATGTATCTGCCTGTATCACCACCCCTGGCAGGGCGATCAACGTACACACCACTCTCTGTGTAAAAAAAAAAAATACACCTCTGACGTTCCCCTCTATACTTTCCTCACCGTAAAATTATGCCCCCCCTCCCCCCGTACTAACCATTTCCACTCTGGGGAACAGTCTCTGACTCTCTACTTCACCGTGTTGTACACCTCACCTCTCATCCTCCTCCACTCCAAATTCTGTGGGGTGGCCCCTGCTCCCCCTCCCTTTGGCACTCGGCCCCTCTGAACGCAGGGAGAGCCGATGATTGTCCCGTGTGACGTTGGGTCTGGTTCCAGGGAGAAGAAGGAGCTGAAGAAGGATTTGGATCGTCAGCGGCAAGAACAGATCAACCAGATAAAACTGAAGGACAAGCAGGCGTAAGTACAGTCGGACTACACCGTTCTGTCACAGTCAGAGTTACCCCGTCACATCCACCACGTAACTCAGAGTACACCGTTCCGTCACAGTCGGACTACACCGTTCTGTCACAGTCAGTTACACCACCTCACCCATTGCATAAATCAGGGTACACCATCCCATCACAGTCAGTCTACACCATTCCATCACGGTGAGATTAAACCATTTCATCCATTACATGACTCGGAGTGCACTGACCTGACACAGTCAAACTACACCATCCCTCCACAGTCAGATCTACACCACCTCATCCACTACTTAAATCAGAGTACACCGTCCTGTCACAGTCAGACTACACCAACCCTTCACAGTCAGATTAAACCATTGCATCCATTACATGACTCGGAGTGCACTGACCTGACACAGTCAAACTACACCATCCCTCCACAGTCAGATCTACGCCACCTCATCCACTACTTAAATCAGAGTACACCGTCCTGTCACAGTCAGACTACACCAACCCTTCACAGTCAGATTAAACCATTGCATCCATTACATGACTCAAAGTACAACATCCAGTCACAGTCAGACTACACCGTCCTGTCGTAGTTAGATTCACAGCATCTCATCCATCAAATAACACAGAGTACACCGTCCAATCACATCACAGTCGGAGAGTACAGTATCCCTCCATAGTCAGAGTGTACCGTCCTGTCTCAGTCAGCCTACACCATCCCAATCACGTCACGGTCAGAGTACTGAATACCCCCTACACTGTCCCATCAGTCCCACCCCAGAATACTGGGGATACAGCAAAATAATGATTTGTACCCCCCCCCCCGCCCCCAGAAGATACAAAGCCCTGAAAGCGCGTATCTCCAAGCTCAGGGACAGCTTCTATCCCGACGTTATCAAACTCTTAGGACAATGTGATGGACCCTCGACATCAGATAGTCTGCCTGCACCACCCTCTCTCTGTAACTGTGACACTTCATTCCGCATTCCCCCCCGTGACTGCTTTTCCCTCGCTGCACTGACGCGGTCGAATAGATGGCATTCCACACGGTTCTTCACTCGTCCCGCGACGTCCAGCGGATGCTGGAAGGGCAAAGCAACACGCGCAGGACGCTGGAGCAATTCCACAGCGCCTACGGAGGGGAGTCAACAGTCGCTGTTTCAAGCCGAGACCTGTCCTCAGGACTGAACTGGAAAGTGGTGAGGGGGGGGCAGAGCAGACGCTGGCGGGTGACGGGGGGAGGAAGTGAGGAGCTGGGAGGTGATCGGCGGAAGAGCTAAAGGGCTGAAGAAGAAGAAAGTGGACCCTCCACACCGTCCCACCAGTGAGACGGGGGTCAGACACGGAGTGAGTCTCCCTTCACACTGTCCCACCGGTGAGACGAGATTCAGACATGGAGTGAGTCTCCCTTCACACCGTCCCACCGGTGAGACGGGGGTCAGACACGGAGTGAGTCTCCCTCCACACCGTCCCACCGGTGAGACGAGATTCAGACACGGAGTGAGTCTCCCTTCACACTGTCCCACCGGTGAGACGGGGGTCAGACACGGAGTGAGTCTCCCTTCACACCGTCCCACCGGTGAGACGGGGGTCAGACACGGAGTGAGTCTCCCTTCACACCGTTCCACCGGTGAGACGGGGGTCAGACACGGAGTGAGTCTCCCTTCACACCGTCCCACCAGTGAGACGGGGGTCAGACGCAGAGCGAGTCTCCCTTCGCACCGTCCCACCGATGAGACGAAATTCAGACACGGAGTGAGTCTTCCTTCACAGCGTCCCACCGGTGAGACGGGGGTCAGACACGGAGTGAGTCTTCCTTCACAGCGTCCCACCGGTGAGACGGGGTTTAGACTGGCAGCTTGTTCCACACTCTCACCACCCTCTGAGTGAAGATGTTCCCTCTTCATATTTCCCTGAAACTTCTCACCTTTCACCCTTAACCCATGACCTCTGATTGTCATCCCACCCAGCCTCAGTGGAAAAAACCTGCTTGCATTTACCCTATCTATACCCCTCATAATTTTGTATACCGCGATCAAATCTCCTCTCAATCTTCTACTTTCCAAGGAATAAAGTCCTAACCTATTCAATCTTTCCCTATAACTCAGGTCCTCCAGACCCAGTAAACTTGTAAATTTTCTCTGAACTCTTTCAACCTTATTTACATCTTTCCTGTTGGTAGGTGACCTAAACTGCACACAATATTCCAAACTAGGCCTCACCGACGTCTTATACAACTTCAACATAACGTAACATCCCAACTCCTGTACCCAATACTTTGCCTTATGAAGGCCAATGTGCTAAAAGCTTTCTTTACAACCCTTTCTTCCGGAAGCATAATTTTCAAGCTATTATACTCCCAAATCCCTTTGTTCTACCACAATCCTCACTACCTTCCCACTCGCTGTGTAAGATCTGCCCTGGTTTGTCCTCTTGAACCAGTCTGGCCATTGTCCTTTGACCTCTCTTATTTACAAGGTGTTTTCACCCAGAGAAGTGCTGGGCACTAGATGTCTTTAGCTTTCCGTACCCTTCTCTGTAAACGCTAGAGACCGTTCTGCGTGCAAATCCCAGGAGATCGGTACTCCTGCATCAGTCTTCACCGTGGAAGACACTGGCAGTGTGCCAGAAATTCAGGAGCGTCGTGGGGAAGAAGTGAGTGTAGTTGTTATTTCTGAGCGGTCTGAGGGTAGGTGAGTCACCTGGCCCAGATGGACTACACCACAGGGTTCTGAAGGAGATGGCTGAATGATCTTTCAAGAATCACTAGATCCTGGAATGGTTCCAGAGGACTGGAAAATTACAGATTTCTGTTCTGAGTAACAACGGATGGTGCAATCCGGTTCATGTTACGATCCAGGAACGTGTTTGTAGCCCGGATATTGAACTTTTTGCTGTTGGACTCCGGCCATATTCCACCGAGACACAACACTGGGCGTCATGGGAGGTCGTTCCTGCCTGTGGCCATCGAACTTTGCAGCTCCTCCCATGGAGGGTCAGACACCCTGAGCCAATAGGCTGGGCCTGGACTTATTTTCCATCTGGCATAGTTTGCATTTTGTTGTTTGATTGTTTGTGGTTTTTCGTATTGCTATATTATGCTCTATTTTTGGCTGGTGCGGCTGTAACGAAACCCAATTTCCCTCGGGATCAATAAAGTATATCTATCTATCTAGCTTCATGCTTTAAGAAGGGAGGACGGCAGAAGAAAGGAAATTATAGGCCAGCTAACCTGAGCTCAGTGGTGGGGGAAGATGTTGGTGTCCGTTATTAAGAATGCGGTTTCGGGGTACTTGAAGACACGTGATAAAATAGGCTGAAGTCAGCATGGTTTTCTCAAGAAGTGGTCTTGCCTGACAAATCTGTTGGAATTCTTTGAGGAGATTACAGGCAGGATAGACAAAGGAGAGCCAGTGGATGTTGTTTACTTGGGTTTCCGAAAGGCCTTCCACAAAGTGCCACACATGAGGCTGCTTAACAAGATGAGAGCCCATGGTGTTACAGGAAAGGTCGAGATTGGCTGATTGGCACGATTGAAAGACTGGGAATAAAGGGAGCCTTTCCTGGTTGGCTGCCGGTGACTGGTGACGTTCCACAGGGGTTGGCGTTGGGACCGATTCTTTTTGCGTTACCTGTCAATGATTCGGATAACGGACTTGATGGTGTTGTGGTCAGGTTTGCAGATGATACAGAGGTAGGTGGAGAGGCAGGTCTTCAGGAAGGACTTGGATAGTTTGGGAGAATGGGCAAAGAACTGGCAGATGGAACATCGTGTAGGGAATTGTACGGTCATGCACCTTGGTAGTAGGAATAAAAACGTAGACTATTTTGTAAAGAGGGAGAAATTTCAGGAATCAGGGGTGCAAAGAGGAATAGATAGAGTGGATAGCCAGTACCTCTTCCCCAGGGCACCACTGCTCAATACAAGAGGACATGGCTTTAAGGTAAGGGGTGGGAAGTTCAAGGGGGATATTAGAGGAAGGTTTTTCACTCAGAGAGTGGTTGGTGCGTGGAATGCACTGCCTGAGTCAGTGGTGGAGGCGGATACACTAGTGAAGTTTAAGAGACTACTAGACAGGTATACGGAGAAGTTTGAGGTGGGGGCTTGTATGGGAGGCAGAGTTTGAGGGTCGGCACAACATTGTTATAGCACTGTGCTATACTATTCTATGTTCTATAAAGGGACTTTGGAAGCCCTCAAGCAAGATTCCCTAAAGCACAGCTCCCAACCTGAGAGCCGTAGACCCCTTGGTTAACGGTAGGGGTCCATGGCATAAGAAAGTTTGGGGACCCATGCTCCAGAGGTAAGTATGCAGGTTGAGTCACTGAGGAGGAAGGCACATGCACTGTTGGCATTCATTTCAAGAGGACTAGAATACAAGAGCTGGGATGTGATGTTGATGCTCGATAGGACTGTGCTTTGCAGTATTGTGAGCAGTTTCGGGCCCCTAATCTGCAAAAGATCTGCTGGCATTAGAGGGGTTTCCAGAGGAGGTTCACGTGAACGGTTCCAGGAATGAAAGGGTTACCATATGAGGAGCGTTTGATGGCTCTGGGCCTGTTCTCGCTGGAGTTCAGAAGAATGAGGGGAGATCTCAATGTCGAATGTTGAAAGGCCTTCATAGAGTGGATGTGGAGAGGATGTTTCCTATAGTGGGGGAGTCTAGGACCAGAGGACACAGATAGAGTGGATGTGGAGAGGATGTTTCCTATAGTGGGGGAGTCTAGGACCAGAGGACACAGATAGAGTGGACGTGGAGAGGATGTTTCCTATAGTGGGGGAGTCTAGGACCAGAGGACACAGATAGAGTGGATGTGGAGAGGATGTTTCTTATAGTGGGGGAGTCTAGGACCAGAGGACACAGATAGAGTGGACGTGGAGAGGATGTTTCCTATAGTGGAGGAGTCTAGGACCAGAGGACACAGATAGAGTGGACGTGGAGAGGATGTTTCCTATAGTGGAGGAGTCTCGGACCAGAGGACACAGATAGAGTGGACGTGGAGAGGATGTTTCCTATAGTGGAGGAGTCTAGGACCAGAGGACACAGATAGAGAGGACGTGGAGAGGATGTTTCCTATAGTGGAGGAGTCTAGGACCAGAGGACACAGATAGAGTGGACGTGGAGAGGATGTTTCCTATAGTGGAGGAGTCTAGGACCAGAGGACACAGATAGAGTGGACGTGGAGAGGATGTTTCCTATAGTGGAGGAGTCTAGGACCAGAGGACACAGATAGAGTGGGCGTGGAGAGGATGTTTCCTATAGTGGAGGAGTCTAGGACCGTAGGACACAGATAGAGTGGACGTGGAGAGGATGTTTCATATAGTGGAGGAGTCTAGGACCAGAGGACACAGATAGAGTGGACGTGGAGAGGATGTTTCCTATAGTGGAGGAGTCTAGGACCAGAGGACACAGATAGAGTGGATGTGCAGAGGATGTTTCCTATAGTGGGGGAGCCTAGGACCAGAGGACACAGATAGAGTGGACGTGGAGAGGATATTTCCTATAGTGGGGGAGTCTAGGACCAGAGGACACAGATAGAGTGGACGTGGAGAGGATGTTTCCTATAGTGGAGGAGTCTAGGACCAGAGGACACAGATAGAGTGGACGTGGAGAGGATGTTTCCTATAGTGGAGGAGTCTAGGACCAGAGGACACAGATAGAGTGGACGTGGAGAGGATGTTTCCTATAGTGGAGGAGTCTAGGACCAGAGGACACAGATAGAGTGGGCGTGGAGAGGATGTTTCCTATAGTGGAGGAGTCTAGGACCAGAGGACACAGATAGAGTGGACGTGGAGAGGATATTTCCTATAGTGGGGGAGTCTAGGACCAGAGGACACAGATAGAGTGGATGTGGAGAGGATGTTTCTTATAATGGGAGGGGCGTCTAGGATTAGAAGGCACAGCCTTAGAATAGAGGGATGCCCATTTAGAACAGAGATGAGGAGGAATTTCTTTAGCCAGAGGGTAGTGAATCTGTGGAATTCACTGCCTCAGACAGCTGTGGAGGCAAAGTCACTGGGTATATATAAAGCAGGGGTTGCTGGGTTCTTGATTAGTCAGGGCGACAAAGGTTACAGGGAGAAGGCAGGAGAATGGGGTTGAGAAGGAAAATAAATGGTGGGGCAGACTTGATCGGCCAAATGGCTCAATCCTGCTCCTTTGCCTGACGCTGGTGGACGTACAGTATCAGTATCGCTCCTCTGGGCCCCTCCGGTGACCTGAATCTGTCTCTTTTCAGGGAGCTGGCGGAAATCAACCGGAGGCATATTTCCAAAGTCGTCTGTCTGATCAAACGGGTAGGTAAATTATCCCGCGTCTGAAATGCCCCCTCCCCCCTCCCGAGGGTCCGAAACAGCCCCCTTAAACCGCACCCCCTCCTGAGGGTCCTAAACCGCCCCCTCTCCAGCCTCTGAAAGTCGGAAACTGCACCCTTAAACCCCCCTGGGAGGGTCCGAAACTGCCCCTTTAAACCCCCTCCCAAGGGTCTGAAACCACCCCCTCTCCGACCTCATGAGGGTCTGAAGCTGCCCTTTCCGTGTCTGAACCGGCCCCCCCTTTCACCCCTCACGATGGCCTGAAACCTCCCTCCTGCCCCCTCTTGAGTGTCTGCCAGGTTTTGCACCCCCCCCCCCCGAGGGGAGGTGTAGGTGAGAGTGCGGTTTTTGAGGGAGGACGAGCCGGTTTATTTTCAGTTGTGTCACCCCCCCCCTTACACCCACAGCTGGAGGACGCCCAGGGGAAGCGACAGGAGCAGCTGGAACGGAGGCAATGGGAGGTGCTGAAGCAGATCGACGAGGAGGGGCTGAAGGTGAGGATGGGGACGGACCCCTCGCTCGGAGTATCTCTCCCCTCCGCCAACCGAAACTTTCCCACCCACACCCAAACCTCGCCTCCTTGACCCTCCAACCCCTCCCCACTCTCTCCTCCCTACTTCCCCTCCTCCTTCCTTCCTCCCTCATCTTTCCCCATGTCCTTCTCCCCCTCCCCTTTCCCTTCTTCCCCATCTTCCCCTCCCCTCGCTCCCTCCCCCACCCTCCCTCCTCTCCCTCCACTCCCACCCTTTTCCGTTCCCCACTCACTCCTCCCCGTCTCCCTCCCCTCTCCCCCCTCACTCCCCTCTCTCCCCTTCCCCTCACCCTCTTCCCTCCCCCTCTCCCCTCCCCCTCTCCCCGTCCCCCTCTCCCCATCCCCCTCTCCCCATCCCCCTCACCCTCTCCCCTCACCCTCACCCTCTCCCCTCACCCTCTCCCCATCCCCCTCTCCCCATCCCCCTCTCCCTCACCCTCTCCCCATCCCCCTCACCCTCTCCCCTCACCCTCACACTCTCCCCTCACCCCTCTCCCCTCTTCCCTCTCCCCTTCCCCTCACCCTCTCCCCTTCCCCTCATTCTCTCCCCTCACCCTCTCCCCGTCTCCCTCACCCTCTCCCCGTCCCCCTCTCCCCATCCCCCTCACCCTCTCCCCTCACCCTCACCCTCACCCTCTCCCCTCACCCTCACCCTCTCCCCTCCCCCTCACCCTCTCCCGGTCCCCCTCTCCCCATCCCCCTCACCCTCTCCCCGTCTCCCTCACCCTCTCCCCGTCCCCCTCTCCCCATCCCCCTCACCCTCTCCCCTCACCCTCACCCTCACCCTCTCCCCTCACCCTCACCCTCTCCCCTCCCCCTCACCCTCTCCCTGTCCCCCTCTCCCCATCCCCCTCACCCTCTCCCCTCACCCTCACCCTCTCCCCTTCCCCTCACCCTTCCCCTTCCCCTCATTCTCTCCCCTCACCCTCTCCCCCTCACCCTCTCCCCTCACCCTCACACTCACCCTCTCCCCTCACCCTCACCCCTCTCCCCTCACCCTCTCCCCTTCCCCTCACCCTCTGCCCTTCCCCTCATTCTCTCCCCTCACCCTCTCCCCGTCTCCCTCACCCTCTCCTCCACCCCTTCCCCTCACCCTCTCCCCCTCCTTCCTATTTCCTCCTCCGCACTCCCCTGCCCTCTCTCTCCCTCATCCCTCCTCCGAGCTCCCCCCTAGCCCCCTCCTCCCCACCGAGTGACCTCTGACCCCTCTGCCCCCGCAGGGACGGAAGCTTCTGGAAGACATCTACAAGCAGGAGATGGAGAGACCGCTGGAGGCTGAGGGCCTGGAGCTCCCGGAGGGCCTCCGGAGCCTGGACTACCACCGGGAGACAGCCCTCGGGCAGGGAGGGGACGCCGGCTGCCCCCCGCATTCCGGCGCCACCTTGACGGTGGGAAACGCCCAGCAGGACTTCAACACTGTCTTATGAGGAGCCTTTGCTCCCCCCCCAGCCTCACACTCCCCCCACCCCCATTCACTGCCAGGACCAGGGGCAAAGGGATGCTCCCCTCCCCAGAGCACCAGGCTTGACGGACCCGGCCGGGAGGGGTGGTCACTGTGGTGCCATCCCAAACCACCCTGTGCCCACCCGAGGAAACATCAGCGAGCAGCAGGTGCTGTTTCCGGGACTCTACTCCACGGCGGAGAACGGGAGGGGCCTGAGGAGTGTGTCTGGGGCGGATTTGAGACCGGGGTTTATTCCGTGTGCTACCAGTCGAGTTAATCAGGTGGGGGTGGGTGCCTGCGTCTGTGTGGTGTTCCGGAGGGTCCGCTGATAGACTGGGTGAGGGCCGACGGAAATGAAGAGATTCTGCAGACGCTGGAAATCCGCAGCAACACACACACAAAGTGCTGGAGGAACTCAGCAGGCCAGGCGGCGTCCATGGAGGGGAATGAACAGTCGACGTTTCGGGCCGAGACCCTTCGTCAGGGCTGGAAAGGGACGGGGACAGAAGTCAGGGTAAGAAGGAGGGGGGAGGACAAGCTGGCAGGTGACAGGTGAGGGGGGAGGTGAGTGGTGGGGGAGAGGGGGCGATGAAATTAGAAGCTGGGGGGAGATGGGTAGGGCAGGTAAAGGGCTGAGGAAGAAGGAATCTGATTTCGGAGAGGGGAGTAGTCCATTTCGCTGCACCATCTCTTCCCTCTTTTCCCATTCTTTCTCAACTTCTCACAGGCCCACCATTTTCTTCTAGTTCCCCTCCTCCTTCCCTTTCTCCCATGGTCCACTCTCCTCCAATCAGATTCCTCCTCCTTCAACCCTTTACCTCTTCCACCAATCACCGCCCAGCTTCTTGCTTCATCCCCTCGGTTCACCTGCCATCTTCCCTTTCCCCCACCTTCTTATTCTGGGCTCTTTCCCCCCTTCCTCTCCAGTCCTGACGAAGGGTCTCGGCCTGAAACGTTGACTGTTTATCCCCCTCCGTAGATGCTGCCTGACCTGCTGAGTTCCTCCGGCACCTAGTGTGAACGCGCACGCGTCGCAAATGATCTTCTGGGCCTTGCCCCGCGAGGCGACGAAGGGTTCGTTCATCTCTGGAGAGGGGGCTTTGGGGAAGAGTGATCACAACGTGATCGGTTTGGGGAAGCTTTGCTGTTCGGTCCGGAACCGCGGGTCTTCACCGAGGCCACGCGGTGACGAGGAAGCAGCCTGCGAGGGCTGAGTGGTGGGGGGTGGAAGTGGCCAGCGTTACGCGTGACATTCTGCAGAACCAGGGGGAAAAATATCCCAGGCAGCTAACCGTCTGCCTTCGGTGATGGGTCATGGGATGAGCGGCCCGAGGAATGGGAACTCGGTAAAAGAGGGGCCAGCCAGCGGACAAGGGGAACATTGTGTTTGGGCCTCACAGAGACAGGGGCAAGAGAATTCACAATGGGAAAGTGGGAAAGGCCTGAAACGTATCCAACAGCAGCTCGTGTCATAGAACAGTACAGGCTCTTCGGCCCACAATGTTGTGCCAACCTAACCCTTCCCTCACACATAACCCTCCATTTTTCTATCATCCATTTGCCTAAGAGTTTCTTAAATGTCCCTAATGCCAACATATTCCACACATTCACCACTCTTTACCAACATATTCCATGCATTCACCACTCTCTCTGTGTAAAAAAAAACTACCTCTGACATTCCCACCCCGGGAAAAATTTCTCTGTTTATCCACTCAATCCGTGCCTCCTATCGTCTTGTACATCTCTGTCTAGTCGTCTCTCATTCTCCTTCGCTCCGGAGAGAAAAGCCCTCGCTCGCTCAACCTCTCCTCCCAAGACGTGCTCTCCAATCCAGGCAGCATCCTGGTGAATCTCCTCTGCGCCCTCTCTAAAGCCTCCACATCCTTCCTCTAACGAGGAGACCGGAACTGAACACACACACAAAATAAAAATCAGGATTCTGGAGCAACTGATACACAAGGTACAGGAGGAATTTTGCTCAAGATTTCTAGCATCTGCAGACTCTCTTGGGACCTTGGGCAACAGGAAAAGAGGAAGGGGTGCCCCGTTTCAAAGGATTGGGTGCCCCAAGGTGCCTCTTGGAAGGACTTTGCCTCCCTTGGCATCTGCTGCCACCTACTGCCCGCGTCTGGTAGTTCAAGCTCCCACGCTTTTAAAAGGGCATCACCATCCATCCTGTCAAAAATCTTCCAGGTTTCCTCCAGGTTGGTTCGGGCTTCCAGTGGTTCTGTTGCGCGGATCGTGAAGCCCTGCTGCGTGGAGGGGAGGGGGGAGCAGGCAGCGGATCGGGGGACCAGGGGGACCCCACATACAGACAAGGGTCCCATGTCCCATCTGGGGCCGTGTGTGCATCGAGGCTCGCTTTCAGATAAAGGGGAAGTGTCCCATCTGCGCCCGTGTATGTGAAGGGTCCTGAGAGACTCGTTCGGTACTGTGCTGGTGGGGAGGGGAGGGGAGGGAAGGGAGAGTGTGGTGGGGAGTCACACGGTTCAGTTGGATATGCTTTAACCACTCGGGGCTTTGGAGGGGGTGGGGGGGGGGGGGAAATGAGGCTCTCCGAAGGCCGGTCCTGGAAACGCTTGATCTCTACCGTGTTTAGACGGTTATATTGACGCCGAAAGGGAAGTTTGTAAACAAAGTGGTACTTGTCTTGAGGGAGGGGTGGGATAGGGTTTAATCTATCCCCTTCCTGCTGCTCGTTGTCCCAATTCCACAGTCACAAACCAGCTCCCCAGTGCCCGAGCACATTTCAGCTTCCGGGAGACACAGGCTCGTAATCTGGGGAACGAGGGGCAGGCTGGTGGTCCCTCCCACCCTCCGACAATCCGTGATCAGGAGCGGGAGGGGTTTCTCCCACTGCCGTTTCCTCCTCCTCCGCCCTGCTTTCTCCTATTTCTTTCTTCTCTGCCACATTTTCTCTCTCTCTCTCCCTTTCCCTCTGTCCCCCTCTCCTTCTGCCTTCCCTTTCCCCTCTCTCCCATGCCCCCTCTCTCTCCCCCCGTTCCCTCTCTCTCCCCCCGTACCCTCTCTCTTCCGTCTGTTCCCTCTCTCTTCCCTCTGCCCCCCTCTCTCTTCCCTCTGCCTCCCTCTCTATCTCCACCTCTGCCCTTATTGCCCTATATTCCCCTGTCTGTTTCTCCAGCTAAATAAAAACCACTAGGATATGACCAGAAACATAAATATGAAACAAGCATATGCTCCTTGTGAAATTGCTTGTTTGACCTACTCTGCCCGCGCCTTCTCCTGCGTTCCCTCCTCAGCCGGCGCTCCCTCTGCTCAGAGTGTTGAGGGGCGGGGGAGGGTGACGGGAGCTCTGACACTTTGTACTGAGAGATTATATTGTATTTTTTTATGGTTTACGAGCAGCATAATTGTTCACCTAAAAGGGATTTGGTACTTGGATTTTGTTGTATGTGATTGGATTTATTGATATAATATATTATAATTGTTATAAAATTGTCCACCGTGGTCGCTTTTGCTTCATTTGTGCCCCGCCTCCCCCATCTCTCTTTCCCTCTCCCCTTCTCTCTTTCTCTCTCTCTACCCCTTCCCCTTCCTCCCTCTCTCCCTCCCCTTCCTCCCTCTTCCCCTCTCCCCTCCCCTCCCTCCCCCTCTTTCCCTCTCTCTCCCTCCCTCTCTCTTCCTCCCTCCCTCCCTCCCTCTTCCTCCCTCCCTCCCTCCCTCTTCCTCCCTCCCTCCCTCCCTCCCTCTTCCTCCCTCCCTCCCTCCCTCCCTCTTCCTCCCTCCCTCCCTCTTCCTCCCTCCCTCCCTCTATCTCCCTCCCTCCCTCCCTCTATCTCCCTCCCTCCCTCTATCTCCTCCGTCACCTTCCCTTTCTGGGCCGGGCACACACACGGGTCCCCTGTCCCTCGCTACCTCTCAGAATCAGGTCTGTTGTCACTCAGTGGCCACTCTTCTGCTTCCTCATGCAAATATTCCGAGGGTCTTCCCAAGTGGACTATGATTTGGGGTTGGTTTGACAGAGTATGTGGGGGGGGGGGCGGGTTTGAGAGGGTCCTACAGCAGGAGTTCGACGCGGAATCCATCGACAACAACGCTGGACGAATTCGGGAGGTCGGGCAGCATCTCTGGGAAAGACTGAACGGGCGCCGTCTCGGGCCGAGACCTTTCATCAGGACTGAGGAGGAAGGGAGAGGACGTCAGAGAGAGAAGGTGAGGGGTGGGGAAGGTCTAGGGGAGGAGAAATGGAAGGGGGGGAGATCCCAGGGAGAAGGGATAGCCAGGTAAGAGGGGTGAAAGGTCAGACTGGGAATGGGGGCGGGGGGTTACTGGAAGGACAAATCCACCACCTAGTCTAGGCCTGTGGTCATAGTTTGGTCCTTGCCCACCCCATTTCCCTCTCCCCGCCGCTCCCCTATTTCCCCCAAGATCTACCCCCCACCCCGCTTTGAGAACAGTACAGGCCCTTCGGCCCGCGACCCGGCACGGCGGAGACGCTTCGCAGCCCGATCACTGACCCGGGTTCAATTCCCGCCGCCGCCTGTGAGAAGTCTGCACGTTCTCTCCCCGTGACCTGCGCGGGTTTCCTCCGGGAGTCCCGGTTTCCCCCCACTGTCCAAAGACGCACCGGGTCAGGGTTAGCGGGTATCCGGTGGTACTAGTTTTTCACGCCGACAGATCACCCCCCCTCCCCCTCGCTCTCCCCCCCCCCACCCCCTCCTCCACCACCACGAGCATCAGCAGTAGCTCTGGATTTACGGGTCGTTTCCCCCGGACTCTCAGGACGACACGGGAGACTGGATAGGTGACCGGTCAGCTGGGGGGTGGGGGGGGCCTTCATCTTTCACCTCCCGGCCCGGCTCACCACACCCCTCTCTCCTCTCAGTCCCGATGAGGGCTCTCACCCCGAAACGTCGACTGTCCGTTTTCCTTCACAGACGCTGCCTGACCCGCTGAGTTCCTCCAGCAGGCCGTGAGTTCTCCGGTCAGCAAACTCCGTCTGACTTGGGGCAGCTCAGCTCACCCACCCACGCTGCGCTGTCCGGCGACCTCCTTCCCGGGAATCCAGGCTATTCCGCAATTTGGGAACCCAAGGGAAGGTTGTGGGCATGACACTGCCCCCTCACCGCCCCACAGCGCGGAGTTCCCTCCTCACCGCTCCTCCCACAGCGCGGAACTCCCCCTCCCACAGCGCGGTGCTCCTCCCTCACCGCCCCTCCCACAGCGCGGCGCTCCCCCTCACCGCCCCTCCCACAGCGCGGCGCTCCCCCTCACCGCCCCTCCCACAGCGCGGTGCTCCCCCCCCTCACCGCCCCTCCCACAGCGCGGCGCTCCCTCCTGCGCCCCGGGATAGTCCCGGTTACAAGACGGGCTGAGCCAAACGATCGGGTCTCCGTGGCTCCCTGTCATCCTGCCGGCGTGTGCTTTGCCTGTTCCGTTCAAAGTCTTTAGTTTTCTGCCCCAAAGTACAGACTGTTTACCCTCCGACCTTCAGCCGAATGTTAACACAGACAATAGACCCGGAGGAGGTCCACATTCAGCCCACAATATCGTGCCAACCCCTTCACCTATGAGGCTGAGAGAAGCATTAAAACCGGGTGGGAGTGTCAGATATGAGGGGGCATTGTTTTTAAGGTGATCGGAGGCAGGTATTAGGGAGGGGGCGTTCAGCACGGAAAACGGTGGGTGAATGGTACACGCAGCCAGGAGCGAAGACAAACTTATTACGGATGTTGAAGAAAGTCTTAGAGACATTGGTGATGAGAGAAGGGGAGGGGAGAGGAGGGGTAGTGGGGGAAAGCGTAGAGAGGAGAGGACAGGAATAGAGAGTAGCGGAGAGGGGGAGGAAGGGAGTAGAGAGAGAGTACAGAGAAGTGAAAGGAGGGGGAAAGGAGGGGGGAGGGAATGAGGGTGAGCGAAGTGAGGACAGAAAGACGGGAGAGAGGGACGAATAAGGGAGAGGGTGGAGAAAGGACAGAGAGAGAGAATGTAGAGTTGAGAGTTGGAGAGAGAGGCTAGCGGGAAAGGGGACAGAGGCGAGGGGGAGAGCATAGAGAGGGGAGAAGGGTGGGAGGGAGGAGAGGAGAGCGAGCAGAGGGAAGGAGTGAATGAGGAGAGAGCGGAGATGGCGGAGCGGTGAGGGGAGAGAGGGGAGGGGGAGGTGGAGGAAGAGTGAGCGCAAAGGGAAAGAGGAAAGAGGAGAGAGGAGGACAGGAGATAGAGAGGGGAGGGAGAGGGCAGACGGACAGGAGGGAGGGAGGATAGTGAAGGAAGAGAGGAGAAGAGTGCTGAGGGGTGAGTGAGAAAATAGAGGGGAGAGTGGGTGGGGGGGGACCCTCGCTCCTCCCCACCTCAGAGGAGAAAGGATAGGGGACGAGGAGGGGTGAAGGGAGCGGAAGGAAGACAGGACGGGGTGGGAGAGTGGAGAGGGGCGGAGACCCGTCCCCAGGGAGGGCTGGGGTGTGTGTGGGAGGGAGGAGGTGAAGAGTGTGCCTCTGGCGGGGGGCGGTAACCCCAGGCTGTCTCCCCGCACCATGGTCTGCGCCAAGCCCACCGCTCGTCCGCACTCCTCCCGCTGCGGGAATAATTACAGGTCTCGGTCTCGGCCTGTCAAGCCGAGCGGGAGCCTGACACCTTGATTACAGGATTACAGAGCCGGGACAGGTCTGACTCCGATGAACCCGAGCTTCCTCCTCCCACCTCAGCTCGCCCGCCCGCCCACCACAGTTCAGCAGACTGCACCCCCCGGAGAGGGATTAATGTCAGTGGGGATACAGTCAGTGACTGGGGACGCTGGGGGAGAGGGGTCACTGAGGGACAGTGTGAGGGAGCTGGTTTAACATCAGTGGGGATATAGTCAGTGACACAGGGCGATGGGGGAGAAGGGTCACTGAGGGACAGTGTGAGGGAGCTGGTTTAACGTCAGTGGGGATACAGTCAGTGACTGGGGACGCTGGGGGAGAGGGGTCACTGAGGGACAGTGTGAGGGAGTTGGTTTAACGTCAGTGGGGATACAGTCAGTGACATGGTGATGGGGGAGAGGGGTCACTGAGGGACAGTGTGAGGGAGCTGGTTTAATGTCAGTGGGGATACAGTCAGTGACATGGTGATGGGGGAGAGGGGTCACTGAGGGACAGTGTGAGGGAGTTGGTTTAACGTCAGTGGGGATACAGTCAGTGACATGGTGATGGGGGAGAGGGGTCACTGAGGGACAGTGTGAGGGAGCTGGTTTAACGTCAGTGGAGATACAGTCAGTGACATGGTGATGGGGGAGAGGGGTCACTGAGGGACAGTGTGAGGGAGCTGGTTTAACGTCAGTGGGGATACAGTCAGTGACATGGTGATGAGGGAGAGGGGTCACTGAGGGACAGTGTGAGGGAGCTGGTTTAACGTCAGTGGGGATACAGTCAGTGACATGGTGATGGGGGAGAGGGGTCACTGAGGGACAGTGTGAGGGAGCTGGTTTAATGTCAGTGGGGATACAGTCAGTGACATGGTGATGGGGGAGAGGGGTCACTGAGGGACAGTGTGAGGGAGTGGTTTAACGTCAGTGGGGATACAGTCAGTGACATGGTGATGGGGGAGAGGGGTCACTGAGGGACAGTGTGAGGGAGCTGGTTTAACGTCAGTGGGGATACAGTCAGTGACATGGTGATGGGGGAGAGGGGTCACTGAGGGACAGTGTGAGGGAGCTGAATTAATGCTGGTGGACATCTGTTAATTTACATAAAATCCCTGAACCTCTGGATTAGATTCCCAGCCTCTAATATTCTATATTTAACCAGTTGAGTCCTTGGGTTAGATCCCAGCCTGTAACTCAGTCCCGGCAATCTGTTATTATACAAACACCCCTGAACCCTGGATTAGTTTCTCAGTTGGAGAAGTTTGTTGCTTTCTTACTGGCTCTGTACAATGCCTTACCATCGGGAGGCTGACCTATGAACTAATCTCTTGACGCATCCTGATAAACCTTTGGCACCTAAAGCCTCCTTCTCACATCTTGGAAGCCTCCTGGGGTGAGGCAAGAATGTCACACCCTTTGCATCCCCTCACACGCGCCCACGGGCCAGGAGCAGGCTTCTCGGCCTAGTGCTGAGGACCAGCCTGAGGCCCAGAGGTTTGGTTGCCATGGTAACATCGAGGTTAGCGCAACCCTGTTACAGCACAGGCATCAGAATTCGGAGTTTTTCATGTCGAACTTTGTAGGCAAGTTTGCACATTCCTTCCCGCGTCCGCGTGGGTTTGCTCCAGTTCCTTCCCAAAAGAACCGATTCGTAGGTTTATTGGACATCGTAAATTGTCCGTGATTAGGCTGGGGTTAAATCAGCGGGCCTGTCCTGCACTGTTTCACTCAGTAAAATAAACCAAATCCTCTCCCTGACACTCTGCCGACACAGACAGACAGACACACACACACACACACACAACAGAAGATTTAGAAATTTCAAAGAAATGCGATGAATTAAATAACTGGGGTAAAGAGCAACAAGGCCTGAGGGAAGAAAGACTCTCTTCATCCCACTATTTTGGAGAACTGTACTTTGAAGGTAAGCTAACCGTGCATAGTGGATCTAAGTTTGCTGATGATACTAAATTAAGTGGAAAAGCAAATTGTGCAGAGGATATGGAGTCTGCAGAGAGGTATAGATAGGTTAAGTGAGTGGGCAAGGGTCTGGCAGATGGAGTACAATGCGAGGTCATTCACTTTGAAAGGAAAAATGGAAGAGCAGACTATTATTTAAATGGTGAAGAACTGCAGCTTGCTGCTGTGCAGAGGGACTTGGGAGTGTTTGTGCATGAATCACAGAAGGTTGGTTTGCAGGTGCAGCAGGCCATCAAGAAGGCAAATGGGATGTTGATCTTCATTGCTAGAGGGATTGAATTCAAGAGCAGGGAGGTCATGCTGCAACTGTACAGGGTACTGGTGAGGCCGCACCTGGAGTACTGTGTGCAGTTCTGGTCTCCTTACTTGAGGAAGGATATACTGGCTTTGGAGGCTGTGCAGAGGAGGTTCACCAGGTTGATTCCAGAGATGAGGGGATTAGACTATGAGGAGAGATTGAGTCGCCTGGGACTGTAGTCACTGGAATTCAGAAGAATGAGAGGATATCTTATAGAAACATGTAAGATTATGAAAGGGATAGATAAGACAGAGGCAGGAAAGTTGTTCCCACTGGTAGGTGAGACTAGAATTAGGGGACATGGCCTCAAGATTCAGGGGAGTAGATTTAGGACGGAGATGAGGAGGAACTGCTTTTCCCAGAGAGTGGCGAATCTGTGGAATTCTCTGCCCAATGAAGCAGTGGAGGCTGCCTCAGTAAATATATTTAAGACAAGGTTGTATAGATTTTTGCACAGTAGGGGGATTATGGGTTATGGGGAAAAGGCAGGTAGGTGGAGATGAGTCCATGGCCAGATCAGCCATGATCTTATTGAATGGTGGAGCAGGCTCGACGGGCCAGATGGCCGACTCATGTTCTTATGTAACCAATAAAAAATGATAATTCAAGGTTCATGAATTCAGATAATGTGCTGCCAGCTCAGTTTTGACAAGTTTTTGCATAAGGAGACCCTCAGCAGCAGTCTCATGAGAGGCAGAGAGGGGTTCCAATCTTGTCAAAACCGACAGGGTCCAATCTTCACCCTATCAGATATGCTTGCTCCAAGTTAAATGTGAACTGTACTCCGGGAGAGTAGAAATATGATTTTACGAGCACTGCTTTTATAATTCGTTCCAATATAGAGATTATCTGACAACATTTAATCCGTTAAAACAATTTTCTCTCTCACTCCCACACGAAAGGCAAGTCGCATTCAACAGAAAGCAATTCTGGGCTCTCTGTGTTCTGTTGTTGAAGAAGGGTATTTGTCATCATAGATCTGGTGGGAGTAGTTTGGGTCATCACAGAGTGAAGCTCCCTCCGAACCATCCCATCACACACTCCCGGGGTCAGACACAGAGTGAAGCTCCCTCCGCACCGTCCCATCACACACTCCCAGGGTCAGACACAGAGTGAAGCTCCCTCCGCACCGTCCCATCACACACTCCCAGGGTCAGACACAGAGTGAAGCTCCCTCCGCACCGTCCCATCTCACACTCCCGGGGTCAGACACAGAGTGAATCTCCCTCCGCACCGTCCCATCACACACTCCCGGGGTCAGACACAGAGTGAAGCTCCCTCCACACCGTCCCATCACACACTCCCGGGGTCAGACACAGAGTGAAACTCCCTCCACACCGTCCCATCACACACTCCCGGGGTCAGTCACAGAGTGAAGCTCCCTCCGCACCGTCCCATCACACACTCCCGGGGTCAGACACAGAGTGAAGCTCCCTCCGCACCGTCCCATCACACACTCCCGGGGTCAGACACAGAGTGAAGCTCCCTCCGCACCGTCCCATCTCACACTCCCGGGGTCAGACACAGAGTGAAGCTCCCTCCACACCGTCCCATCACACACTCCCGGGGTCGGACACAGAGTGAAGCTCCCTCCGCACCGTCCCATCTCACACTCCCGGGGTCAGACACAGAGTGAAGCTCCCTCCGCACCGTCCCATCACACACTCCCGAGCTGTTCTGTTATCTCGAGATCAGGTATCTGTGGGATGGAGTCCTTTGGCAACTTATGTCTGTCGACTAATATTCCCTCTGAGGGGTACATGTGTGTGTGTGCATGCACACACGTCTTTTGCTACTAGCGCACGAAGGAATTTAAACTGCACATAAGAGGTTATCACTCTCTACCTCGTCGGCCTGTTCAGTATATTTCATTATAGTACACCATCACATTTCCTTTTCCGGTTTTTGATGTGGATAGTGTTGACAGCGTGGAGTTTGTGATGATTTGTCTGCAAATTTTAGAACTGGCTTACTTATACTTTTTTTTATTGAAGAAATTATTGATTCACTACGGTCGGATTCCAAAGAAGCAAAGGGCGTGAAGCACAAAAGAACTGTGAGTTCATTTAAAGCAGAATGGCTTAACGAAACAGTAGAAGCTGCTACACCGAAAGCTCGTGAGGTCAGGAACGTACAGCTACAAGAAATATTTATGTACAATACGGAAACTAGTGCTACCGGCGCGTATTGTCATGAGGCAAAAGTTGCTGGAGAATTTGCAAGCAGGAAGAAGTGGAGTGATATTTGGACACTTGGCTTTTTAAAGCGTCATTTAGCAAGTAAATCACCTGTGGACGGCGTGCAAAAGCTCTGACAAGAAAATCCTTCATTACCCTCTACATGTTTTGTGTCACTGCAGATGAACGAGAGCAAAAACGATCAAACCCAAAGGAGATCAAAGTTCTTACAATGTTTTGCTAGCTGTTAAAATGAATACCTCTACATATAAAATAGAGTGTGCACATGTCACTAGGCAAAAAATTGCACAGCACAAGACTTTTCCGCACACTGGTCATTAGAAATTACGGGAATATTGCTGTTGATAGTAAATCATTCCCTCTGCCTTTCCCATCACTCCCAGAAGACTCGGTGTGTATCTCAGGTCAGGTTCCCTCTGGCCTATTACAGTCGGTCTGATTCTCGATGAGACTGGCATCACACTCATTAAAATTTCCTCAGTTTTAGATCTTTAATGTGTCGACAAGCTGGCTGCCGGGCGACGCCGTGGACCTCCTCAGGTAGTAAAGCCTTGCTCCTAGGCCCGACATGGCGCACCATGGCAGCCCTCACTTACACTAGCAGCGGGAGTCCCACTCCTGGGATCTACTGTTACACAGTGGCAACCCTGCTCCTACCCTAACACCGCGAAGCCGCGCTTCTAACGCACTCTGGGAAAAACCTCCGCCCGCCGCGCTATTGCACCGAAGCCTCACGCCTAGGCCCGACCCGAGGCGAGCACAGACACACCCGCTCGGGCAGTCCGTTGCCGGGGGAGGACACCCCACCCCGGTGGCAACCAAATTGGCCGCCAATACGCCCCGGCGTTCAGCAAAAAGTCAACATGTAATTTGTGGCTGCCAGTTTCCTTGTGTGCTGCTCATTTGTTTCAGGCTGCATCTTGGGAGGGGAGATGGATGGTTGGGTGGGTGGATTCGGCCTGTTGCCTGGCTGGTCCAAATTGAGGCCTCGTCGTCATGGCAACCGTCCAATATCTCTCTCTCTTTCTCCCCCGGAGAGCTGAGGAAGGGTGTTGAGCGTGGGGATCACCTCCCCACCCACAGACCAACGAGATCTTCGATCACACTCTGGGTCGGGAGGGGGAGGAGTAAAGAGGTTTCAAGTTCAGACCCTTCTTTGGAAACGGGGCCTGGGCTGCCTCCACGGCCCCCCCCCACTCCGGGGTCTATGGTGGGCGTTGGTGGGGGAGGTTGAGATGGTTCTTCAACCCAACCCCCACCGAGGGCCAGTTTCAACTGGACAGTAAGGGAAGCCTCCATCTCCTGTCCTTGACTACCCTACTATTTAGTGGGGGTGGGGGGAGATTTATGGAGGGGACAGGACAGGCATGAGGGCACTGTGTTTTGGTGCACTGGGGTTGGGGGAATAGGGGGGAGGTGTTCAAACCAGGTGACGGCCTACTAAGGGCTGGAGGGCGTCAAGGGGGGCTAAAGTTGGCTCTGGGATTGGTGACGCCAACAGGAAGTGAATGAACCTTCGTGGGTACCACCCCTCCCTCTCTCCCCCCCCCCACCCACAAGACCCATCCTTCAGCCCTGGGGGAGCTGAGCAGCTGGGGAGGAGGGTCGCTGTTGGGAAGATCCTGACTCCACCCTCCCCGACAGGGAACAGGCAACGGCTGGGAGGCGGGAGGCCTGAAGTGACCAGGGGGTCCCCATCCATGGGGGATCCGGAATCGCAATCCCCAGGTAGCCCAGGATCCGAAGCCATTCAGGACTGGTGGGGCGGGGCCCAGTTGACTGGGAATCCGAAGGTGACCAGGATCCGAAACCGTACGGGAACCGGGAGGCCCCGGGGAAACCAGAAACCCTGACACCCACCCACCCCTCCCAGGGGCCTGGACCTTGGCTTTTCCTTTGGGATCGGGGCCTCAGAAGCCGGTGATATAGCAGTAGGCCTCCAGGCTGGACAGGACGATGTACGCGAGCCAGAGTAGGATGAAGAAGGCCGAGGTGCAGAGCTTGGGCAGCCACGGGCCCCCGAGCTCGCCCCCGATATCCCGGCGACGGCGGCACAGCAGGGTGGTGATGGCGACGAAGGCAAAGATGGTGAAGATGGTGACGGAGAAGGCCAGGTTTCCCGGGTCCACGCGGAAAGGCTGGCCCTTGGAGGCCCAGTAGATGGCGGACATGGTCCAGGCCACCCCAATGCCCAGGAAGACGTTGACGGCGTTGCTCCCCGTCACGTTGCTGATGGACGCGTCGGCGAACTGGTCCTGGACGGCTGCCACCTTACTGGCAAACGTGTCTGTATGGGAGGGGGCAGAAAGAGAGGGGGGCATTAGTGTCGTGGAAATGGGGGAAATGCTAGGGGGAGGGGGCGATGGTGAAAGAGAGACAGAGGGGTCAGAGAGAGGGGGAGAGAGCGCGGGGGGGGGGTCCAGAGGGGGAGGGATGGCGGGACAGAGAGCTGCAAACCAGAGGTGTCTGGAGGTGTGGAAAGAGGGAGAATGAAACGGGGGGGGGCTGGAGGGGGAGAGAGAGGTGGGGGCCAGAGGGGGAGAGGGAAGGGAGGGGGGTTGAGAGGGGAGTGGGAGGCTGGAGGGGAGAGGGCAGGCAGGGAGAGAGGTAGTGGGAACTGAATGGGGGGGGAGATGGGGAGGGAATAAACCGGGGGGAGAGAGGGAATGGGAACCGAAGGAAGAAGGGAGAGAGAAAGAGAAATGGGGGCCGGGGGAGAGAGGGAACCGGGGGGGGGGGAGGGGAGAGAGGGAGGGAGGGGAGAGAGGGAGGGAGAGAGAGAGAGATATATCTATCTACCTATCTATCAGGGGAGAGAGGGAACCGGAGGTGGGGGAGAGAGAGATGAGGGCCAGGGAGGGTGGGAACTGAGGGGGGGGGGAAGAGAGAGAGAGATGGGGGCCAGGGGAGGGAGGGAACTGAGGGGGGGAAGAGAGAGAGAGATGGGGGCCAGGGAAGGGAGGGAACTGAGGGGGGTGGAAGAGAGAGAGAGATGGGGGCG
The DNA here is from genome assembly GCF_963921235.1 of Mobula hypostoma. NCBI lineage: Eukaryota > Metazoa > Chordata > Chondrichthyes > Myliobatiformes > Myliobatidae > Mobula > Mobula hypostoma. The sequence goes on along the minus strand of NC_086126.1, from coordinate 6,479,583 downwards.
AGGGGAGGATGGGAACTGAGGGGGGGAAGAGAGAGAGAGATGGGGGCCAGGGGAGGGTGGGAACTGAGGGGGGGAAGAGAGAGAGAGATGGGGGCCTGGGGAGGGAGGGAACTGAGAGGGGGGAAGAGAGAGAGAGATGGGGGCCTGGGAAAGAGGGAACCGGGGGGGGAGGGGAGAGAGGGAGGGAGAGAGAGAGATATATCTATCTACCTATCTATCAGGGGAGAGAGGGAACTGGAGGAGGTGGGGGAGAGAGAGATGAGGGCCAGGGAGGGTGGGAACTGAGGGGGGGGGAAGAGAGAGAGATGGGGGCCTGGGGAGGGAGGGAACTGAGGGGGGGAAGAGAGAGAGAGATGGGGGCCAGGCGAGGGAGGGAACTGAGGGGGGGGGGAAGAGAGAGAGAGATGGGGGCCTGGGGAGGGAGGGAACTGAGGGGGGGAAGAGAGAGAGAGATGGGGGCCAGGGGAGGGTGGGAACTGAGGGGGGCGGGGAAGAGAGAGAGAGATGGGGGCCTGGGGAGGGAGGGAACTGAGGGGGGGGAAGAGAGAGAGAGATGGGGGCCTGGGGAGGGTGGGAACTGAGGGGGGGGAAGAGAGAGAGAGATGGGGGCCAGGGGAGGGTGGGAACTGAGGGGGGGGAAGAGAGAGAGAGATGGGGGCCAGGGGAGGGTGGGAACTGAGGAGGAGGAGGAAGAGAGAGATGGGGGCCAAGGGAGAGAGGGAACCGAGGTGGGGGGGGAGAGAGGGAATGGGAACCGGAGAGAGATAGAGTAGTCTTAGTGGGAGAGCGACGAGGCAGGCTGAGCAAGTGCCATTAGACTATTTAGGGAGAAAAGAAAACATTTGGAGAGTTACTCGGACAGGAACGGCCAGACGTGAGTAGCTCAGACGCGCAGCGTGCAGCCCTGCCTGCAGCAGGTTGGGTCAAGGGCCCGCTAGTCCAGTGTACGTCTCCGTGGAGGCTTCCCTGGCCACCCTCAGAGACTGGTGTGTAATATTTCCAGATTTCCCAGTGTTGCTCACTGCACACCTCTTCCTGCTTTCGATACCTGGCCCACACACATCTCTTGCCGGCTTGAAGACTCTGCAGTCTCCTGACAGCTCAACAGTCCCACTCGGCAAACTTGGAAATATCGCACGGCAGAGCAGCAAAGAACCCCGCCCAGGGGGAGGCCCTTCGGCCCGTCAGGTCTGTGCTAGACGACACCAAAATTATGCTCATCCCTTCTGCCTTCATGTGATCCATCTCCCTCCGTACCCCACAGGCACGTGTGACCGTTCAAAAGGATCCTGCCATCTCTGTGCCCACCACCACGCCTGGCAGCCCCTTCCGGGCATCGACCACGCCACATAAAGAGACACTTCCTTCGTAAATTTTGTCCCTCCTCTCATCTTAAGTGGAACACTCAGTGAAGAAATGGCTAATACCAAGGGGTACAATTTTAGGGTGACCGGAGGAAAGTATAGGCAGGCTGTTAGAGGCAAATCCTTTCCACAGAGAGTGGTGTGTGTGTGTGTGTGTGTGTGTAACACCCTGCCAGGGGTGGTGATCGAGGCAGATACATTAGAGATATTTAAGAGACTCGTAGATAGGCACAGGGATGATAGAAACGTGGAGGGCTGTGCGGGAGGGAGGGGTCAGATTGATCTTAGTGCACGTTAAAGTGTCAACACATTGTGGGTCAAAGGCCTGTACTGTTGTAATTCCTAAGCTACGCTTCTCCACAGTAAACACACATACACAAGAAACGTTTCATTTGCCAGTCTCCTGAGCCTCCAAACTGATTTTAAGGGGACCTATTCTTTCCTTAGTCCCCAGTTAATAAGAACATAAGAAATAGGAGCAGGAGTCGGCCATCTGGCCCGTCGAGCCTGCTCCGCCATTCAATAAGATCATGGCTGATCTGGCCATGGACTCATCTCCACCTACCTGCCTTTTCCCCTTAACCCTTAATTCCCCATCTATGCAAAAATCTATCCAACCTTGTCTTAAATATATTTACTGAGGCAGCCTCCACTGTTTCACTGGGCAGAGAATTCCACAGATTCACCACTCTCTGGGAAAAGCAGTTCCTCCTCATCTCCGTCCTAAATCTACTCCCCCGAGTCTCGAGACTGTGTCCCCCTAGTTCTAGTCTCACCGACCAGTGGAAGCAAGTTCCCTGCTTCTATCTTATTTATCCCTTTCATAATTTTATATGCTTCTATACGTTTATATAGCTTCCCTCTTTGCTCCCTCGGAGGATTCTTCCTTCTGCAAAGAGCTAGAAGAGGGTGGATGGGTTGAATGGCCTCCACTGTCCCATGTGGATCTGCTGATGGAAGAACCCTTCCCCAGCTGGAGTGTCAAGATTAAACAGTCTGCCTGGCTGGGGGAGATAGAGTTACCGCTCTGTGGGCCAAGCCAGGAGGAATCTATTTATATCTCAGAACATAAACTGTTTATTTTAGAAGCTCGGGCATGTTGTGCCAGGCAGGGCGTTGAGGGAGAGACCTTAACCACCTGACAGAATGTAGAACGTGGAACAGTACAGGCCATTCGGCCCACAATGCCGTGCTGACCGTTTAGCCTGCCCCGAGATCAATCGAGCACTTCCCTCCCCACGTGGTCACCTTTGATCCACGGCACAGCGGCCAATTCAAGATTATCTAATGATTCGAGATTCAGCCTGGCTTAAGGTCATTTCCGGTACCCAAGTGTAAAGGTGAACACCGAGCAGAGATTGATTAAATATCCAGTAAGGTGTCTTGTGTCACTGGTCCTCCGGTGTCGGAGGGTTTGGAGGCTCGTGTGCCTCAGTGACCCGGAGAGCTATGTTGGTTGGGGTCAGGGTTTTGTGCTTTGGCGCTTGGTAGACAGGGTCAAAGGGTAGAGGTCAGACTGAGAGTGGCCCACCGGTCCTCCAGGTTCAGGGCTAACAACCCTGACTGGTCAAACAAAACTGTTACGGAAACAGCGGTGAAGAATCTTCTAAAATCCGAGTGCGACGGTTTTCCCGAGTCTCCAGCCGGGACCTGCGTGACTGACAGTGGCGAAAACCGAGAGGAAGCCCTGAGATGGAGGGCCTCCATTGGGGCCCGAAATGCCGGCGGTTTTACCAGGCAGCAAGTAAGTCACCGATGCCAATTACCTGGGTCAGGTTAAAAAAGATTTATATTAGAGCGTCAGAAGCGTGTTGAAATCTGGGACACTGGGAGAAGTTCCAATGTTAGGAGCTCTGCCGAGAGTCTGAAGGTCGTGAGGTTAAGGGATACCGCAGGCTCCCGTTTCCTAGGTTGTTTAATGTCACTTCCAGTGCACAAGTGTAAAGGAGAACACAATATATTGATACTCCAGATCCGACGCATCACAAAAAAAAACCCACAAAAAGATAAAGAACACGATAATAATAAAAACACAATAAATATAAATACATAAAATAGCTTACACGCAGTACTGTGCTAAAGTCTTGGGCACATATATATCAGGTAGCTCGGGTACCGAACACTTTTACACAGCACAGTATATTGGTTAAAACAGCAGGGTGGCTGGGAAACAGAAATAAGAGACCACAAGACATAGGGGGCAGAATTAGGCCATTCAGCCCATCGAGTCTGCTCCACCATTTCACCATGGCTGATTCATTTTCCCTCTTAGCCCCCAGTCTCCTGCCTTCTCCCTGTATCCCTTCATGCCCTGACCGATCGGCAATCTATCAACCTCCAACCAGGTCGCCGGTTCGCTGACGGCTTGGACGAGGATGAAGAAAGGGGTTAGGAAGTTCAGGGGGCGAAGCGGAAATGGCCGCGCGCAGTGGAGAGTGAGGAGGTTTTCTAAAATCAGGAACTAGGTCGGGGCTGCCCACTCCCATGGCATACAAAAGGTTGGGATCTCCCTGAGCGAGACAGACCGGGGAATTAGGCCAAGAGCGGGCGAACAGATTAGGGAAGAGCAAAAAAATCGAATAGGTGTGGAAACTTGCAGGGAGCACAGTACAGGCCCTTCGGCCCACAATGTTGTGCTGACCCATTAACCCACTCCCAAATCAATCTAACCCTTCCCTTCCACATAGCCCCCATTTTTCTTTCATCCATGTGCCTGTCCAAGAGACTCTTAAATGTCCCTAATGTATCTGCCTCTCCCACCACACCCACTAGCCCACTCGGTGTAAAAAAACCTACCTCTGAAATACCCCCACCCCCCGTGCTTTCCTCCAATCACGTTAAATGTCCCCGCAGCCTTTGTCCGTCCAGGGAAAACGTTTCTGCTATTCGATCTACCTTGTAGGCCTCTCAGCCGCCTCCTCCCCAGAGAAAAGACGTAGAACGGCGGCGGAGGAGGATGAGGAGGAGGAGAAGAAGAAGAAGAAGAAGACCCTTAACTCAGAGTGGAGTCATCGGGACGCTGTCATGACTGTGTTTTTTCTTTGAGCAGGCTTTCTTATTTTTATGAGGCCGAGTTGCTAGCTCAATGCTCAACCGAGCACGGATGGAAAGCGTGCAAGGGGGCCGGCTGGAATCGAACTTGGGAGCCTTCGCTCCGAAGTTCGGCGCTGACGCCACTACACCACCAGCAGGAGGGTGGGGGGGGGGCAGTGATGAGGCATCCTGTAAATGTCAGGAGACAGGAGTGTGGGGGCGGGGTTTGTGAGGGAGGGGAGGACTCACCTGGGATGGAGGTCCCCAGGGCCACGAAGACGATGGCAGTGACGGAATTCTTGAGTCCGATCGTGCAGCCAAAGTGCTTGGCCAGGTCCCCCGTGATCGTTGTCAGAACCCCGATCAGCATGATCGAGACCACGAAGCAGGCCCAGCCGTTCAGGTACTCCGTGGGGGGCACGAAAGCGAAGAGAACCTTCCAGAACACCGTCAGGAAGTGCATGATGTAATCAAAGTAGGAGGGGAGCTGCTTCTCACTGGAGCCCCCGTCATCATTGTCTTCACCTGCAGGGGGCAGCAACGGCACAGGTCAGACACAGAGTGAAACTCCCTCCACACCGTCCCATCACACACTCCCGGGGTCAGACACAGAGTGAAACTCCCTCCACACCGTCCCATCACACACTCCCGGGGTCAGACACAGAGTGAAGCTCCCTCCACACCGTCCCATCACACACTCCCGGGGTCAGACAGAGTGAAACTCCCTCCACACCGTCCCATCACACACTCCCGGGGTCAGACACAGAGTGAAGCTCCCTCCACACCGTCCCATCACACACTCCCGGGGTCAGACACAGAGTGAAGCTCCCTCCACACCGTCCCATCACACACTCCCGGGGTCAGACACAGAGTGAAGCTCCCTCCACACCGTCCCATCACACACTCCCGGGGTCAGACACAGAGTGAAGCTCCCTCCACACCGTCCCATCACACACTCCCGGGGTCAGACACAGAGTGAAGCTCCCTCCACACCGTCCCATCACACACTCCCGGGGTCAGACACAGAGTGAAACTCCCTCCACACCGTCCCATCACACACTCCCGGGGTCAGACAGAGTGAAGCTCCCTCCACACCGTCCCATCACACACTCCCGGGGTCAGACAGAGTGAAACTCCACACCGTCCCATCACACACTCCCGGGGTCAGACACAGAGTGAAGCTCCCTCCACACTCCCGGGGTCAGACACAGAGTGAAACTCCCTCCACACCGTCCCATCACACACTCCCGGGGTCAGACACAGAGTGAAGCTCCCTCCACACCATCCCATCACACACTCCCGGGGTCAGACACAGAGTGAATCTCCCTCCACACCATCCCATCACACACTCCCGGGGTCAGACACAGAGTGAAGCTCCCTCCACACCGTCCCATCACACACTCCCGGGGTCAGACACAGAGCGAAACTCACTCCGCACCGTCCCATCACACACTCCCACTGCTGACAGACGGCGGGTTGGGTGGCTATTAAAACAACTGCTGTTTAGACAGCATGGTTTAAATGCAACCGCCTTGAGTACATTTAATCCTGGTAGGATCAATTAAGTGTCTGTGTCCAGTAATTACACAAATTTAATTAAGCCAGCAGGTATTGTATGCTGAGGCGACAACCAGCACCGTTAGCACAGTCATAACCAGGCAGCGTTCCTGGTTAACAGGAAGCGGTAATCAATAGACAATAGACAATAGGTGCAGGAGTAGGCCATTCGGCCCTTCGAGCCAGCACCACCATTCACTGTGATCATGGTTGATCATCCACAATCAGTATCCAGTTCCTGCCTTCTCCCCATATCCCTTGACTCTGCTATCTTTAAGAGCTCTATCTAACTCTTTCTTGAAAGCATCCAGCAAATTGGCCTCCACTGCCTTCTGAGACAGAGCATTCCACAGATCCACAACTCTCTGGGTGAAAAAGTTTTTCCTCAACTCCGTTCTAAATGGCCTACCCCTTATTCTTAAACTGTGGCCTCTGGTTCTGGACTCACCCATCAGCGGGAACATGCTTCCTGTCTCCAGCGTGTCCAATCCCTTAATAATCTTATATGTTTCAATCAGATCCCCTCTCATCCTTCTAAATTGCAGTGTATACAAGCCCAGTCGCTCCAATCTTTCAACATATGACAGTCCCACCATCCCGGGAATTAACCTTGTGAACCTACGCTGAACTCCCTCAATAGCAAGAATGTCCTTCCTCAAATTTGGAGACCAAAACTGCACACAGTACTCCAGGTGTGGTCTCCAAACTTCCATAGATGCGACCTGGCCCACCAGTTGTCAGGGGTGTAGAGGTCGGAGGGGGTTACAGAAACAGGGAGGGGTGTAGGGGCCAGAGGGGGTTACAGAGACGGGGAGGGGTTTACTGAGACGGGGGAGGGGTGTAGGGGGTCGGAGGGGTTTACGGAGATGGGGGATGGGTGTAGGGACTGGAGTGGGTTACAGAGATGGGAGGGGTGTAGGGACTGGAGTGGGTTACAGAGATGGGAGGGGTGTAGGGGTCGGAGGGGGTTACAGAGACGGTGAGGGATGTAGGGGCCGGAGGGGGTTACAGAGACAGGGAGGGGTGTAGGGGCCAGAGGGGGTTACAGAGACAGGGAGGGGTGTAGGGGCCAGAGGGGGTTACAGAGACAGGGAGGGGTGTAGGGGCCGGAGGGGGTTACAGAGACAGGGAGGGGTGTAGGGGCCGGAGGGGGTTACAGAGACGGGGAGGGTGTAGGGGCCGGAGGGGGTTACAGAGACAGGGAGGGGTGTAGGGGCCGGAGGGGGTTACGGAGACGGGGTGGGGTGTAGGGGCCGGAGGAGGTTACAGAGATGGAGAGGGTGTAGTGGCTGGAGGGGGTTACAGAGACGGGGAGGGGCGTGGGGGCCGGAGGGGGTTACGGAGACGGGGAGGGGCATGGGGGCCAGAGGGGGTTACGGAGACGGGGAGGGGCGTAGGTGGTTACAGAGATGGGGAGGGGCGTAGGGGCCGGAGGGGGTTACAGAGATGGGGAGGGGTGTAGGGGCAGGCCGGAGTCACAGAGACGGGGAGGGTTGTAGGGGCCAGAGGGGGTTACAGAGATGGGGAGGGGTGTAGGGATGGGAGGGTGGTTATAGTTCGAGAGGGGTTTGGGAGCCGGAGGGGGAAGGGGTTTAGAGTGGGAGAGGAGTTTACGTGGCCGTGTTGCAGAGACAGGACGGTGTGTATCGACTGGAGGGTTTGAAGCAGTGTGGGTGACGGGAGCTTGCAGTGTTGCTGAGATTGGTCCGACAGTACTGAGTGGAAAATCTCTGAAAACCCTCTGAGGAATTGACACAGTGCACGGTGCCAAGGTTTTGCCACGCTCTCCCTGAATGCCCGTGGGGGTGGGGGGGTGGGGAGCGGGCGCAGAGCAGCTGGTGTTTTCTGAGGCACAGCTGGTGTTTTGAACCAGCAACTCTCACCGCAACACAACGGGGCCCTTTTAAGGCAGGCTCCCCGCCTGGCAAACGGGGAACTCCAGCCCGGGCCCCGTCCGCTCAGCCTGAAGGAACTCGACACCATCTGGCGGAGCGCGGCCCCAGAGTCGCCCCGGTCGCGGACTTGCTGGGCGGGGCGTTGGGTTCCACGGGCTCCCTGGCTTCTGGGGAACAAGTGTCAGCGATGACGCGGTTTAATCAGGCTCACCCCGTAATTAAAAAGGAGAAAGCCCTGTTGGGGGGGCGCAGACGCCAAGTTAACATTTTGGGGTCAGTGACAAGGAGAAAGACCAAACGAGTTCAAAGGTGAGGAACTCAGCAGGTCGGGCGGCAGCTACGGAGGGGAATGAACAGTCGACGTTTCGGGCCCGGAAAGGAAGGGGGAAGAGGACAGAATGAGAAGGAGAGGGTGGGGTTGCGGGGGTGAGGGGAGGACGGGCTGGCGGGTGAGGCCGGTTGAGGGGGCAGGTGCGCGGGGAGTTGAGGTCGGAAGCTGGGAGGCGATAGGTGGAAGGGGTCAAGGGTTGGAGAAGGAGGAATCTGAATGGAGAGGAGAGTGGAGCGGCGGGTGGGGGGGGAGAAAGGGAAGGCGGAGGGGCAGCAGAGGGAGGTGACGGGCAGCAGAGGACAAGCCTGGACCCTGCGGTTAAAGGAGAGTGTGTGACAGAGTGTGTGTGTGTATGTGAGGGAGGAACGGGGCAAAACGACAAATTTCACTGTGTGTTTCCATAAGAACTTAAGACATAGGAGCAAAATTAGGCCATTAGGCCCATCGAGTCTGCTCTGCCATTTCATCATGGCTGATGCATTTTCCTCCCAGCCCCCCAATCTCCTGTATCCCTTCATGCCCTGACCAACCAAACTCTGCCTTAAATATACCCAGTGACTTGGCCTCCACAGCCGCCTGTGGCAACGAATTCCACAGATTCACCACCCTCCGGCTAAAGAAATTTCTCCTCATCTTTGTTCTAAAAGGATGCCCCTCTATTCTGAGTCTGTGCCCTCTGGTCCTACACTCCCCCACTATAGGAAACGTCCTCTCCACATCCGCTCTATTTGTGTCCTCTGGTCCTAGACTCCCCCACTATAGGAAACATCCTCTCCACATCCATTCTATCTGTGTCCTCTGGTCCTAGACTCCCCCACGATAGGAAAGATCCTCTCCACATCCACTCTATCTGTGTCCTCTGGTCCTAGACTCCCCCACTATAGGAAACATCCTCTCCACATCCACTCTATCTGTGTCCTCTGGTCCTAGACTCCCCCACTATAGGAAACATCCTCTCCACATCCACTCTATCTGTGTCCTCTGGTCCTAGATTCCCCGACTACGGGAAACATCCTCTCCACATCCACTCTATCTGTGTCCTCTGGTCCTAGACTCCCCCACTGTAGGAAACATCCTCTCCACATCCACTCTATCTGTGTCCTCTGGTCCTAGACTCCCCCACTGTAGGAAACATCCTCTCCACATCCACTCTATCTGTGTCCTCTGGTCCTAGACTCCCCCACTGTAGGAAACATCCTCTCCACATCCACTCTATCTGTGTCCTCTGGTCCGAGACTCCCCCACTATAGGAAACATCCTCTCCACATCCACTCTATCTGTGTCCTCTGGTCCTAGATTCCCTGACTACGGGAAACATCCTCTCCACATCCACTCTATCTGTGTCCTCTGGTCCTAGACTCCCCCCACTATAGGAAACATCCTCTCCACATCCACTCTATCTGTGTCCTCTGGTCCTAGACTCCCCCACTATAGGAAACATCCTCTCCACATCCACTCTATCTGTGTCCTCTGGTCCTAGACTCCCCCACGATAGGAAACATCCTCTCCACATCCACTCTATGGAGGCCTTTCACCATTCGATCAGTTTCAGTAAGGTCACCCCTCGTTGTTCTGATTTCCAGCGAGTACGAGCCCGGAGCCATCAAACGGTCTTTAAGTAACAAGCCGTTCAATCCCGGAACCGTGTAACGAACTTGAACCTATCGTCAAGGTCCCACCGCCAACCGGGCCCAGGCCGCCTTCTCACAGCTCCCCTCGGGCAGGGGGTTACTGAAGCCGGCTCAACAGGGCTCAGGAACAACTGCTTCCCTGCAACTGACCCGGACACAACCCTACCCCTCAACCCCCAGCCCCGGAACACCTCTGCAGGCGGGTCCGCGTCCGGGCTCGGGCTGCCCCCACCCCCAGCGTCCCCGCCCCGCTCACCGGCGCTGACCGTCACCGCGTTGACGAACTGCTCCTTCCAGCTGCTGCTGCTCACCGCCAGCGCCAGGCTGGTCTTCTTGATCAGCTTGTCCACCGTGCTCTGCGGAGGGAGGGCGGAGGGTGAGCGCGCTCGGAACCGCGGCCCCTTCGGCCCAGCCGCTCGATGCTGGCCCACAGCCCCTTAACCCATTCCTGTCCAGTGTAGCCGTTAGCCCATTTACAGCACCAACGAGGGTTCAATTCCTACTACCCCCTGTATGGTAGTTATATGTTCTCCGCATGGTGGGAGGGGAAGGAGCGGGAAGGACCAGAGAGACATTCTGTAATGATCAATAAACCGATTGTCTGGAATCAGATCTTGCCAGGTGTCTCAGGCCTGGGTGTGTCTGCACCTGCTCCTGGCATTCCTTCTCCCCGCTGTCCCACGCCCCTCCCGCGGCACCCCAGCCTCGCCAATCCCAACATCCTTTGCCCCCGCCAGATTCACAAACTCGCTCTCCGCTCCACGTGGACAAAAGTCTGAGGGACACCCTAGCTGTGTAGATGTACCTAAGACCTTGACACAAGTAGAGGTCTTTCAATCTGGGCATCTGTCGGGGTGAGGTGTGTGGGTAGGTACTTGGGGAGAGGGGACCTGGATTGTGTTCGTCTGCAGCTGTACTAGCGTGAGACAAGGACCTGCTGTGTGCTGGCTCCAGGACAACATCCCACGCACCATCGGTCTACGGGCCCTGTCGCTCAGGGACTTGCGCTATGGTGTTCTTCGTGACTGTACGTTTCTCTGCCATCGTGTTACACATGCCGTGTGCTGGGTGCGACTGTCGGTACTGCGTTGTGTACCTTGGTCCGTGTTTGTGCTGGGTGTGACTATCGGTACTGCGTTGTGTACCTTGGTCTGTGTTTGTGCCGTGTATGACCTTCGGTACTGTGTCGTGCACCTTGGCCCGGAGTACTCTTGTTTCGTTTGGCTGTATACAGGTGTATGATTAAATTACAATGACCTAAACTTGAATTTGAGAAAGTCTGCGGGCCTTTCCAGCACAATCCTCGCTGATCTGCCTTGACGCAAGTCGACGCTCTTCCCTGTACGTCCCGACCGCACATCGGGCAAATAAAATTTATCCTGCTCTTCGATCCGAACGCCTCTCATGTGTGCCTGCCCCGCAGCCCGTTCCACAGACGGACCACCCTCTGTGGGGGCGGGGGCGGGGGGGGGAGAGTTGCCCCTCAGGTTTTTCTCGTGCTAAGCCAATATCGTCCAGTTCATTCCCCATCCGTGGAGGGGAAGCGTCTGAGCAATCACCCTGTCTATGTCCCTCATCGACCAAGGAGCCGATTACTGACTTCGGGCGGAGGAAACCAGTGGTCCACGAGCCAGTCCTCATCGGAAGATCAGAGGTGCAGAGGGTCAGCGACTTTAAGTTCCTCCATGTTATCTCTGAGCATCTGTCCCGGGCCCAGCACAGGAGTGCCATTACAAAGAAAGTACAGCAGTGCCTTAACTTCCTTCTGTGCTCGCGAAGGTTCGGCGTGACGCCTAAAACTCGAATAAACTTCTATAGGTGTGAGGTGGAGAGTGTATCACAGCCCGGTATGGAAGCACCAATGCCCTTGAAAATCCTACAATATATGTGGGTTCAGCCCAGTCCATTGCGGGTAAAGCTCTCCCAACCATCGAGCACATCATCCATCATCAGAGACCCCTACCACGCAGACCGTGCTCTCTTCTCACTGCTGCCATCAGGATGGAGGTACAGGAGCCTCAGGGCTCACACCACCAGGGTCAGGAACAGTTATTACCCCTCAACCATCAGGCAGGAGGTACAGGAGCCTCAGGGCTCACACCACCAGGGTCAGGAACAGTTATTACCCCTCAACCATCAGGCTCTTGAACAAAAGGGGATAACTTCACTCAACTTCACTTGCCCCATCATTGACACGTTCCCACAACCTATGGACTCACTTTCAAGGACTGTTCATCTCCTGCTCTCGATATTTATTACTATTTTTTTTCTTTTTGTATCTGCACAGCTTGTTGTCTTCTGCCCTCTGGTTGTCCAGCCAGTTGGGGCAGTCTTTCATTGATTCTATTACGGTTTTATTGATTATGCCCGCAAGAAAATGAATCTCAAGGTTGTGCATGGTTACATACGCTGTTTGTACTTTGATAATAAATTTACTTCAAACTTTGAACATGATTTTATAGTATATTTTTTAAATATACACTCGGAGCATACCTCCTGTACCTAATAAAGTGGCCACTGAGTGTAAGTTCATGCTCTCCTGCTGCTGTAGCCCGTCCACTTCACGGTTTGACGTGTTGTGCGTTCGGAGATGCTCTTCTGCACATCACTGTGGTTATTTGAGTTACTGTCGCCTTCCTGTCAGCTTGAACCAGTCTGGCCGTTCTCCTCTGACCTCTCTCATTAACAAGGCACAGAACTACTGCTCACTGGATGTTTTTTTTTTGTTTTTCACACCATTCTCTGTAAACTCTAGAGACTGTTGTGTGCGAAAATCCCAGCAGTTTCTGAGATACTCAAACCACCCCATCTGGCGCCAACAATCATTCCACATTCAAAGTCACTTCGATCACATTTCTTCCCCCATTCTGGTGTTTGGTCTGAACAACAGCTGAACCTCTTGACCGTGACGGCGTGCTTTTATGCACTGAGTCGCTGCCACGTGATTGGCCGATTAGATATTTGCATGAATGAACAGGTGTACCTAATAAAGTGGCCACTGAGTGCTTATTCCGCATTATGAATTATAACATATTCTTAAAGGAGGTAGTAAATTTCACGATGTATCGTATACCATTGATGGCAAGAATCTGGTAAGTGTGCACCTTTTTCATCGTGGCGGGCCCAATTGGTCACGGTGCCTTGCCCAGGGTGTACACTGGGTAACGTAATTCAGTAAAAAACGTTCCGTCTGACAGCTCCCTCACCGTTCTTGCTCCGCGCGTACATAGCCGTGACATGCACCCAGTGGCCACTTGATGAGGTACCCCTGTACAGCTGCTCATTAATGCAAATATCCAATCAGCCAATCACGTGGCAGCAACTCAATGCATCAAAGCACGCCGACACGGTCAAGAGGTTCAGTCGTTGTTCAGACCAAACATCAGAACGGGGGGAAGAAATGTGATCTCAGTGACTTTCACCGTGCAATAACAAATTCCGCGGCATATTCTGGTGATTAAAAAACCTGATTCTGATTCTGAACGATTGTTGGCGCCAGACGGGGTGGTTTGAGTATCTCAGAAACTGCTGGGATTTTCACCCACAATGGTGTCTGGAGTTTACAGAGAACAGTGCGATAAACAAAAAAAAACATCCAGTGAGCGGCTGTTCTGTGGGAGGTAACGTCTTGTTAATGAGAGAGATCGGAGGAGAACGGCCAGACTGGTTCAAGCTGACAGGAAGGCGACAGTAACTCAGATAACCACAGCGGTGTGCAGGAGTGCATCTCTGAATGCACAACACGTCGAGCCTTGAGGGTGGGTGGGCTGCAGCAACAGAAGACCACAAATATACACTCAAGTGGTACAGGGAGAACCTAATATTTCAGTGATTTAGATCCTTTTGCTTTATAAAGACCTAACCTTCTTCAACTCCGTTCATAACTAAGTCCCTTGAGTCCCAGTACACCTTACTAAGCCTCCTCTTTAACAGCCCACCCTCCGCCCAAACGCCCCTCCCACCGAGGCCGCGCCTTGATGACCGTGGAGACCTCACCTTAAACTCGTAGGACTCCTCGATGACGATCTCCATCTTGAGGTGCTCCCCGAGGCAGGGACACCCCTGCTGGGCCAGTTCCTCCTGCTTCCCCACCGCGCTCGAGTAATCTGAGGGGAAAGCCCACAGGTCGGTCGGTCGGTCGGAGCACACAGAGGAGGGAGCGATGCGCCACGGGGCGGGGGGGGAGGAGGGGAGAGACAGCAGGGAGGGACAGTGAGGAGTAGCACAGAGGGAGGGGCGGTGAGGAGGGAGTGCCGAGGGAGGGGCGGTGAGGAGGGAGCGCCGAGGGAGGGGCAGTGAGGAGGGAGTGCCGGTGAGGAGTGCCGAGGGAGGGGTGGTGAGGAGTGCACACTGAGGGATAGGCGGTGAGGAGAGAGTGCCGAGGGAGGGGCGGTGAGGAGGGAGTGCCGAGGGAGGGGCGGTGAGGAGGGAGTGCCGAGGGAGGTGTGGTGAGGAGGGGGTGAGGAGGAAGGGGCGGTGAGGAGGAAATACCGAGGGAGGGGTGGTGAGGAGGGAGTGTCAAGGGAGGGGCAGTGAGGAGGGAGTGCCAAGGGATAGGCGGTGAGGAGAGAGTGCCGAGGGAGGGGCGGTGAGGAGGGAGTGCCGAGGGAGGGGCGGTGAGGAGGGAGTGATGAGGGAGGTGTGGTGAGGAGGGGGTGAGGAGGAAGGGGCGGTGAGGAGGAAATACCGAGGGAGGGGCAGTGAGGAGGGAGTGCCAAGGGAGGGGCAGTGAGGAGGGAGTGTCGAGGGAGGGTGGTGAGGAGGGAGTGAGGAGGGAGGGACAGTGAGGAGGGAAGGCGGTGAGGAGGGAGTGAGGAGGGAGCGGCAATGGAGGGGCAGTGAGGAGGGAGTGTCGAGGGAGAGAGTGGGGAGGGAGTGTCGAGGGAGGGAGTGAGGAGGGAGTGGCAAGGGAGGGGCAGTGAGGAGGGAGTGCAGAGGGAAGGGCAATGAGGAGGGAGTGCCGAGGGATAGACAGCGAGGAGTGGGTGCTACCAATGGTTTCAAGAGGTTCCGGGGGATCACCAAACAAGACTGAACTATTAGCACAAGAGATTCTGCAGATGCTGGAAATCCAGAGTTGTACACACAAAATGATGGAGGAACTCTGCAGGCCAGGCAGCTGCTCCGGAGGGCCGTTTCAGGGGGAGACACTTCATCTGGAGTGGGCTTACCAGCTTCCACCCACCTCCCTCACCTCACCTATCACCTACCAGCTTATGCTCCCTCTCTTCCCCACCACCTCACCTTAATTCTGGCATCTGCCCCCTTCCTTTCCAGCCCTGATGAAGAGCCTCAGCCCGAAACAGCCGCTGTTTATTCCCCTCCATAGGTGCTGCCTGGCCTGCTGAGTTACTCCAACATTTTGCACACACTGCACGAGACTGAACTATGCTCTCACCATTCGACTGACGGTCTCTTAAACCCTGAGCCCCCTCCCCACTCCGCGCCACCTGCAAACTGAGGAGACCTCATCCTCCCTCTCATCCAGTCTCCCTGTCCCTTCCCTTTCCAGCTGATCCCAGACTGGGATACAACCGAGCTCCCCCAGCACTCCCGAGGAGAATTCACCAGATATACTGCACCCACCCCCCACCTCCTCCCGTGAATGTAGACCGCCTCCTCCTCTCTGTCCTTATCCTGGGAGTTGGACGTCCTGACAGGGAAGCAGCATTCCCGACTCCCATCTCAGGGCTCGGCTCCAAACATCAGGGAGCACAGACATCAATCCAGGGGGTCCTGGGGAAAACCAGGCCGGGGGGTAAAGGGACAGCACAAAATGCTCGAAATCCCAGCAGGTCGGGCAGCCACTGTGAGGACGGATACAGAATTCCGGTTTCGGCTCACAGGGCTTCCATCAGAACCGGGTCGTAAAGAGGGGCTAAGTAGTTTATGGCCAGTTAGCATCACCAGTCGGGGTTCAACTCCCACCAATGTCTGTAAGGATCGTACAGAGAGGAAAGCTTCCGGAAGTAAATAAGGTTGAAAGAGTACGGAGAAAATTTACAAGGATGTTGCCGGATCTGGAGGACCTGAGTTATAAGGAAAGATTGAATGGGTTAGGAATTTATTCCTTAGAACAAAGAAGATTGAGAGGAGATTTGACAGAGGCATACTAAATTATGAGGGGTACAGACAGGGTAAATGCAAGCAGGCTTTTTCCACTGAGGTTGGGTGGACTACAACCAGAGGTCATGGGTTAAGGGTGAAAGGTGAGAAGTTTAAGGGGAACGTGAGGGGAAACTTCTTCACTCAGAGGGTGGTGAGAGTGCGGAACGAGCTGCCAGCACAAGAGGTGCGTGCAAACTCGATTTCAACGTTGAAGAGAAGTTTGGACAGGGCGATGGTCCTGGTGCAGGTCGAGGGGAGTCGGTAGTTTAAATGGTTTTGGTATAGACTAGATGGGCCGAAGGGCCTGTTTCTGTGCTGTACTCCATCAGAAGCAGGGAGGTGATGTTTTCAGTTGTGTGGGGAATTGGTGATGTCACATCTGGAGCACGATCGATCTTTTTTTTTAGGGATGGACGCTAGTGGGGCTGCCCTGTCATTATAACATTCTTTCTGTCCGGTAAGATAGATTTGGCCTCACAGTCCGCCTGCACGCTGCACCTTCTCTGTGACACTTCATTCCCACTCTGTTATTGTTTTCCCCTTGGCCTACCTCCATGTACTGATGAGGTGCAATGGTCCGTAGAGCTGACATTCAAAACAAAGGTTTTCTATGGTACCTCAGTGTGAATCATAAGTTAACTTACCAATCCAAAGACAGTTGGATAGGAAAGGTTCAGAGGGATATCGGTAGGGTCCACGGTCAGCATGGGTGAAGGGGCCGAAGAGCCTGTTTCTGTGTTATACCCGAGGCAGAGGGTTGGGGGGGGGGAGATGAGGAGGAGGGGGAGGAGGATGAGGGGGAGGAGGGGGATGAGGAGGATGAGGGGGACGAGGAGGGGGAGGGGAGGGGGAGGAGGATGAGGGGGAGGAGGGGGAGGGGAGGGGGAGAAGGATGAGGGGGAGGAGGATGAGGGGGAGGAGGATGAGGAGGATGAGGAGGAGGATGAGGGGGAGGAGGATGAGGGGGATGAGGAGGGGGATGAGGGGGATGAGGGGGAGGAGGATGAGGGGGAGGAGGGGAGGGGAGGGGGAGGAGGATGAGGGGGAGGAGGATGAGGGGGAGGAGGATGAGGGGGATGAGGAGGGGGATGAGGGGGATGAGGAGTGGGTCTGGAGCAAGGGGGCGGCGGCCCGTGGTGGTTGAGCTAACTGAGGGTGGCAAAGGGCTCAGTAAAACCACCTGGGGGGGGGAGCAGTGACAAAGGGGTGGACATCGGATCAGAGCCACTGACCACAACTGCAGGGGAGAGGGGGAGAGAGAGGGGGAGGGAGGACGGGAGGGAGAAGGGGAGAGAGGGGAGAGAGAGAGGGGAGAGAGGGAAGAGAGAGGGAGAGGGGTAAGAGCAGGAAAGGGGGAAGAGAGGGGGAAGAGAGGGGGAGAGGGGAAGAGAGAGAGAGGGGAAGAGAGAGAGAGGGAGAGGTGGAAGAGAGAGACAGGGAGAGGGGAAAGAGAGAGAGACGGGGAGGGTGGAGGGGAGGGAGAAGGGGAGAGAGGGGAGAGAGGGAGAGGGGAAGAGAGAGAGGGGGGAGGGAGGAGGGGAGGGAGAAGGGGAGAGAGGGGAGAGAGAAGGGGAAGAGAGGGAGAGGGGGAAGAGAGGGAGGGGGAAGAGAGAGAGGGGAAAGAGAGGGGGAGGAAGGGGGAGAGAGGGAGAGGGGGAAGAGAGAGAGAGGGGGAGGGAGGAGGGGAGGGAGAAGGGGAGAGAGGGGAGAGGGAGAGGGGAAGAGAGGGAGAGGGGGAAGAGAGGGAGAGGGAGAAGAGAGGGAGAGGGAGGGAGGAGGGGAGGGAGGAGGGGAGGGGGGAGAGGGGGAAGAGAGGGAGAGGGGAAGAGAGAGAGAGGG
This sequence comes from Mobula hypostoma, assembly GCF_963921235.1. Lineage (NCBI taxonomy): Eukaryota > Metazoa > Chordata > Chondrichthyes > Myliobatiformes > Myliobatidae > Mobula > Mobula hypostoma. Next base: position 6,461,825 of record NC_086126.1, on the reverse strand, counting down.
AGAGGGGAAGAGAGGGGAGGGGGAAGAGAGGGGGAGAGGGAGAGGAAGAGAGAGGGAGACAGGGGAAAGAGAGGGGGAGAGGGGAAGAGAGGGGGAGAGGGGCAAGGGGGGGAGAGGGGGAAGAGAGGGGAGAGAGAGGGAGAAGAGAGAGAGAGAGGGGAAGAGAAGGAGAGGGAGGAGGGGAGGGAGAAGGGGAGAGAGGGGAGGGGGAGAGGGGGAAGAGAGGGAGAGGGAGGGAGGAGGGGAAGGAGAAGGGGAGAGAGGGGAGAGAGAGGGGGAGAGGGGGAAGAGAGAGAGAGGGAGAGCGAGGGGGAAGAGAGGGAGAGGGAGAGGGGGGAGAGTGGGAGAGGGGGAAGAGAGAGACAGGGAGAGGGGAAGAGAGAGAGAGGGGAGGGAGGAGGGGAGAGAGAAGGGGAGAGAGGGGAGAGGGGAAGAGAGGGAGAGGGGAAGAGAGGGAGAGGAAGGGAGGAGGGGAGGGAGAAGGGGAGAGAGGGGAGAGAGAGGGGGAGAGGGGAAAGAGAGAGAGAGGGAGGGGAAGAGAGAGAGAGAGGGAGGGGAAGAGAGAGAGAGACGGGGAAAGAGAGGGGGAGAGGGGAAGAGAGGGGGAGAGGGGCAAGAGGGGGGAGAGGGGGAAGAGAGGGGAGAGAGAGGGGGAAGAGAGAGAGAGGGAGAGGGTGGGGGAAGAGAGGGGGAGAGGGGGAAGAGAGAGAGGGAGAGGGGAAGAGAAGGAGAGGGAGGGAGGAGGGGAGGGAGAAGGGGAGAGAGGGGAGAGAGAGAGGGAGAGGGGGAAGAGAGGGAGAGGGAGGGAGGAGGGGAGGGAGAAGGGGAGAGAGGGGAGAGAGAGAGGGAGAGGGGGGAGAGAGGGAGAGGGGGAAGAGAGAGACAGGGAGAGGGGAAGAGAGAGAGAGGGGAGGGAGGAGGGGAGAGAGAAGGGGAGAGAGGGGAGAGGGGAAGAGAGGGAGAGGGGGAAGAGAGGGAGAGGGAGGGAGGAGGGGAGGGAGAAGGGGAGAGAGGGGAGAGAGAGGGGAGAGGGGGAAGAGAGAGAGAGGGAGGGGAAGAGAGAGAGACGGGGAAAGAGAGGGGGAGAGGGGAAGAGGGGGAGAGGGGGAAGAGGGGGGAGGGGAAGGGGGGAGAGGGGGAAGAGAGGGGGAGGAAGAGGGGGAAGAGAGAGAGGGAGAGGGGAAGAGAGGAAGAGGAGAAGAGAGGGAGAGGGGAGGAGGGGAGGGAGAAGGGGAGAGAGGGGAGAGAGAGGGAGGAGGGGAGGGAGAAGGGGAGAGAGGGCAGAGGGGGAAGAGAGGGAGAGGGGGAAGAGAGAGAGGGGGAAGAGAGGGGAGGGGGTAGAGAGAGGGAGGGGGAAGAGAGAGGGAGGGGGAAGAGAGAGGAGGGGGAGAGAGGGAGAGAGGTGGCAGAGAGGGAGAGGGAGAGGGGGAAGAGAGAGAGGGAGAGAGGGAATAGGGGAGAGAGGGAAGAGAGGGGGAGAGAGGGAAGAGAGGGGGAGAGGGGGAAGAGAGAGAGGGAGGGGGAAGAGAGGGGGAAGAGAGAAGAGGGGGAAAAGAGGGAGGGGGGAAGAGAGAGAGAGGGAGAGGGGGAAGAGAGAGAGGGAGAGGGGGAATAGGGGAGAGAGGGAAGAGAGGGGGAGAGGGGGAAGAGAGAGAGGGAGGGGGAAGAGAGGGGGAAGAGAGGGAGAGGGGAAGAGAGAAGAGGGGGAAAGAGGGAGAGGGGAAGAGAGAGAGTGGGAGGGGGAAGAGAGGGAGAGGGGGAAGAGAGAGACAGGGAGGGGGAAGATAGGGAAGGGAGGAGGGGAGGGAGAAGGGGAGAGAGAGGGGGAGAGGGGGAAGAGAGGGGAGAGAGGGGGAAGCGAGAGAGAGAGGGGAAGAGAGGGGGAGAGGGGGAAGAGAGAGATAGGGAGAGGGGGAAGGGAGGGGGAGAGGGCGAAGGGAGAGGGGGAAGAGGGGGAGGGGGAAGAGAGGGAGGGGCAAGAGAGGGGGGTCAGGGGGAAGAGAGGAGGAGAGGGAGAAGGGAGAGGGAGAACGGGGGGGAGGGAGAAGAGAGGGGGAGAGGGGGAAGGGAGGGGGGAAGCGAGAGAGAAGGGGAAGAGAGAGAGAGGGGGGAAAGGGAGTGGGAGAGGGGAAAGAGAGGGGAGAGGGGGAGAGGGGGAAGAGAGAGAGGGAGGGGTGAAGAGAGTGGGAGAGGTGGAAGGGGGTGAGGTGGAAGAGAGAGGGAGAGGGAGAAGAGAGGGGGAGAGGGGGAAGAGAGAGGGTGAGGGGGAAGAGAGAAAGAGGGAGAGGGGGAAGACAGAGAGAGGGTGATGGGGAAGAGTGGGGGAGAGGGGGAAGAGAAGGGGAGAGAAGGAAGAAAGGGGAGAGGGGGAGGGGGAAGAGTGGGGGAGGGGGAAGAGAGGGGGAGAGGGGGAAGAGAGGGAGAGTGGAAGAGAGGTGGGAGAAGGGGAAGCGAGAGAGAGGGAGAAGAGAGAGAGGGGGGAGAGAGGGAGGGGGAGAGAGAGGAAGAGGGGGAAGAGAGAGACAGGGAGAGGGGGAAGAGAGAGAGGGGGAGGAGGGGAGGGAGAAGGGGACAGAGGGGAGATAGGGGGAGAGGGGGAAGAGAGAGAGAGGGAGAGGGGTAAGAGAGAGAGGGTGAGGAGGAAGAGAGGGGGAGAAGGGGGAGAGGGGGAAGAGAGAGCGAGGGAGGGGGAAGAGAGGGGGAGAGGGGGAAGAGAGGGGGAGAGGGAGAAGAGAGGGAAGAGAGGGGGGGAAGAGAGAGGGGAAAGAGAGAGAGAGGGAGGGGGAAGAGAGGGGAGAGGGGGAAGAGAGAGAGGGGGTGGGGGGATGAGAGAGGGGGGAAGAGAGGGGTGAGAGAGGGGGAAGAGAGAGGGAGAGAGGGAAGAGAGGGGAGATGGGGAGAGGGGGGAGAGAGAGGGAGGGGGAAGAGAGAGAGAGGGAGGTGAAGAGAGAGAGGAGGAGAGGGAAGAGAGGGTGAGGGAGGGGGAAGAGAGAGAGGGGTGAAGAGAGGGAGAGGGGGTAGCGAGAGAGGGAGGGGGGAAGAGAGAGGGAGGGGAAGAGAGGGGGAGGGTGAAGAGAGGGAAGAGAGGGAGGGGGAAGTGAGAGTGGAAGAGAGAGAGAGGGAGGGAGAAGAGGGGGAGAGGGGGAAGAGAGAGAAGAGAGGGGGAGATGGGGGGAGAGGGGGAAGAGAGAGAGAGGGAGGGGGAAGAGGGGAGAGGGGGAAGAGAGAGAAGAGAGGGGGAGAGGGGGAAGAGAGGGAGAGGGGGAAGAGAGGGAGAGGGGGAAGAGAGAGAGGGAGAGGTGGAAGAGAGGGGAGGGGAAGAGAGAGAGAGGGAGGGGAAGAGAGAGAGACAGGGGAAGAGAGGGGGAGGGAGAGGGGGAAGAGAGAGAGGGAGAGGGAGGGGGAAGAGAGGGGGAGAGGGGGAAGAGGGAGAGAGGGAAAGGGGGAAGAGAGAGAAAGGGGAAGAGAGGGAGAGGGGAAGAGAAGGAGAGGGAGGGAGGAGTGGAGGGAGAAGAGGAGAGAGGGGAGAGAGAGGGAGAGGGGAGAGAGGGAAGAGATGGAGAGGAGGAAGGGAGAAGTGGAGAGGGGAAAGAGAGAGATCGGGAGAGGGGAAGAGAGGGGGAGAGGGGGAAGAGAGGGGGATAGAGGGAAGAGGGGAGAGAGGGGGAAGAGAGGGGGAAGAGGGAAGAGAGGGAGAGGGGGAAGTGAGGGGGAGGGGAAGAGAGGGGTAGAGGGGGAAGAGAGAGAGAGGGGGAAGAGAGAGAGCGGGGAAGAGGGGGAAGAGAGAGGGAGAGGGTGAAGAAAGGGGGAGAGGGGAAGAGAGGGGGAAGAGAGGAGGAAGAGAGGGGGAAGAGGGAAGAGAGGGAGAGGGGGAAGTGAGGGGGAGGAGGAAGAGAGGGGGGACAGGGGAAGAGAGAGAGGGAGAGAGGGCGAGTGGGGGAGAGAGGGAGAGGGGGAAGAGAGGGAGAGTGGAAGAGAGGTGGGAGAAGGGGAAGCGAGAGAGAGGGAGAAGAGAGAGAGGGGGGGAGAGAGAGGGAGGGGAGAGAGAGGAAGAGGGGGAAGAGAGAGACAGGGAGAGGGGGAAGAGAGAGAGGGGGAGGAGGGGAGGGAGAAGGGGACAGAGGGGAGATAGGGGGAGAGGGGGAAGAGAGAGAGAGGGAGAGGGGTAAGAGAGAGAGGGTGAGGAGGAAGAGAGAGGGAGAAGGGGGAGAGGGGGAAGAGAGAGCGAGGGAGGGGGAAGAGAGGGGGAGAGGGGGAAGAGAGGGGGAGAGGGGGAAGAGAGGGGGAGAGGGAGAAGAGAGGGAAGAGAGGGGGGGAAGAGAGAGGGGAAAGAGAGAGAGAGGGAGGGGGAAGAGAGGGGAGAGGGGGAAGAGAGAGAGGGGGTGGGGGGATGAGAGAGGGGGAAGAGAGGGGTGAGAGAGGGGGAAGAGAGAGGGAGAGAGGGAAGAGAGGGGAGATGGGGAGGGGGGGAGAGAGAGGGAGGGGGAAGAGAGAGAGAGGGAGGTGAAGAGAGAGAGGAGGAGAGGGAAGAGAGGGTGAGGGAGGGGGAAGAGAGAGAGGGGTGAAGAGAGGGAGAGGGGGAGAGGGGGTAGCGAGAGAGGGAGGGGGGAAGAGAGAGGGAGGGGAAGAGAGGGGGAGGGTGAAGAGAGGGAAGAGAGGGAGGGGGAAGTGAGAGTGGAAGAGAGAGAGAGGGAGGGAGAAGAGGGGGAGAGGGGGAAGAGAGAGAAGAGAGGGGGAGATGGGGGGAGAGGGGGAAGAGAGAGAGAGGGAGGGGGAAGAGGGGAGAGGGGGAGAGGGGGAAGAGAGGGAGAGGGGGAAGAGAGAGAGGGAGAGGTGGAAGAGAGGGGAGGGGAAGAGAGGGGGAGGGGAAGAGAGAGAGAGGGAGGGGAAGAGAGAGAGACAGGTGAAGAGAGGGGGAGGGAGAGGGGGAAGAGAGAGAGGGAGAGGGAGGGGGAAGAGAGGGGGAGAGGGGGAAGAGGGAGAGAGGGAAAGTGGAAGAGAGAGAGAGGGGAAGAGAGGGAGAGGGGAAGAGAAGGAGAGGGAGGGAGGAGTGGAGGGAGAAGAGGAGAGAGGGGAGAGAGAGGGAGAGGGGAGAGAGGGAAGAGATGGAGAGGAGGAAGGGAGAAGTGGAGAGGGGAAAGAGAGAGATCGGGAGAGGGGAAGAGAGGGGGAGAGGGGGAAGAGAGGGGGATAGAGGGAAGAGGAGAGAGAGGGGGAAGAGAGGGGGAAGAGGGAAGAGAGGGAGAGGGGGAAGTGAGGGGGAGGGGAAGAGAGGGGTAGAGGGGGAAGAGAGAGAGCGGGGAAGAGGGGGAAGAGAGAGGGGGAGGGCGAAGAAAGGGGGAGAGGGGAAGAGAGGGGGAAGAGAGGAGGAAGAGAGGGGGAAGAGGGAAGAGAGGGAGAGGGGGAAGTGAGGGGGAGGAGGAAGAGAGGGGGACAGGGGAAGAGAGAGAGGGAGAGAGGGCGAGTGGGGGAGAGAGGGAGAGGGGGAAGAGAGGGGGAGAAGGGGAAGAGAGAGAGAGGGGGAGGGGGAAGAGAGAGAGAAGGGGAAGAGGGAGAGGGCGAAGAGGGGGGAGAGGGGGAAGAGAGGGACAGGGGAAGAGAGGGACAGGGGAAGAGAGGGAGAAGAGAGGGAAAGGGGAAAGAGAGGGGGCAGATGGAGGAAGAGAGGATGAAGGGGGAAGAGAGGGAGAGGGGGGAGAGAGGGGGAGCGGGGAAGAGAGAGGGAGGGAGAGGGGGAAGAGAGGGAGAGGGGCAAGAGAGGGGAGAGGGGGAAGAGATGGAGGAGGAAGGGAGAAGGGGAGAGGGGGAAGAGAGAGAGAGGGAGAGGGGGAAGAGAGGGGTAAGAGAGGGAGAGGGGCAAGAGAGGGGAGAGGGGGAAGAGATGGAGGAGGAAGGGAGAAGGGGAGAGGGAGAGGGAGAGGGGGAAGAGAGGGGGAGAGGGGGAAAAGAGAGAGAGGGAGGGGAAGAGAGAGAGGGGGGAAGAGGGGAGGAGGGGGAAGAGAGAGGGAGAGGGCAAAGAGAGGGGGAGAGGGGGGAGGGAGGGAGAGGGGGAAGAGAAGGGTAGGGGAAGAGATGGGGACAGGAGACGAGAGGGGGACGGGAAGAGAGAGAGGGAGAGGGGGAAGAGAGGGAGAGGGAGAAGAGAGGGAGAGGGAGAGGGGGAAGAGAGACAGAGGGAGGTGGGAAAGAGAGAGAGGGGGAGGGGGAAGGGAGGGAGAGGGGAAGAGAGGGGGAGGGGGAAGAGAGGGGGAGGGGGAAGAGAGGGGACGAGAAGCGAGAGAGAGGGAGGGGGTAAGAGAAGGAGGGGGAGAAGAGAGGGAGAGGGAGGGGGGAAGAGAGGGATAGGGGAAGAGAGGGAGAGGGGATAGAGAGGGAGAGGGAGAGGGGGAAGGGAGCGATAGGGGAAGAGAGGGAGAGGGGGAAGAGAGTGAAAGGGAGGGGGGAAGAGAGGGAGAGGGAGGGGAAGAGAGGGAGAGGGAGGGGGAAGAGAGGGAGAGGGAGGGGGAAGAGAGAGGGACAGGGGGAAGAGAGGGGGGACAGGGGGAGAGAGGGAGGGAGAGGGGGAAGAGAGGGGGAGAGGGGGAAGAGAGAGGGAGAGGGGAATGAGACAGGGAGGGAGAGGGGAAGAGAGAGGGAGGGAGAGGGGGAAGAGAGGGGGAGAGGGGGAAGAGAGAGGGAGAGGGGAATGAGAGAGAGTGGGAGAGGGGGAAGAGAGAAAGAGGGAGAGGGGTAAGAGAGGGGGAGAGGGGGAAGAGAGAGGGAGAGGGGAATGAGACAGGGAGGGAGAGGGGAAGAGAGAGGGAGGGAGAGGGGGAAGAGAGGGGGAGAGGGGGAAGAGAGAGGGAGAGGGGAATGAGAGAGAGTGGGAGAGGGGGAAGAGAGAAAGAGGGAGAGGGGTAAGAGAGGTAGGGGGGAAGAGGGGGGTCAGGGGGAAGAGAAGGAGAGGGGGAAGAGAGAGGGAGAGGGGAATGAGACAGGGAGGGAGAGGGGAAGAGAGAGAGAGGGAGAGGGGGAAGATAGGGGAGACGGGGAAGAGAGAGGGAGAGGGGGAAGAGAGGGAGAGGGAGGGGCGAAGAGAGGGAGAGGGAGGGGAAAGCAAGGGAGAGGGAGGAGGAAGAGAGGGTGAGGGAGGGGGAAGAGAGAGGGAGAGGGGGAAGAGAGAGGGAGATTGGGAAGAGAGAGAGAGGGAGAGGTGGAAGTGAAGGGGAGAGTGGGAAGAGAGAGAGAGAGGGAGAGGGGGAAAAGAGAGAGATGGGGGAAGAGAGAGAGGGAGGGGAAGAGGGGGAGAGGGGGAAGAGAGGGAGGGGGAAGAGAGGGGGAGAGGGGGAAGAGAGGGAGGGGGAAGAGAGGGGGAGAGGGGGAAGAGAGGGAGGGGGAAGAGAGGGGGAGAGAGGGGGAGAGGGCGAAGAGAGGGGGATGGGGAGAGGGGAAGAGAGAGAGAGGGAGGTGGGAAGAGAGAGAGGGAGAGGGGGAAGAGAGGGGGACGGGGAAGAGAGTGGGAGAGGGGAAGAGAGAGGGAGGGAGAGGGGGAAGAGAGGGGGAGAGGGGGAAGAGAGGGAGGGGGAAGAGAGGGGGAGAGAGGGGGAGAGAGGGGGAGAGGGTGAAGAGAGGGGGATGGGGAGAGGGGAAGAGAGAGAGAGGGAGGTGGGAAGAGAGAGAGGGAGAGGGGGAAGAGAGAGGGAGAGGGGGAAGAGAGAGGGAGAGGGGAATGAGGAGAGAGGGAGAGGGGGAAGAGAAGGAAGAGGGGGGAGGGGGGAGGGGAAGCGAGAGAGGGGAGAGAGAGATGGGGTGGCAAAGAGAGAGGAGAGGGAGAGGGAGATATATATGTAAAGATTTTCTGTGTGAAGTTTGTACATTCTCTCTCTGACCAGGTTAGTAGTGGGGTGGGTGGGGGAGAATTTTAAAACATGGAATAGTGTAAATGAGTTACTGATGGCCAGCGCAGACCTGACGGGCCAAAGGGCCTGTTTATCTGCCGTATGACTCTGAAGAAGATCAGAGATTACCCCGAGGAATAAAACGGTGAAAACTGGAACTGAGAGGCAGGCTGTACAGACCCAGGGTGGAGCTTGGAAAGCTGTAAAGGGCCAAGTCAGAAGAAGAGGTGCCGATCCTCGAGGCTTTTAAATCAACTCAATCCGAGCTGTGAGATCGATCTCCTCACACACGGTGAACAGTGAGATCTCCTTCCTGTGGTATCCTGGGAATATTATGTCGTGTAAGACATTGCTGAGGCCTAATCTGGAGTATTGTGTGCCATCTTGGTCACCTGACCTACAGGAAATATATCAACAAGGTTGAAAGAGCGCAGAGAAAGTTTACAAGGATGTTGCCGGGACTTGTGGACCCGAGTTATAGGGAAAAGGGTGAATAGGTTAGGATTTTATTTCCTGGAGAACGAGGGGAAGTTGTTAAGAAGTATGCGAAATTATGAGGGATACAGATAGGGTAAATGTAAGCAGGCTTTTTTCCACTGGGGTCGGGCGAGACGAGAACTACAGGTCATGGGTTAAGGGTGAAAGGAGAAAAGTTTAAGGGGAACATGAGGGGGAACTTCTTCGCTCAGAGGGTGGAAGGAGCTGCCGGTGGAAGTGATCCGATTTCAACCTCTAAGAGAATTTGCATGGGTGCGTGGTTGGGAGAGGCATGAAAGGCTAACGTGGGTAAATGGGACCAGGCAGATTGATGGCCTGGCACGGACTAGATGGGACGAAAGGCCTCGTCTCTGTGCTGTAAGTGTTCGGTGACTCTGTTCCTGCTCCCAGGAACTCTGGGAAGTGCCACATCCCCAGTTCCCCTGGCGACGGCCGCTCAGGCCTAACCAGGCCTCACCAGGCCTCACCGGGCCCCCACGGAGACTCACCTGTCTGAATCTTGCTGCCCACCAGCTTCGGCTGCCCCAGTTCGATGAAGAAGTTTTTGTTCTTCTCGTACTCCTCATCATTGATGATCTGCACTTCGATGGTTTTCCTGGTTGGGGTGCAGGGGCGGGGGGGGAAGAGGAGAGAGGTCAGAGATATTCTTCCCGTCCGCCCAGATGCACCACGGCTCGATGCAGCGAATGCGGTGCATGTAATCGGTTTCAGGAACTCTGCAACGTGCCTTCTCGTGGGCCGTTGTGGGCTTTGCGTGTTTCAGTGGCCGGGGAGAGGTCGAAGGCGCTCGGCAGAGGATGGCACTTGGGAGGAAGTATCGGAGGGGCTGGTCGGAGGCTAGGAGTTTTTGGACGGACGGACTCAGTGTCGGCTGCTTCCAAGGCATCGGTAAGTTGACGGTGCCTGGAGGTTTATGGCAGGGAGTTTCTCCCTTTTGCCACCAGCTATCGGGGACTCGGGAGTCCATCGACTCGGGACTTTGAGACTTTATTTACCGTGCCCATGGTGTGTTCTTTATCAAATTATGGTATTGCTTTGCACTGCTGTAACTATATGTTATAATTATGTGGTTCTGTCAGTGTTAGTCTTTGGTCTGTCCTGTTTTTCTGTGATAACACTCCGGAGAAACATTGTATCATTTCTTAATGCATGTATGCATTTCTAAATGACAATAAAAGAGGACTGATGGTTCTCATAATCTAATCTAATCTTACCACGGCCACTTTCTATAGAAGTGGTTTGCCATCGCCTTCTTCTGGGCAGTGTCTTCACAAGACGGGTGACCCCAGCCATTACCAATACCCTTCAGAGATTGTCTAGCCTGGCATCAGTGGTCGCATAACCAGGACTTGCGTTATGGACCATCTCCCTCCACCTCCTGCTCCCATGGGTCCACGTGACCCTGATCGGGTGGGGGCAAGCTAAACGGGTGACCTACAGGCTAGCGGAGGGAAGGAGCGCCTTACACCTCCTTTAGCATCTCCACCCTACCGCAAGGTTTCAGAAATTCTACGGTATCTATTTACTTATTTAGTGATACAGGTGCACATTCCTTTATCACAAAGCTGGGTGGCAGTGTGAAATGTGAAGAGGATGTTATGAGAATGCAGGGTGACTAGGACAGGCTGGGTGAGTGGGCAGATGCATGGCAGATGCAGTTTAATGTGGATAAATGTGAGGTTATCCACTTTGGTGGTAAGAACAGGAAGGCAGATTATTATCTAAATGGAGTCAAGTTAGGAAAAGGGGAAGTATAACGAGATCTAGGTGTTCTTGTATATCAGTCACTGAAAGCAAGCATGCAGGTACAGCAGACAGTGAAGAAAGCTAATGGCATGCTGGCCTTCATAACAAGGGGAATTGAGTATAGGAGCAAAGAGGTCCTTCTGCAGCTGTACAGGGCCCTGGTGAGACCACACCTGGAGTATTGTGTGCAGTTTTGGTCTCCAAATTTGAGGAAGGACATTCTTGCTATTGAGGGAGTGCCGCATAGGTTCACAAGGTTAATTCCCGGGATGGCGGGGCTGTCATATGTCGAAAGATTGGAGCGACTGGGCTTGTATACTCTGGAATTTAGAAGGCTGAGAGGGGATCTTATTGAAACATATAAGATTATTAAGGGATTGGACACGCTGCAGGCAGGAAGCATGTTCCCGCTGATGGGTGAGTCCAGATCCAGAGGCCACAGTTTAAGAATAAGGGGTAGGCCATTTAGAACGGAGTTGAGGAAAAACTTTTTCACCCAGAGAGTGGTGGATATGTGGAATGCTCTGCCCCAGAAGGCTGTGGAGGCCAAGTCTCTGGATGCTTTCAAAAAAGAGATGGATAGACCTCTTAAAGATAGCGGAATCAAAGGTTATGGGGAGAAGGCAGGAACTGGATACTGATTGTGGATGATCAGCCATGATCACAGTGAATAGCGGTGCTGGCTCGAAGGGCTGAATGGCCTACTCCTGCACCTATTGTCTATTGTCTATTATCCGGAATTCTGAAATCCAAAAAGCTCTGAAAACCGAAGTTTTTTTCGACGACAGCTGACATCACTCAGGTGTGACGTGGCAGCACGAGCAGAGGCCGCCAGACGTCAGTTGCGGCTCAGCGCTCGTACCGGTTACGTGTGCGTTTGCTGTTCGCTGATATTTTGTGCTCACTGTTGACTTTGTGTTTAATTTCACAGTGAAAATGTCAAAAAGAGCTGCAGATACCCCTATAGGTAACAATGAGAAAAAGAGAAGGAATCTTCCCATCAATAACGCAGAAAGTGGAGTTATTGCAGAAGTTCGATCGTGGTGTGTCTGTGCGGCGTCTTACTGAGGAAAACAGTGTCAGAACTACCACTGTATATGATTTAAATAAACAGAAAGACAAGTTACTGAAGTTTATAGTGACAGTGCCATTCTATATTTATTCCAATAAGTCATTTACCATATGTTTGACTCGGTTCGTTTGAAGCTGTATATTTTTACGTTTTATTGAATGTTTTTGTTGGAAATAAAATTTCTTTTTGTCATTATTCCCTAAAGAATACAGTATAACAATTATTTACATAGCATTTACAATGTATTAGGTATTATAAGTAATCTAGAGATGATTTAAAGTATACGGGTGGATGTGCGTAGGTTTGGTGCTCTGCTGGGTCTTAAAGTCCACCGCACTCAGACAGGTTAAATAAGGGACTTGAGTAGATGTGTTTTTTGGTATCGGGGGCTGGGGTGGGGGCGGGGTCTGAAATCCGAAAAATTCTGAATTCCGAAATGCAACTGGCCCCAAGGATTTTGGATAAGGGATTGTGGACCTGTACGGTGCAGAACAGGCCCTCACACCCCACACCCAGCCCACCAACCCACCAATTTAACCCCAGCCGAATCACCGGACAGTTCACAATGGCCGATTGACCTACTAACTGGTACGCCTTTGGACCGTGGGAGGAGACCTGGGCGCCCGGAAGAAAACAATCCAGGAAAGATGTGCAAACTCCTTACGGGAGCGGTGCCGGAGTTGAACTCCGAACTCCCAATGCCCCCCTCCCAGCTGTAATGGTGCCGCGCTAACTGCCACAAGGCCGCGGCACCCCCCACCCCCCGTAGATGCCTGCAAGGAAGCGAATCTCACGGTGACATGTACGGTCTCGGATGATAAAATTCCTTTCGACTTTGATCTGCCCGTGCTGCCGGGGGTGGTAACAGGCGCAGTTCTGATAGTGGCGGTTGAGAGGTTGATAGACACCCAAATCTGCCGGGACTGGAGGTACACAAGGGTAGAAGAGATTTAATTTAATTTGACACAAATATCACGGGCAAAAGGGTCTGCTCCAAACTGAACTAATGTTACAACTATGTACGGAAACACCAATACCCAGGAGCGGTAAAGGCTACAGAAGGTGTTGGACACGGCCTGGTCCATCACACGAACCGTTGAGCACAAGGACAGCTGTGACAAGAAAGCAGCATCCGTCGTCAAAGGCCCCCATTATCCAGGCCCTGCTCTCCAGCAGGGAGGAGGTACGGGAGCCTCAGGTCCCAAACCACCAGGTTCAGGGACAGTTATTACCCCTCACCCATCCGGCTCCTGAACCAACGTGGATAACCTCACTCGCCTCAGCTCTGAACTGATTCCACAACCTACACTCTTACTTTCAAGGCTCTACCTATCTATCTCTATGTCTTGAGTAAACTCTTCTCAGGCTTCCAGCCCGGTACAAATATCGATTATAACTCATGTTTCGATGACAAACTCTGCCATCTTCATCAGGGACGATGCCTGGGCATGTCTAGTCCGGTGGTATTTATACCCCCGTCGTCCGTCCCTCCTCATCCAATCAGGTTTCTGCTCTCCCACCTCGTTTACAATCGAATTCCAGTTCTTACTTAGAACAAGACCTTAGTCTTTGTTAAGATTCTTTTCCTCTAGTTTCATTTCGATGGCCTCCTTTACCAGGCGGTCCCAAGAACCACTGGCGTGGCCACGGTTGTTTCGTGCCGAAGTAGGGAGGGAGGAGAAGATGGTGGCGCGACGCAGCACGCGCGGCCGTTCCAAATTGATATTGTGTCTGTGAAGTAGGATGCCGTATACAATCCTGATTTGATGGGGACAGCCGTGAGAAGCACGGAGGAGAACACCTGGAGAAACTTCTGAAATGCCCGGTTCGCTGCCGCTGCTACTGTGCGATCGAGAATCTCCGGAGGGGAAGGCCCCAAATCCTCGGCCTTGCCTGTTGCCTGTTGCCGGAGCCGGGGTCGAAGCGCTTGGCAGAGATGGTGCTCGGTGCTCGGTGTCGGAGAGCTGGTCGGAGGCTCGGAGTTTTCGGACGGACTCGGAGTCGGACTGTGGTCGGATGCTTCCGGGATGCTGCATCGGCAAGTTTGCGGCGCTGGAGGTTCACCGTCTGCGTGAGATGATGGGACTTTCGAGAGACTTTGAGACTTTTACCGTGCCCATGGTCTGTTCTTATCAAATTACGGTATTGCTTTGCACTGTTGTAACTATATGTTATAATTATGTGGTTTTTGTTAGTTTTTCAGTTTTGGTTTGTCCTGTGTTTCTGTGATATCACACCGGAGGAACATTGTATCATTTCTTAATGCATGCATTACTAAATGACAATAAAAGAGGGCTGCGTGTCCTCATAATCTTAAAAGAAAAGCCAATCCTGTGGCCATTGCGAATGCAATGTTCAGCTACCGCTGATTTCTCCGGGTAACCCATGTGCTCCTTGTTGCGGGTTTCCACCGTGTGCCCCGTCTGGCCGATATACGCTGCTCCGTATTCACAGGAAATCCTGTAAACGCCGGCCATCCCGAGTGCCAGGTCATCTTCAACCCGCGTAAGCTGTGATTTGAGCTTCCTTACGGGTTTGCGGATAGTATTCATCCGGTATTTCTTCAGGATCCTGGCGGTCCTTCCAGAAACCGTGGAAATATAGGGAAGACAGGTGGTAGCGATGGGCTCCTCCTCGTTGTTAGGTGTCCTGGTTTTCCACTGGCCGTTTTAAGGGCCTGATTGATTTCCTTTGCCTTGTGGCCATTCTGTAGGAACGTCGTGCGTAATCGTCTTACTTCCTCAGGGGGAGACTCTCCAGGCGCGAAATAGTTTTTGCACAGTTAATCAAAACAAGAAGTACCACCCTACATCTTTTTTTAATCTTTCAATCTATCCATCCAATCTATCTATCCCAGATATAACTCGAAACAGGCCCTTTACACCTCTCAGCAATCTCCCGATATAACTCCAGCCTAATCACGGGACAATTTACAATGACCAATTCACCTACCAACCGGCACATCTCCGGACTGTGGGGGGAAACCGGAGCACCCGGAGGAAATCCGCGCGGTGACGGGGGGAGAACGTGCAAACACCTTACAGGCAGTGGCGGGAATCGAACCCCGGTCGCCCTACGTACAAACCAAGTTCTCCATATTTCTCTGTATTTGCACTGTCTTCCTTTGCCCATTGGCTGTTAGTCCGTCTTTATCTATGTATAGTTTTTTTTTTGTAAATTCTAATGTACCTCTTTGTTTTCCTGTAAATCTCGGCAAGGAAATGAATCTCACGGTAGTTTTGCACCTCCTGGCTGAGAGGGGTCTAAGCGGTGGTCAACCTAACCCCGAGAGCTGAACTTCAAAAAAAGTTCACTGTAAATTTATTATCAAAGTGCATATGTCTACATACGCCACCCTATACAACCTCGAGACTTAATTTCTTGCAGGCACTCACAGCAAAATACAAAGAAACGAAAGAACCAATAGAAAACTACACACAACAAAGACAGACAAACAACCAGTGTATAAAAGACAACAAATCCTGCAAATACAAAGAAGTACAAAACAATAAGAATAAGTAGGTAATATATATTGAGAAGAGTTGTAGAGTCCCTGAAAGTAGGTTGTGGAATCAGTTCAGAGTTGAGGTGAGCGAAGTTATCCACGCTGATTCAGGAGCCTGATGTTTGAGGGGTAGTAACCATATAACTATATAATTACATCACGGAAACAGGCCATCTCGGCGCTTCTAGTCCGTGCCGAACTCTTACCCTATCCTAGTCCCACCGACCTGCACTCAGCCCATAACCCCCCATTCCTTTCCTGTCCATATATCTATCCAATTTAACTTTAAACGACAACATCGAACCTGCCTTAACCACTTCTGCTGGAAGCTCGTTCCACACAGCTACCACTCTCTGAGTAAAGAAGTTCCCCCTCATGTTACCCCTAAACTTTTGCCCTCTAACTCTCAACCCATGCCCTCTCGTTTGAATCTCCCCCACTCTCAATGGAAAAAGCCTATCCACGTCAACTCTATCTATCCCCCTCATAATTTTAAACACCTCTATCAAGTCCCCCCTCAACCTTCTACGCTCCAAAGAATAAAGACCCAACTTGTTCAACCTTTCTCTGTAACTTAGGAGATGAAACCCAGGCAACATTTTAGTAAACCTCCTCTGTACTCTCTCAATTTTATTGACATCTTTCCTATAATTCGGTGACCAGAACTGTACACAATACTCCAAATTTGGCCTCACCAATGCCTTATACAAATTCAACATTACATCCCAACTCCTATACTCAATGCTCTGATTAGTAAAGGCCAGCAAACCAAAAGCTTTCTTCACCACCCTATCCACATGAGATTCCACCTTCAGGGAACTATGCACCATTATTCCTAGATCCCTCTGTGCTACTGCATTCTTCAATGCCCTACCATTTACCATGTATGTCCTATTTTGATTAGTCCTACCAAAATGTAGCACCTCACATTTTTCAAATGTAACTGTTCCTAAACCTGGTGGTCCTGGGGCTCCTGTACCTTCTACCTGATGGCAGCAGCGAGAAGAGAGCGTGGCCTGGGTGGTGGGGATCTCTGACGATGGACGCTACTTTTTTCTGGTATGCCTCCTAGATGTGCTGAATGGTGGGGAGGGCTTTGTCCGTGACGGACTGAACACCGCTGCCGGAGAGCAGCGTCCATCATCCGGGACCGCCCCCCCCCCCCGCCAGGACACGCTCTCGTCTCGCTGCTGCCGTCAGGAAGGAGGTACAGGAGTCTCAGGATTCGACCATCAGGCTCCTGAACCAATGGGGATAACTTCACTCGATCCATCACTGAACTGTTCCCACAGCCTATGGACACACTTTCAGGGGCTTTTCATCTCACATCCTTGATATCTATTGTTTTAATTCCTCTTTTTGTACTTGCACAGTTTGTTGTCTTCTGCGCTCTGCTGGAACGCCCAAGTTAGGCAATCTTTCATTGATTCTGATATAATTATTATTCTATAATAATATTAATAAGTTCAGTATTGTTCCTTTTTGTGCATTGGGTGGCAACCCTGCCCTTTCTTTAGTATTTTGTCTGTTTTTTTAACGAGGCCAAGTTGCCAGCTCAACGCTCAGCCCAGCACGGGCGGAAAGGAGCCGGCCGGGCTTGAACCCGGGACGCCTTGCCTCGCAGTCCAGTGCCGGTCCCACTACACCACCGGCCAGCATTTGAGTTTGACTTGGCATGACTGCAAGAAACAGCAGAGAGACGTGGGCGCAGCTCAGCATACTGTGGAAACCAGCCTCCCCTCCTTGTCTACGCTTCTCGCTGCCTCATTAAAGCAGCCAGCATAATCAAATTCCCCACCCTCCCCGGTCACTCTCCCTTCCCCCCTCTCCCGTGGGGCAGAGGATACAAAAGCCTGAAAGGTCCTCCCACCAGGCTCAGGGACAGGTTCCACCCCGATGCTATCAGACTCACGTACGACAAGATAGATTCTTGGCCTCACAATCTACCTCGTTCTGATCTTCTACCTTATTGTTTACCAGCACTGCACTTACTCTGTAGCTGTTACACTTTATTCTGCATTCTTTATTTTACTTTATACTTTATTGTCGCCAAACGATTGATTCTAGAACGTACAATCATCACAGCGATATTTGACTCTGCGCTTCCCGCTCCCTGGATTACAAATATTAAAAATAGTAAAAATTAGTAAATATTAAAAATTTAAATTACAAATCATAAATAGAAAACAAAAAAGCGCAAAGCAAGGTAGTGCAAAAAAACCGAGAGGCAGGTCCGGATATTTGGAGATACTCTGATTCTCACTATTTTGATATTCTTCTACCTCAATGCACTGTATAATGATCTGATCTGTCAGAACAGTAAGCAAGACAAGATTTTCACCAGATCTCAGTCCGGATTGAGGGATCAGAATTGGAAATGGTGAGCAATTTCAAGTTCCTAGGTGTCAATATCTCAATATGGGCCCAACATAGTGATGCAGCTGCGAAGAAGGCACAACAGCGACAATATTTCATTAGGAGTTTGAGGAGATTTTGTTGGTATGTCACCAAAGATTCTCGCAAATTTCTACAGATGTACCATGGAGAGCATTCTGACTGGCTGTATCACTCTGGTATGGGGGGGGGGGTGCTGCTGCACGGGATTGAAATAAGCTTCAGAGATTTGTAAGCTCAGTCAGCTCCATCATGGGCACCAGCCTCCGTAGTATCCAGGACATCTTCGAGTCCCATGTAGTCCTGCAGTCTAGTGTAGTTTTGTGTTGTTTCACGTAGTCTAGTGTAGTTTTGTGTTGTTTCACGTAGTCTAGTGTAGTTTTGTATTGTTTCACGTAGTCTAGTGTAGTTTTGTGTTGTTTCAGGTAGTCTAGTGTAGTTTTGTGTTGTTTCAGCTAGTCTAGTGTAGTTTTGTGCTGCTTTATGTAGTCTAGTGTAGTTTTGTGTTGTTTCACGTAGTCTAGTGTAGTTTTGTGTTGTTTCATGTAGTCTAGTGTAGTTTTGTGTTGTTTCAGGTAGTCTAGTGTAGTTTTATGTTGTTTCACGTAGTCTAGTGTAGTTTTGTGTTGTTTCACGTAGTCTAGTGTAGTTTTGTGTTGTTTCACGTAGTCTAGTGTAGTTTTGTGTTGTTTCAGCTAGTCTAGTGTAGTTTTGTGCTGCTTTATGTAGTCTAGTGTAGTTTTCTGTTGTTTCACGTAGTCTAGTGTAGTTCTGTGTTGTTTCAGGTAGTCTAGTGTAGTTTTGTGTTGTTTCACGTAGTCTAGTGTAGTTTTGTGTTGTTTCACGTAGTCTAGTGTAGTTTTGTGTTGTTTCACGTAGTCTAGTGTAGTTCTGTGTTGTTTCATGTAGTCTAGTGTAGTTTTGTGTTGTTTCATGTAGTCTAGTGTAGTTTTGTGTTGTTTCAGGTAGTCCAGTGTAGTTCTGTGTTGTTTCAGGTAGTCTAGTGTAGTTCTGTGTTGTTTCACGTAGTCTAGTGTAGTTCTGTGTTGTTTCATGTAGTCTAGTGTAGTTTTGTGTTGTTTCATGTAGTCTAGTGTAGTTTTGTGTTGTTTCAGGTAGTCCAGTGTAGTTCTGTGTTGTTTCAGGTAGTCTAGTGTAGTTCTGTGTTGTTTCAGGTAGTCTAGTGTAGTTCTGTGTTGTTTCACGTAGTCTAGTGTAGTTTTGTGTTGTTTCACATAGTCTAGTGTAGTTTTGTGTTGTTTCACGTAGTCTAGTGTAGTTCTGTGTTGCTTCATGTAGTCTAGTGTAGTTTTGTGTTGTTTCACGTAGTCTAGTGTAGTTCTGTGTTGTTTCAGGTAGCACCATGGTCCTGGAGGAACGTTGTTTCATTTTTACTGTGTTCTGTACCAGCAGTTATGGTTGAAATGACAATAAAAACAACTTGACTTGAAGGAGCGATGCCTCAAAAAGGCAGCCTCCATCATTAAGGACCCCCATCACCCAGGACGTGCCCTCTTCTCATTGCTTCCATCAGGGGGAAGGTACAGGAGCCTGAAGACGCACACCCAACAATTCAGGAACAGCTTCTTCCCCTCCACCGTCCGATTTCTGAATGGACATTGAACCCATGAACACTACCTCACTACTTTATAGCACTATTTATTTAATCTACTGTAATTCACAACTATCTGTTAATTCACAATTTTTTCTATTATCATGAATTGTACTTCTGCCTCAAAGTTAACAAATTTCACGACTAAGGCCAGTGATATTAAACCTGATTCTGATTCTTGGTACACATGATGAGAAGACAACCAAGACCAGTTAACCAACCTCAATGAAAAAAGTCTGCTTGTATTTATCCGATCGATGCCCCTCATAATTCTGTATACCTCTATCAAATCTCCTCTCAATCTTCTACACTCCAAGGAATAAAGTCCAAACCCATTCGGTTTTTCCTTATAACTCAGGTCCTCAGATTCTGGCAACATCCTTGTAAATTTTCTCTGTGCCCTTTCAACTTTATTTACATCTTTCCTGACCAAAACTGCACACAATACTCCAAATTAGGCCTCACCAACGTCTTATACAACTTCAACATAACATCCCATCTCCTGTACCCAATACTTTGATTTACGAAGGCCAAAAGCACCAGGAACTTTCTTAACGACCCGGTCTACCTGTGACGCCACTTTCAGTGGACTATGGACCTGTATTCCCAGATCCCTTTGCTCTCCCACACTCCCCAACGCCCTACCGTTCACTGTCTACATCCTACCCTGGTTGACCTCCCCAAGTGTAACCATGTTCACCTCCCCTTCCCGATTTCTGATCGACCCCCCACTCCTTACCCCACAGGTCTCTCCACCACCTCCCACCCTCCCCCCTAGCCGTAGGCACCTGAGCCAGAATCTCTACAAAGGATGGTAAGTTAGCGCAGTGGTTGGTGCACCAGTTGCTATCCCAAAAACCTGGGTTCGATTCCCGCCACTGTAAGGAGTTTGCACGTTCTCCCGGTGTGGGTTTCCTCCCGGGGGGGGGTGGTGCTCCGGTTTCCTCCCACGTTCCAGAGACACGCGGGCAAACCACGTGGGTGACCAGAGGCACGGTGAGGCTCGCGGGCTCCCCCGGCACATCCTCGGACTGTCACGTGCACTCCGAAACAGACGGGGGCGCAAATCGCCCGTATGTTCCGATGTACATGTTGACAAATAAAGATAATCTTCTTAAAGATTCTTTAATATTTAGAAGGAGGGCTAAGGGCCGGTGGGGGGGTGGGACGTGGTTTGATGGATGGGCAAGGTAAAACCTACTCCCAGAACCACACCTCCTACCCCCACGCCAAGATTTGTACACCCCTCAGCAACTGTTTCCCGTTGGACACTAAGCAGGGGAGGTCTAGGCATGGGTGACAGACCGCTCGATCAGGGGCACTAGCCTCACCAGCATCGAGGACATCTTCAAAAGGCAATGCCTCAGAAATGTGAGGACACGCTCTCTTCTCATTGATTGTTCCCGATGTTGGGGGAGTCCAGAATGAGGGGTCACTGTTTGAGGATAAAGGGGAAGCCTTTTAGGACCGAGATGAGGAAAAACTTCTTCACACAGAGAGTGGTGAATCTGTGGAATTCTCTGCCACAGGAAACAGTTGAGGCCAGTTCATTGGCTATATTTAAGAGGGAGTTAGATATGGCTCTTGTGGCTAAAGGGATCAGGTGGTATGGAGGGAAGGCTGGTGCAGGGTTCTGAGTTGGATGATCAGCCATGATCATACTGAATGGCGGTGCAGGCTCGAAGGGTCGAGTGGCCTACTCCTGCACCTATTTGTCTATGTTTCTATGTAACACCAGGACGGAGGTACAGGAGCCTGAAGGCACACACTCAGCGATTCAGGAACAGCTTCTTCCCCTCTGCCGCCTGATTTCTGAATGGGCATTGAACCTCACCAGGTTCAGAGACAGTTACTACCCCTCGACCATCAGGCTCCTGAACGAAAGGGGACAATTACACTCACTTGCCCATCCATTGAGATGTTCCCACAACCAATGATCTCACTTTAAAGACTATTTATCTCATGTTCTCGTTATTTATTGCTATTTATTTATATTTGCATTTGCACAATTTATTGTCTTCTGCACTCTGGTTGATCCTTCACTGATCCTGTTTACAGTTACTATTCTATAGATTTGCTGAGTATGCCCGCAGGAAAATGAACCTCAGGGTTGTATGTGGTGACTCTGATAATAAATTTTACTGTGAACTTGGAATCAGGAAGGGAAACGGTGAGTCCTGGGGTGGGGGGGGCAGGTTAATGATCATTGGAGTGGGAGGGGTTTGACCTTGACCCCCTGGTGTGGGGTCAGGGGTCAAAGAGTCTGGAATCAGGGGTATGTTGGGGTGGAGCCTGTGAACAGTGGGTGCTCAAGGGTCTGTGAGGGTAGATCAGAACCAGCCCCCCCCCCTCCGGTGGGACAGCCGGACATCTGAGGGAGGTGGGGGGGACCATAGGGGTCCCTCCTAGAACTTGTGGATGACCCTGTGGGGGAGGAGGCCCCGGTGCGGTGGTTTAGCATTCACATCTCCCCACGCGATCCCCTCCCCTGCACAGCATCTCTCTTCCTCCCCTCTCCCTCAGAAATCCCTCTGCTTCCCCGCTCCCCAGCCTCCTCCAGCTCCTTCTCTCCCTCAGAAATCCCTCCATTTCCCAATCGTGCCCTCCAGCATCCTTTCACTATCCCATCTCTTCTCCTGACATCTCCACTGCCTCTCCCTCCCTCCCTCATTACGCTCCCCTCCACCTCCCTTGCCTCCCCCTCGCTATCCCCTCTCTCTCCCTCTCTTTCCCCTCTTGCCCTCTCTTTCCTGCTCCCTCTCTCTCTGTCTCTCTCCCCTCACTCTCTTTCCCCTCTTGCCCTCTCTTTCTTGCCCCCTCTCTTTCTGTCTCTCGCCCTCTTTCTCTCTCCCTCCCCCTCCTGCCCTCTCTTTCTCTGTTATCCTCGCTTTCTCTCTCTCCCCCTCCCTGTGTTGTTTATCAGCTGCTGCTATTCCACCAGGAGACACGGCTCTCTGTCGCGCAGTGCAACGACGGGCAGCTCCCAGCCCGGCTTCCCCCTCCCGTATCTGATGTGAGAACTGCACCGGGGTGGGGGTGAGGGGAAGGGGCTGCCACGACCAAATCGGACTGGAAGGAAGAGGCGCGGGCCCCGCTTCCCCGTCGCCTGGCGGCCGACGAGGGGCGAGCCGCGATGAAGTCGCTGTTGTGAGAAACACAGTCTGCGGGGGAGGAACGAGGTTGCCGCTGAGAGGGAGACCTGCGCCGCAGAAGAGCGGCAGGGATTTTCCCCAGAGCCTCGGGGCGCACGCTTACCGGGCAGGAGCGCTCGCTCGCTCTGGGTCAACACGTTCGGACTTCGGCTCACGGTGTGAACTAAAGGCTTTCAGCATCACCTTTACTTGTCACACGTACGCCGGAACGCGCAGCGCGACGCGCCGTTTGCGTCGACGACCGGCTGGCGGGGGAGGGCAGCCCACGGGTGCCGCCACGTCTCTGGCGCCGATATAGCGTGCCCGCACCCTGTCCCAACCCCAACCCGCACGTCTCCGGGACGGTGGGAGGAAACCGGAGCACCCGGAGGAAACCCACGCGGTGACGGGGCGAACGTTCGTACAGGCAGCGGCGGGAATCGAACGCCGGGTCGCTAATCGCTGGTGCTGTACAGCGTTGCGCTAACCGTGATCTTACTGAATGGCGGAGCCGGCTCGACCGGCAAGATGGCCGACTCCTGCTCCCATTTCTTACGTTCTTGTGCTTCTTATGACGTGCAATTGTCTGTTCCCATGGCACAGCGCTTCCTCCTGAACGTGCTTCCCGCGGTACGGCAACTCCTCCTCACCGACCCTCTCGCGGTACAGCGCTCCCTCCTCACCGACCCTCCTGTGATATGACACTCCCTCCTCACCGTCCCTCCTGTGATACAACACTCCCTCCTCACCGTCCCTCCTGCAGTACGGCAACCCCTCCTCATTGCCCCTCTCGCGGTACAGCACTCCCTCCTCACCGTCCCTCCCGTGATACGGCACTCCCTCCTCATCGTCCCTCCTGTAATACGGCACTCCCTCCTCACTGTCCCTCCTGTGATACGACACTCCCTCCTCACCGTCCCTCCCGTGATATGACGCTCCCTCCTCATCACCCCTCCTGTGATACGGCACTCCCTCCTCACCGTCCCCCCTGTGATATGACACTCCCTCCTCACCGACCCTCCTGTGACACGGCAACCCCTCTTCACTGCCCCTCTCGCAGTACAGCTCTCCCTCCTCACCGACCCTCCTGTGATATGATACTCCCTCCTCACCATCCCTCCTGTGATATGACACTCCCTCCTCACCGTCCCTCCTGTTATACGGCATTCCCCCCTCACCGTCCCTCCTGTGATACGGCACTCCCTCCTAACCGTCCCTCCTGTGATATGACACTCTCTCCTCACCGTCCCTCCTGTAATACGGCACTCCCTCCTCACCGTCCCTCCTGCAGTATGGCAACCCCTCCTCATTGCCTCTCTCGTGGTACAGCACTCCCTCCTCACCGTCCCTCCTGTGATATGACATTCCCTCCTCACCATCCCTCCTGTGGTACGGCACTCCCCCCTCACTGCCCCTCCCACGGTACGGCACTCCCCTCTCACTGCCCCCCTCATCGCCCCTCCTGTTATATGGCACTCCCTCCTCACCGTCCCTCCTGTGATATGACACTCCCTCCTCACCGTCCCTCCTGTGATATGTCACTCCCTCCTCACCGTCCCTCCTGCAGTACGGCAACCCCTCCTCATTGCCCCTCTCGTGGTACAGCACTCCCTCCTCACCGTCCCCCCTGTGATATGACACTCCCTCCTCACCATCCCTCCTGTGATACTGCACTCCCTCCTCACCGACCCTCCTGTGACACGGCAACCCCTCCTCACTGCCCCTCTCGCAGTACAGCTCTCCCTCCTCACAGACCCTCCCGTGATATGATACTCCCTCCTCACCGTCCCTCCTGTGATATGACACTCCCTCCTAACCGTCCCTCCTGTGATATGACACTCTCCCCTCACCGTCCCTCCTGTAATACGGCACTCCGTCCTCACCGTCCCTCCTGTGATACGGCACTCCCTCCTAACCATCCCTCCTGTGATATGACACTCTTTCCTCACCGTCCCTCCTGTAATACGGCACTCCCCTCTCACCGTCCCTCCTGTGATATGACACTCCCTCCTAACCGTCCCTCCTGTGATATGACACTCTCTCCTCACCGTCCCTCCTGTAATACGGCACTCCCCCCTCACCGTCCCTCCTGTGATACGGCACTCCCTCCTCACCGTCCCTCCTGCAGTACGGCAACCCCTCCTCATTGCCCCTCTCGTGGTACAGCACTCCCTCCTCACCATCCCTCCTGTGATATGACACTTCCTCCTCACCGTCCCTCCTGTGATATGACACTCCCTCCTAACCGTCCCTCCTGTGATATGACATTCTCTCCTCACCGTCCCTCCTGTGATATGACACTCCCTCCTCACCATCCCTCCTGTGGTACGGCAGTCCCCCCTCACTGCCCCTCCCACGGTACGGCACTCCCCCCTCACTGCCCCCCTCATCGCCCCTCCTGTTATACGGCACTCCCTCCTCACCGTCCCTCCTGTGATATGACACTCCCTCCTCACCGTCCCTCCTGTTATACGGCACTCCCTCCTCACCGTCCCTCCTGTGATATGACACTCCCTCCTCACCGTCCCTCCTGTGATATGACATTCCCACCTCACCGTCCCTCCTGTGATACGGCACTCCCACCTCACCGTCCCTCCTGTGATACGGCACTCCCACCTCACCGTCCCTCCTGTGATATGACATTCCCTCCTCAGCGTCCCTCCTGTGATATGACATTCCCTCCTCAGCGTCCCTCCTGTGATATGTCACTCCCTCCTCACCGTCCCTCCTGTGGTACGGCAGTCCCCCCTCACTGCCCCTCCCACGGTACGGCACTCCCCCCTCACTGCCCCCCTCATCGCCCCTCCTGTTATACGGCACTCCCTCCTCACCGTCCCTCCTGTGATATGACACTCCCTCCTCACCGTCCCTCCTGTGATATGACACTCCCTCCTCACCGTCCCTCCTGTGATACGGCACTCCCCCCTCAGCGTCCCTCCTGTGATACGGCACTCCCACCTCACCGTCCCTCCTGTGATATGACATTCCCTCCTCAGCGTCCCTCCTGTGATATGTCACTCCCTCCTCACCGTCCCTCCTGTGATACGGCACTCCCTCCTCACCATCCCTCCTGTGGTACGGCAGTCCCCCCTCACTGCCCCTCCCACGGTACGGCACTCCCCCCTCACTGCCCCCCTCATCGCCCCTCCTGTTATACGGCACTCCCTCCTCACCGTCCCTCCTGTGATATGACACTCCCTCCTCACCGTCCCTCCTGTGATATGACACTCCCTCCTCACCATCCCTCCTGTGATATGACACTCCCTCCTCACCGTCCCTCCTGTGATACGGCACTCCCACCTCAGCGTCCCTCCTGTGATACGGCACTCCCACCTCACCGTCCCTCCTGTGATATGACATTCCCTCCTCAGCGTCCCTCCTGTGATACGGCACTCCCTCCTCAGCGTCCCTCCTGTGATATGTCACTCCCTCCTCACCGTCCCTCCTGTGGCATGGCGTATCTGCCTCGCCCCCATTTTCAGGGGAGGGAAACTCTCCTCCCCCGCCCCTCGAGCGCGAATGTCTTTCCTCTCCCCCCTCCCGTCAGCAATCTGACCACTCCCCCACCCCCACCACCATCCTAACCAGAACGGACACTCCAAGCCCCTCTGGTTAGCCTGCACCCGCAGACTCCCTGCCCACTCAGTCACCCCCTCCCGCCCCAGTGAAGATCCCCCTCGTTCCGGAGCTGACTGCCCCTGCCCTCAGCAACTTGTGATACAATCGTGGGCTTTGCCATGTTTAGACAGACAGCACGTCTCGCTCTCTGGGGCACCCCTCCAATAAGTTAGACACTTCTTTCCCGGTTAAGTGAAAAGTTAAATTTGTGGTTGACTTGTTTATATTAAACATTTACAAACACTTCTATTTATAGCATCCAGCAACGCTGAGGAACAGGCCCGTGGAAAGTGAGTAAAGAACACAGAACATACAAATCTACAGCACATTACAGGCCCTTCGGCCCACAATGTTGTGCCAACCCTTTAACCAAGATCTTTATTCCCTCATAACCACATACCCAAAAGTCTGTCAATTCTTATCAAAATACTCAGGGCCTGTATCTAATGCAGAAACATCTGTAGGCCCCGTTCCCTCTGTTCTCCCTCTTGCCTTCCTGACCCTGAGAAACATTTGCAGCTTTAAGTCAAATGCTCAGCTATACCCAAGCATGGCGGGTCTGATTTCCGGAACATTCCCAGGCACCTGGAACATCTTCAAATATCATTCAGCTATGGCACAAACTCTCAAATATTGATTTTGAATGTTCTGTGATGTAAAAGAACATATTTCTTTTGGACGGGAATAAATGGACAAAAGGAAAAAGTTAATTCCAGCTTCCGCTCTGTACAGATCAACATCCGAAATCAGCACGACACTGGCCTCCCTTTTACACACACACTGACCCTCACCGGGGAACGGTCACACACACACACACTGACCCTCACCGGGGGACAGTCCCACACACACACACTGACCCTCACCGGGGGACGGTCACACACACACTGACCCTCACCGGGGAACGGTCACACACACACACACACACACTGACCCTCACTGAGGGATGGTCCCACACACACACACAGTGACCTTCACTGGGAGATGGTCCCACACACACTGACCCTCACTGGGGAACGGTCACACACACACACACACACTGACCCTCACTGGGGAACGGTCACACACACACACACACACACACACACACACACTGACCCTCACCGGGGGACGGTCCCACACACACACACACACACTGACCCTCACCGGGGAACGGTCACACACACACACACACACACTGACCCTCACTGGGGAACGGTCACACACACACACACACACACTGACCCTCACCGGGGGACGGTCCCACACACACACACACACACTGACCCTCACCGGGGAACGGTCACACACACACACACACACACTGACCCTCACTGGGGAACGGTCACACACACACACACACTGACCCTCACCGGGGAACGGTCACACACACACACACACACACTGACCCTCACTGGGGAATGGTCACACACACACACACACACACACTGACCCTCACTGGGGAACGGTCACACACACACACACACACACACACTGACCCTCACCGGGGAACGGTCACACACACACACACACACACTGACCCTCACTGGGGAATGGTCACACACACACACACACACTGACCCTCACTGGGGAACGGTCTCACACACACACACACACACTGACCCTCACTGAGGGATGGTCCCACACACACACACACACTGACCCTCACTGGGGAACGGTCCCACACACACACACACACACACACACACACACTGACCCTCACTGGGGAACGGTCACACACACACACACACACACACACACACACTGACCCTCACTGAGGGACGGTCCCACACACACACACAGTGACCTTCACTGGGAGATGGTCCCACACACACTGACCCTCACTGGGGGACAGTCTCACACACACACTGACCCTCACCGGGGGACGGTCCCACACACACACACTGACCCTCACCGGGGGACGGTCCCACACACACACACTGACCCTCACGGGTTCATGTCTCTCTCTACACACCAGAGTTAAATTAATGCTTTGCCCTGTGACTCCCTCCTTGACCCAGAATCCCCAGTCATTCCCACCGCATCCTTGGGAATTTCGCCCCGTCGTTCCTTCTCCGTAATCCCTGGGGAATAACGGACCGTGTTCAAACCCAGATACAATCTATCGCCTCATACTGCCACAGCGGACTGACGGAGGTGAGAGCCACCCCTCACACCCTGATTGTAGGACCAAGCAACCAGAGTCAGAGAGGCCATTTGGCCCATTCAATCTGTGCCACACTTACAGTCAGTTCCACACTCTATTCTTCTTACTTTCCCCTCTCCTACCTTCCTACCCCACCATCCTTTTCGGAAGTGCCCCCACTGTCCTTTCAGGCCATGTAATCCTGACAGCAACTCAAAGTTCTCCTTAAATGTTTCACCTTTCACCCTTAACCTATGACTCACCCAACCTCAGTGGAAAAAGCCTGTTTGCATTTACCCTATCTATTGAAATGAATATCTAACGAGGATGTCATGAACAGTGCAAGCACAAAAAGAGAAATAACGTATGAGATCATGAAAAGGCAACGTAACTTCATTGGACATGTGATTAGGAAAGAGGAGTTAGACTGCACGGCACGGTGACATGGTGCGAAGACAATAACCTATCCCTCAACGTCAGCAAGACGAAGGAATTGGTTGTTGACTTCAGAAGGAGTAGCGGACCGCACGACCCAATTTACATCGGTGGTACGCAAGTGGAACAGGTCAAAAGCTTTAAGTTCCTCGGGGTCAATATCACAAATGACCTGACTTGGTCCAACCAAGCAGAGTTCACTGCCAAGAAGGCCCACGAGCTCCTTTACTTCCTGAGAAAGCTAAATAAGTTTGTCCTGTCCCCTAAGACCCTCACTAATTTTTAGAGACGCACCATAGAAAGCATTCTTCTAGGGTGCATCCCAACCTGGTATGGAAGTTGTCCTGTCCAAGACCGGAAGAAGCTGCAGAAGATCGTGAACACGGCCCAGCACATCACACAAACCAATCTTCCGTCCGTGGACTCACTTTACACCGCACGCTGTCGGAGCAGTGCTGCCAGGATAATCAAGAACACGACCCACCCAGCCAACACACTTTTTGTCCCTCTTCCCTCTGGGAGAAGGCTCAGGAGCTTGAAGACTCGTACGGCCAGATTTGGGAACAGCTTCTTTCCAACTGTGATAAGACTGCTGAACGGATCCTGACCCGGATCTGGGCCGTACCCTCCAAATATCCGGACCTGCCTCTCGGTTTTTTTGCACTACCTTACTTCCCATTTTTCTATTTTCTATTTATGATTTATAATTTAAATTTTTAATATTTATTATCGATTTGTACTCCAGGGAGCGCGAAGCACAGAATCAAATATCGCTGTGATGATTGTCCGTCCTAGTATCAATTGTTTGGCGACAATAAAGTATAAAGTATAATTATGGGAAAGATTGAAGGGAAGAAAGCAAAAGGAAGACAAAGACAAATGATGATGGAGACGGCAGCCAGAGAACTGGAAATGAATACCAATGAATTGATCCACTTGACCCGAAACAGGAGTGAGTGGGCCATGGCAGTCAAAGCTCAAACTGGGCACGGCACCTGATGATAATGATACTCCTCATAATCTGGTACACCTCTATCAAATCTCCCTTCATTCTCCTGCGCTCCAGGGATTAACGTCCTTACCTATTCAACCATTCCCGATAACTCAGGTCCTCAAGTCCCAGTAAACATCTTCGTAAATCTTCCCTGCACTCTTTCAATCTTATTGACCTATTCCCTGATGGTAGGTTCACCAGAACTTAACACGATACTCCAATTTAGGCCTCACCAACGTCTAAAATTATTCAGAATCAGATTTAATATCACTGGCATATCAACACTAGCGCACCTCAGGGGTGTGTGCTTAGCCCACTGCTCTACTCTCTCTATACACATGACTGTGTGGCTAGGCACAGCTCAAATACCATCTATACATTTGCTGACGATACCACCATCATTGGCAAAATCTCAGGTGGTGATGAGAGGGCGTGCAGGAGTGAGAGATATGCCAACTCGTGGAGTGGTGTCACAGCAACAACCTGGCACTCAACGTCAGTAAGACGAAAGAGCTGATTGTGGATTTCAGGAAGGGTAAGATGAAAGAACACATACCAATCCTCATAGAGGGATCAGAAGTGGAGAGAGTGAGCAGCTTCAAGTTCCTGGGTGTCAAGATCTCTGAGGATCTAACCTGGTCCCAACATATCGACGCAGTTACAGAGACAGTGGCTATACTTCATTAGGAGTTTAGGGAGATTGGGTTTGTCAACTACAACACTCGAAAACTGCTACAGATGTACTGCGGTGAGCATTCTGGCTGACTGTGTCACCATCTGGTCTGGGGGGGGGGGTGTTGCACAGGATCGAAATAAGCTGCAGAGAGTTGTAAACTCAGTCAGCTCCATCATGGGCACCAGCCTCCGTAGTATCCAGGACATCTTCAATGAGCGATGCCTCAGAAAGGCGGCGTCCATCATTAAGGACCCCCATCACCCAGGACATGCCCTCTTCTCATTGCTACCATCAGGAAGGAGGTACAGGAGCCTGAAGACACACACTCAGTGATCCAGGAACAGCTTCTTCCCCTCTGCCATCCGATTCCTGAATGGACATTGAACCCATGAACACTACCTCACTGCTTTTTTACTATTTCTCTTTTTGCACTACTTAATTTAACTATTCAATATACATATATATACTTACTGTAATTCAGTTTTTATTTCTCTATATATATTTATCATGTATTGCATTGTACTGCTGCTGTAAAGTTAACAAATTTCACAACATGTGCCGGTGATGCTAAATCTGATTTTGATTCGGATGTGGGGAGAATCTAGAACTGGGCTAATAAATGATGAACAAGGGACACCCAGAATGTGTGAGTGAGAGAGAGAGAGAGAGAGAGAAAAAATGTGAAAGAGAGAGAGAGAATGTGAGAGAGGGAGAGAGAGAATGTGAGAGAGAGAGTGTGAGAGAGTGAGTGTGAAAGAGTGTGAGTGAGTGAGGGTGAGAGAGTGAGTGTGAAAGTGTGTGAGTGAGAGAGAGAGAGTGTGAGAAAGAGTGAGTGTGAGAGAGAGAGAGAATGTGAGAGGGAGTGAATGAGTGTGTGAGTGAGCAAGTGAAAGAGTGTGATCGAGGCAGTGAGAGAGCCCCATTCCCCCAGCGAGGGTGAGTGTGGATGGGGAAGGAGTTCGCCCCCTCACCCATCCCATTCACCAAACCCCTGCCCCACCTGTACCAGAGAAAACAGCTCTCAATCAGCCTCATCCGTCATCCCAGAACCAGGGCAGACGTCGGCCTTGTCTCTGAAGGTGACCGGCTTACAGGGGACTCCGAAAATAACAAGAGAGACGGAGCAATGTAGGATGAGACACAGATATCAAGGTGGAGAGGAAGTCAAAGAGGGGGATGCAGATTCCGACTGGAGTGTAGGAGGTTCGTGTAACGCTACGACAAAGCCAGTGGAAAGCGGTTCGATTCCCGCCACTGTCTGTAAGGAGTCTGTACGTTCTCCCCGTGACTGCGCGGGTTTCCCCGGGTGCTACGGTTTCCTCCCACAGTCTAAAGACGTACCGGTTGGTGGGTTAATTGGTCACATGGGTGTAAGGAGCTGGAAGGGCCAGACACCATGCTGAATATAGAAATAGAGAGGGAGATATCAGATAGACGGTGAGTGCGCGGGAGAGCGAATATCATGCAAAGAATAGAGGAAGAGGAATAGAGAGTGAGAGAGGGGGGAGAAAGAGAGAGTAGAGTGAGAGAGAGAGAGAAGAATAGAAAGAGAGGAAGAGAGAGAAGACCAGAGAGTGAGGGGGGAGGAGGGAGGAATGCTGAAAGTGAATGTGTGGTAGAGACATCGGGAGATAGAAGGAAAGAAAGTACAAACATTAAAAACCTAAAGAATAAAGGTTAGTTTTATTTCTCACACGTACATCAAAAACATACTGGGAAACGCGTCGTTTGCGCCGATGACCAACACAGTCCGAGGACGTGCTGGGCACGGCCCGCAAGTGTCACCGTGCTTCCAACAGCAACGCAGCATCCCCACAACTCACTGACCCGAACCGGTTACGCCTTCGGACTGTGGGAGGAAACCGGAGCACCCGGAGGAAACCCCCGTGGTCATGGGGAGAACTGCTTACAGACCGCATCCGGAATCGAACACGGGTCACTGCCGCTTGTAACAGCGTTACACTAACCCCTACGCCTTACAGACCGCGGTGGGAATCGAACACGGGTCACTGCTGCAGTAACAGCATTACGCTAACCCCTACGCCTTACAGACGTTTGATAGGTTTCAAGCAAGATCCTCCCCCCCCCAATTCCCCAATTCCCCCATTCCTCTAAATTCCAGCGAGCACAGGCCCAGAGCTACCAAACACTCCTCATACATTAACCCTTTCATTCCCGGGATCATTCTTGTGGATCTCTGCTGGACCGTCTCCAACGTCGTCACATCCTTTCTTAAGAGTTTTTTGTAGGCATCCGTTAGTCTCGTGAGACCATGGATTTGCGCCTTGGAAGGTTTCCAGGGCGCAGGCCTGGGCAAGGTTGTATGGAAGACCAACAGTTGCCCATGCTGCAAGTCTCCCCTCTCCATGCCACCGATGTTGTCCAAGGGAAGGGCACTAGAACCCATACAGCTTGGCACCGGTGTCGTCGCAGAGCAATGTGTGATTAAGTGCCTTGCTCAAGGACACACACACTGCCTGAGCTGGGGCTCGAACTCATGACCTTCAGATCACTAGATGAACGCCTTAACCACTTGGCCACGCCAAGATTTACGGGGCCCAAACTGCTCACAATACTCCAAGTGCGGTCTGACCAATGCTTTATAAAGCCTCAGCATTATATCCTAGTCCTCTCAAAACCTTTCAGCACCCCTGTCGAACTGTGACTCCATTTTCAGAGCATGAGACATTGAAGCAGAATTGGGCCATTCGGCCCATCGAGTCTACTCTGCCATTCCATCATGGCTGATTTATGATCCCTCTCAACCCTATTCTCCTGTCTTCTCCCCTTCACCTTTGACGCTCCGACTAATCAAGAACCTATGAACCTCCACCTTAAATATGCCTCCACAGCCATCTGTGGCAACGAATTCCACAGA
The DNA here is from genome assembly GCF_963921235.1 of Mobula hypostoma. Taxonomy (NCBI): domain Eukaryota; kingdom Metazoa; phylum Chordata; class Chondrichthyes; order Myliobatiformes; family Myliobatidae; genus Mobula; species Mobula hypostoma. The sequence continues at coordinate 6,429,267 of NC_086126.1, read as the reverse complement.
TTCACCACCCAATGGTTCAGGGAACCACGTACTCAGACTCCTAGGTCCCTCTGTTCTACAACACTCCCCCCACTGTGAAAGTTCTGCCCTCATCGTCTTCCCACAGCGGAACACTTAGCACTGACCCGAATTGAAAGAGAAGGCTGGAAAATGGGATAATAAAGCAGCCATGATGGAATGGCGGAGCAGACTTGATGGGCTGAATGGCCTGATTCTGCTCCTATGGTCCTAAAACCTCGTGCCTCACACGAGTCCCGGGGTCAGCTGGCTCCGGCTGACAGTACCCGGTACGGGCCCCTATCCAGGGTCACGGATCCCACTGCCTTGGGGGCATCTTCGGGAGAAGAGAAGGCTGAGGAGTAAACCCCACACAAATCCGGAGTGGAGCCCCTGAGGCGGTCGGATGACGTATCACGTCACCTCCCGGCAGCTCCTGCAGCCGAGCTGATGCCAACTGTACTGCTTCACGTTCCTTTGGACCACATCCGCCAGGCCGAGAGGGGCATCAGCCCAGGATCTCCATATTCATCAACCAGGTCTGCACCCCGAGCGGGCGCATCCATTGTCTACTCAGACAGACGGAGCCATTATTATATGGTCCTAAACTGTTATTTGCCAGCCCTTGGCCCACTTACCCGGCTGATTGTGACCACAATCCCCTTGTTGAGTTCTGATTAGCAACTCTCCACTGCAATGCCGTGCACTTCACTGTCATCTGCAAGCAGACCAGCCACGCCTTGCACACACTCATCCAGATCATCATCGTGCCCGCGCCGCGGCAAAGGAAGCGCGGGAGCGCCCAGACTTGCCTCGAAATCTGCGTAGGCTCAACGGTCTGGACGGTAATGTGAGAGGCGAGAAGTGTAAGGGGAACACGAGGGGAAACTTCTTCACTCAGAGGGTGGTGAGAGTGTGGAACGAGCTGCCGGCACAAGTGGTGGACGTGAGCTCGATTTCAACGTTGAAGAGAAGTTCGGACAGGGACAGGAAGGGAGGGATGTGGAGGGCTATGGTCCTGGTGCAGGTCGATGGGAGACGGCAGTTTAAATGGTTCAACATGGACTAGATGGGCTGAAGGGCCTGTTTCTGAGCTGTCTTTTATCCAAGACACTATAAGATTCAATATGTCACCCAAAACTTTGACAAACTTCTCCAGGTGGGCGGTGGGGAGTATCCTGACCGGCTGCATCACAATGCCCAAGAATGGAAAAGGCTAATGGGTCTCGGCCCGAAACGTCGACTGTTTACTCTTTTCCACAGATGCTGCCCGGCCTGCTGAGTTCCCCCAGCGTTCCTCGGATCTCCAGCGCCTGCAGATTCTCTCTCGTTTGGGAGAAGACTACAGAACTGGTGGAAGCAGCCCAGACCGTCAGGGGCAAAGCCCTCCCCAGCATCGAGCACACTTACAAGGAGCGCTGACGTGTGATACAGGAGCCTCAGGTCCCACACCACCGGGTTCAGGAACAGTTATCATCCCTCAACCGTCAGGCTCCTGAACCGGCGTGGGTAACTTCCCTCACCCCAACTCTGAACTGATTCCACAGCATCATGCAAACACGAGGAAATCTGCAGATGCCGGAATTTCAAGCAACACACATAAAAGTTGCTGGTGAACGCAGCATCTCGAGGAAGAGGTACAGTCGACGTTTCGGGCCGAGACCCTTCGCCAGGACTAACATCATGCTCTCAGTTATTTTTTTGTGCATCTGCACAATTCCTCTTCTTTTGCACATCGGTCGTTTTAAGTATAGTTTTCCCACAAATTCTATTTCATTTCTTTACTTCCCCGTAAATGCCTGCAAGGAAACGAACGTCGGGGTTGTGTCGGGCGAGGTAATGTACTTTGATAATATCTTCTCCTAGAACCTGACGTTGTAGTGTGTATCCCTGGCCACACAGATGGCAAGTTTCTGCCGAACGTCCCACCCGTCGACTCGAGCCTGCACCGACCTGGATGGGTGGGGCTGTGCGGGTCGATGGGAGGCGGCCCGGCATGGACTAGACGGGCCGAAGGGCCGGTTTCCGTGCCGCGCTTTCCCGGGACTTTGACCTGCTCCGAGATCAACCAAACGCTCCCGTCCCACCCGTCCGGCAGGGCGTACGGCGGACAGCATCCCGGAGCCTCAGAAGGAAACAGACGCCAAAGGCTCCTGGGAACAGGCGGGTCTCTCCATTCTCTGCCAGCCCCTACCCTGCAGATTTCACCCTCCCCTCCCCACCTCGTGGGTCTGAGTGCCCCGGTTAAATCCCCACCACCCCCTTAACTTACTCCAGCTTCTCAAGTCCGAGGACCAGCGAAGGGTTAATGGAAGCACACTCGGGGACTAGCAGGCGGTGACAGCCCAGAACGAGAACAGAGACATTCTAGGTCACCGCACAGGCTGCGCGATTATTTCAAGGCATCCGACCCCGCCTGCTCCAGTTTCCTCCTGCCTCGGGCTATCCTCCTCAAGCCCCCGTCTTTATTTAGCCCTCCCCGAAGCCCGGCTCTCCAGGTTCCAGGCCGAATGGAGATGATTCGTTTGGCTCCGGCATGGGCTCCACCGGCGATCGCCTCACGCCGGAGACCTGGGCTCTCGCGGCGGGGGGCTTCCTCGGCACCTTCTGCACCGAAAGCTCTTCATAACCTTCTGCTTCCCCACGGTCCAGGCACGGTCGCGGCAGGGGACAGAATCGCAGCCTGTTTGACCATTTTAATGCGGAGTCAGAGTCAAAGAGCGCTACAGTACAGCAACAGGCCCTTCGGCCCATCTCCTTCATGCCAAACTATTACTCTGCCTAGTCCCTGGACCACAGTCCTCCAAATAAAGTCCCAGAACACAACTGCACACAGCTCACCCTTCGGCCCATCTACTTCATGCCAAACCATTATTCTGCCGAGGCCCACTGACCTGCGGACAGACCATTGCCCTCCTTGTAGGGCAGGAGCTCCCAACTTGGGGTCGACGGTCCGCTCGGTTAAAGGGAAAGGGTCCATGGCATTAAAAATATTGAGAACCACACCCCCCCCCCACCCCCGATCTAGAGTCAGAAAGCTTGACTGCATAGAAACAGGATAGAGAGTTAGGAATTGTGCACGGTGACTCCCGATGTGGGACATGGAGACCGAGAACGGTGCACGGTGACTCCCGATGTGGGATATGGAGACCGGGAACTGTGCGCGGTGACTCCCGATGTGGGACATGGAGACCGGGAACTGTGCGCGGTCACTCCCGATGTGGGATAGGGAGACCGGGAACTGTGCACGGTGACTCTCGATGTGGGATAGGGAGACCGGGAACTGTGCACGGTCACTCCCGATGTGGGACACGGAGACCGGGAACTGTGCACGGTGACTCCCGATGTGGGATACGGAGGAAGACAGGATATGAAAGAGTGGGACTGGACTGGGAGAAGTACTGAAAGGTTTGAGGGGAGAGGGGAGCGTCTCGAACACAGCACCTTTCCAGGGGCCAGGGAGACGTGGAGTGAGAGAGTGAAGGGCGGACGCTGGAGCACGGTCACGGGGACTAGCCCCGTCTCCCGGGAGAAAAGGCAACAACTCTGTCAACACCACATGGCTCCCAGAGCATCAACAGCTCCCGGAGCCAGCTGCTCCCCACATCTCCAGTCCACTTGTTTTCCTTTCCGTTCAGCCCTCTCGGCAGGGACGGGCAGGGAACCGGGGACCCGGGCGGCAATCTCCCGCGGGAGCAGCAGTCCCAGGGCGAGGCTCTGCGGGCAGCAGCGGCGGGGTGGCGCTCCGGGGCTCCCATACAGAGTCTCTGCCACCACGGACGCCGACCACCCGTTCGCACAAGTAGGGCGGTCAGCGAGCTCCCACCGGCCGCGCAGCTCGATCAACCATGGGGTGGAAACTAACTGCAGGGAGGGCTGCTGGCGACAACTGCACTGTCTGCCAACAAACGACCAAGGGACAGAATAGTCCTCAGAGAGAGAGGAGGGCACAGACCGGTCGATCACAGGCAATCCCTTCCCAATATTGAGCACACGGACCACAGCCTCAAGGAAGCGGCCTTCCATCATCAACTGGACCCCACTGTCTACTTTCCTCTCTCCACCACCATCGGGCAGGAGTTACGGGAGCCTCAGGTCCCGCACCACCAGGTTCGGGGACAGTTATCACCCCTCAACCATCAGGCTCCTGCCCCGGCCTGGGTAGCTTCACTCACCCCGACACTGAACTGATTCCACGAGCCTCAGACACACTTCCGAGGCCTCCTAACAACTCTCACTCTCAGTATTTTTATATTTGCATAGTTTGTCTCCTTTCGCACATCTGCTGTTGGTCAGCTTTTGTAAATGAGTTCCAGTGAATTTCATAACTTTACTTTGATAATGAAGCCCAAGGTAATGAATACAGTACATACTTTTACTATGACCTTGACACACTTAGGAGGAGCAGGCAGAGACCTGGCTCGAGCCTGGGCTTACCCTGAGCACAGTACTCCCCTCTAGGAATGAGAGTGATATCTGACTCCGGGAGTGTGTGATGGGACGGTGTGGAGGGAGCTTCACTCTGTGTCTGACCCCGGGAGTGTGTGATGCGACGGTGTGGAGGGAGCTTCACTCTGTGTCTGACCCCGGGAGTGTGTGATGCGACGGTGTGGAGGGAACTTCACTCTGTGTCTGACCCCGGGAGTGTGTGATGCGACGGTGTGGAGGGAGCTTCACTCTGTGTCTGACCCCGGGAATGTGTGATGCGACGGTGTGGAGGGAGCTTCACTCTGTGTCTGACCCCGGGAGTGTGTGATGGGACGGTGTGGAGGGAGCTTCACTCTGTGTCTGACCCCGGGAGTGTGTGATGCGACGGTGTGGAGGGAGCTTCACTCTGTGTCTGACCCCGGGAGTGTGTGATGGGACGGTGTGGAGGAAGCTTCACTCTGTGTCTGACCCCGGGAGTGTGTGATGCGACGGTGTGGAGGGAGCTTCACTCTGTGTCTGACCCCGGGAATGTGTGATGCGACGGTGTGGAGGGAGCTTCACTCTGTGTCTGACCCCGGGAGTGTGTGATGGGACGGTGTGGAGGGAGCTTCACTCTGTGTCTGACCCCGGGAGTGTGTGATGGGACGGTGTGGAGGGAGCTTCACTCTGTGTCTGACCCCGGGAGTGTGTGATGGGACGGTGTGGAGGGAGCTTCACTCTGTGTCTGACCCCGGGAGTGTGTGATGGGACGGTGTGGAGGAAGCTTCACTCTGTGTCTGACCCCGGGAGTGTGTGATGCGACGGTGTGGAGGGAGCTTCACTCTGTGTCTGACCCCGGGAGTGTGTGATGCGACGGTGTGGAGGGAGCTTCACTCTGTGTCTGACCCCGGGAGTGTGTGATGGGACGGTGTGGAGGGAACTTCACTCTGTGTCTGACCCCGGGAGTGTGTGATGGGACGGTGTGGAGGGAGCTTCACTCTGTGTCTGACCCCGGGAGTGTGTGATGGGACGGTGTGGAGGGAGCTTCACTCTGTGTCTGACCCCGGGAGTGTGTGATGCGACGGTGTGGAGGGAGCTTCACTCTGTGTCTGTCCCCAGGAGTGTGTGATGGGACGGTGTAGAGGGAGTGTCACTTTATCTAACCTCTGTTTCCTCTAGCCAGGAAAGTCTCACTACCACGTAATAAACAGAAAGGACAAACAGAGAGCTGTTTCCGAGTTTCTCTTCCAGACCTCCACGGTCCATCACCGAGGGGGGAAGAGTGGGATAACAGGGTCCCTCTGTAACCAGAGGCCACACATCCAGCCTGCTTGCATTTCCCAGTAACACTGCGGATGCTCCCCAGTGAGAGACGAGACTGGCAAGTTTAACAGCTTCTAAGTGGACGCGGTCACAGAAAGCGTTTCACGCCGCACTATGGCAGAGCTGCAAGTTTGCTTCGACTTGGGGGCAAAAGTTACATTTGCTGCATTGGAGCAGGGGAGGGGGACTCACTTGTAGTGAGGAAAGGAATTGTCAACGTCCCAAGGTAAAAAAAAATTAAACCCTGCGCCCGGACCCCAAACATCGGCCAGGAACAGACCAGCGTCCCAAGCTCGGACAGGGCGGCCGCGTCAGCCTCGCCGTTAGCGGAACGCTTCACGGCACCGGCGATCGGGGCTCAGTTCCCGCGGCTGCCTGTTCTTCCCGGGACCGCGAGACCGATCCGGTTCGCTCCCCGCCTTTCCAAGACCGTGCGGGTTAGGGTTAGCTATCCCTTACAGGCAGTGTGGGAATTGAACCCCGATCGCGGCCGCTGTAACTGCCCGGCCACGTTGGGAGCGTGCGTGTGCGTGATATATCCAACACGTCACCCGACCTCCCTCCTCCAACCCAGTGACCCCTGCCTCACGGAGAGCTCGGGGTAGGGAGAGAGGGTTAACGCCACCTCTGACAGAGGGGAGTGCAGGGGAGGGACGGGAGGAAGGTCCCGCCGGTTCAAGAGCTCGCGGTGCGAGGGGAGCCGCCCTGGGAGAGCGGCTGGACCGGCTCCTGAGGCCAGGCCGAGTCCAGCAAGCAGAGCCTCGGTAAGTGGAGGTCTCCCTACATCACTGGGCTGGGAACCGTCAATGGAGTCTTTGTTGCGCTATTATTTTTGGAACTTAACACCAGGCCACCATCCTGCGTAACACACACACACACACACACACAAAATACTGGGGGAACCCAGCAGGTCAGGCAGCTTCTATAAAAAGGAATAAACAGGCCACGCTTTGGGCCGAGACCCCTCGTCAGTACTGGGGCCGGGACAAATTCCCAAACTTGTCGTGGCTGTCATAACAAGTTTGGGTGAGTACTTGGCCGGAGAGTTGGAGGGGGCAGCAGAGATCATGGGGGCCGGGGGGAGAGCGCTGAGAGAGGGTCCCACCGAACTCTCAAAGGGAAGATATAAGTTTTCTCCTCCGGGTAGACGCAACTCCAAGAGACCTGGCGGTGGAGCCGCCGATCGTAAACACGAGGGACTCTGCGGACGCCGGAAATCCAGAGCAACACACAAAACGCAGGGGGAGCTCGGCAGGTCGGGCAGCCTCTATGGAGAGGCTCTGGGCCGAGACCCTTCATCAGGACCGGCCGTCTGATCAGTCTGCGCACACCGATCTCTGGATGGTGTTTTGGGAAGGACGCCCCGGGTTTGTCGAGCACTTCCGCGCCCTCCGCCACAAGTGGGACAAGCTGGCGGCCAAACATTTTAATTCCCATTCCGACATGTCGGTCCACGGCCTCCTCTTGTGCCAAGATGAGGCCACCCTCAGGGTGCAGGAGTAACACCCTATATTCCGACTGGGTAGCCTCCAACCTGATGGCGTGAACATCTACTTCTCCTTCTGGTAAACAAATTACCCTCCCCCCAACCCTTCCACTATTCCCCACATGTTTACCTCTTCTTACCCCCTGGGTCCCCTCCTCCTTCCCTTTCTCCCACGGTCCACTCCCCTCTCCTATCAGATTCCTCCTTCTCCAGCCCTTTACCTTTCGCACCCACCTGGCTTCACCCATCACCTTCCAGCCAGCCTCCTTTTTATTCTGGCCCTGGTGAAGGGTCTCGGCCCGAAACGTCGACTCTTTATTCACCTCCATAGATGCTGCCCGGCCTGCTGAGTTCCCCCAGCGTTTTCTGTCTGCGTTGCTCTGGATTTCCGGCGCCTGCACACCTCCCGGTGTGTGTAATTCTCCACTCCAAGAAGCTCAGTACAAGTGACCCCCGCGACCAGGAACGAGATCAACACCCCCCCCCGGCCGAGAAGTGGTAAATTCAGGATCCGAGTCATTGTTACCGATATAGGTCGTGAAATTTTAAACAGAACAGGCTCTGCAGATGCCAAAAATCCAGACCAACAAACACACACACACACACACACAAAACGCTGGAGAAACTCAGCAGGTCGGGCAGCATCTACGGAGGGAGATTTAACAGTCGACGCTCCGAGATCAGGACTGAGTTCCTCCAGGATTTTGAGTTTTTCATGAAAGTTGTGGTTCTGCGCCACAGTCATCATCATCATTCTGCGCCGCGTCGTATGCGCTGTCATCATTATGCGCCGTGTCGCATGACATGGGCAATCATGGCGGCCATGATTGTTCTTGGCAAATTTTTCCAACACATGTTTTGTTTCCCTTTGTCTTCTTCTGGGCAGTGTCTTTACAAGACGGGTGACCCCTTCTCCAGCCATTATCAATACCCTTCAGAGATTGTCTAGCCTGGAGACAGTGGTCACATAACCAAGACTTGTGATCTGCACCGGCTGCCCGTACGACCATCCACCATCTACAAGTGACCCTGATCTGGGGGGGCTAAGCAGGTGCTGCACCTCGCCCAAGGGTGACCTGCAGGCTAGCGGAGGGAAGGAGCACCTCACACCTCCTCTGGTAGAGACGTATCCCCACACCTCTGCACAGTACAATTTACAAAATATACTATACAATAAGGAATATATATTTGAAAGAGAGAAAAATTAGTGAGGTGGTGTTCATGAACTATTCAGGAATCTGATGGCGGAGGGGAAGAAGCTGTTCCTACAGCCTGGTGCGCTTGGAGTTTGGAGATCAAATCCGGCGCCGTCTGAAAGGACGTTCCCCCCCCCCCCACCGGTGACCGCCGTGGGGTGTCCCCCGGGTGCTCTGGTTACCTCCCACAGTCCAAAGACTGGTCTGATTGGCCATTGTAAATTGTCCTGTGATTAGGCCGGGATTAAATCATCGCCGGGCACTACAAACGCTGTACATCCAACAAACATACTTAGTAAAAAGTGTGCGCAGAGCATCCTTTCCCAGTGGTCACGTCTTGAACAAAGGACGGAGAGAGCAAGCCCCTTCCTCGTGCTATTTGCGATCCCCGGGATATCTGGCGCTGGACGCCGGGCAGCCAGATCTAAGCTTCTAAGCTAGCCAATCACAACGGAAGCGACCTTCGACGACCGGAGTAAGGCACGCCCCCCCCCCAGGGCATTTTCACTCGCTTCTGACACAATGACAGTGTCACAGAACCATCGAGAAGCACGGCACAGAAACAGGCCCTTCTGCCCATCTAGTCCATGCTGCACCATTCAAACCACCTACTCCTATCGACCGGCACTGGGACCACCGCCCTCCATACCCCTACCTGTCCAAACTTCTCCTGAACGTTGAAATCGATCTCGCACGCACCACTCGCTCTGGGGGGCTCCTTTCACCCTCAACCCGTGACCTCTGGTTGTAGCCCCACCCAACCTCGGTGGAAAAAGCCTGCTTGCATTTACCCCCCGTAATTTTGTACACCTCTATCAAATCTCTCAACCTTCCAGACGTGGAACGAGAGGAGACGTGATAGAAGTGTTCAAACTCACTCAGAAGTAAAGTGGACGCCAGCTGATACTTCAGAATTAATCCATCAGCAAGGACACGGGGCCATAGGTGGGGACTGCTTAAGGGGAGATCCCAAACTAACATCAGGAAACATTTCTTTACACAGCGAGTTGTGGACACAGGGACCAAACAGCCCAGTTGTGTAGTTGAGAGTAGTGCCTTTCAAACCTAAACCCCATAGTTATTTCAACAAACTATTTAAACAGGAACTTGGGAAGCTTTGCTGGGCCAAATGGCCTGTGCTTGTCAAAAACTTTCCAACGTTCTACGTTCCAAGAAATAAAGTCCTAACCTATTTAATCTTTCCTTATAACTCAGGTCCTCCAGACCCGGCAACATGCTTGTAAATTTTCCCTGTGCTCTTTCAATCTTGTTTACATCTTTCCTGTAGGTAGGTGACCAAAACTGCACACAGTACTCCAAATTAGGCCTCACCAACGTCTTATACGACTTCAACAGAACGTCCCATCTCCTGTACTCAATACGTAGGTTTATGAAAGCCAACGTGCCAAAAGCTCTCTCTACCTTTGCCACCACTGTCAATGAATTATGGACCTGTATTCCCAGATCCTTTCATTCTACCACACACTCCTCAGTGCCCTCCCGTTCACTGTGTAAGGCCTACCCTGGTTGGTCCCACCAAAGTGCAACATCTCGCACTTGTCTGCGTTAAATTCCATCCGACATTTTTCAGCCCATTTTTCCCGCTGGTCCAGATCCCTCTGCAAGCCATGGTAGCCCTTCCTCGCTGTCCACTACATCCCTGATCTTGGTGTCATCTCCTGTACTCTGTACTTGGATCTTTGAAGCCCAAGGGCCAAAGGCTTTCTTTACCGCCTGATTACTTTACAACGAGGAAAGTGAAAGGGCTTTGTCCGTATTGGATGTCCTTGGGCCTCATGCAGAGCAATATACAGCTCAGCACATCACGGAAGCCTGCCTCCCTTCCATGGATTCTGTCTACACCCCTCTCTGTGCCTCGGTAAAGCAGCCAAAGTAATCATCGGCCTCACCCACCCCGCACAATCTCTCATCTGCCCTCTCCCATTGGGCAGAAGATACGAAAGCCTGAAAGCCCGTCCCACCAGACTCAGGGACAGTTTCTACCCCGCTGACAGTTGTCAGATTTTTAAACGGGCCTCTTGCACAATAAAATGGATTACTGACCTCACAACCTACCTTACTATGATCTTTCACTTTATTGTTTTATAGGCATCCGTTAGTCTCGTGAGACCATGGATTGGCGCCTTGGAAGGTTTCCAGGGCGCAGGCCTGGGCAAGGTTGTATGGAAGACCGGCAGTTGCTCATGCTGCAAGTCTCCCCTCTCCACGACACCGATGTTGTCCAAGGGAAGGGCATTAGGACCCATACAGCTTGGCACCGGTGTCGTCACACAGCAATGTGTGATTAAGTGCCTTGCTCAAGGACACAACACGCTGCCTCGGCTGGGGTTCGAACTCACGACCTTCAGGTCACTAGTCCGATGCCTTAACCACTTGGCCACGCGCCAACAACTTTATTGTTATTATTCATTTATTTATTTTCTCTTCTAGATTATGCATTGCATTGAACTGCTGCTGCTAAGTTAACAAATTCCACGTCACGTGCCGGTGATAATAAACCTGATTCTGAACTGCGCTATGCTTCCCCTGTCACTGCGACACTTTATTCTGCATCCGGTTACTGCTTCACCTCGTTCTACCTCAATGCACCGCGTAACGATCTGACCCGTATGAACGGTGAGGAGTCCTGATGAAAGGTCTCAGCCCGAAACGTCGACTGCAAAACTCACTTCCACAGATGCTGCCTGCGACCTGCCGAGTTTCCCCAGCACTTTGTGTGTGTCCGCGTGTGTGTTACGTGTGTGCGTGTGTGTGTGTGTTGCTCTGGATTTCAAGCGCCTGCAGAATCTCCTGTGTTTGTAGGGTACAAGACAAGCTTTTCATGCAATCTTGGCAGACGTGACCACAATAAACCAGCACTATCCCCCAATATCCTCCGGTTCCCTTTCGGACAGTGTGCTCTCCCAAACCCAAGAAGTCACTGTGGGGAAACGTTTTCCTCCTGGTTCCCTCCCCCCACCCCCCCCCCGAATCGCCCTTTTACTCTATCTCCCTCTGGTCTCGGTCTTGCTTGCTCACTCGTCCACAGACAGTACCCCCTCACTCTCTAGAGAAGCCCTCACGAGGTGTGAACGCCTCGATCGCATCGCGCCCCCCCCCAAATTAAACCTGCTTTTCCGACAGCCCACAGACCCCTCCCGTTAGGGAGTGTTCCTTCGGACAGGGGACAGTACAGTACAAGAACAGGCCACTCGGCCCACAGTGTCGTGCGAACCAAACCGATCAGTAATCAAACGGCCGACTAAACCAATCCCTTCTGCTCACACCATTGTCCACATCCCTCCCCTCAACCCTCCTCACATCCACGTGCCTATCCAAACATCTAAAAGCCTCTAACTTATTCGTCTCCACCACTGTACCAGGCATTTACCACTGTCTGAGTAAAAGACTTGCCCTTTGAACCGGCCCCCTCTCACCTTCAGTGCAAGCCCTCTGGTGTTAGACATTTCAACCCTGGGAAACAGATACTCTCTGCCTGCTCCAGCTATGCCTCTCATATTCCTAAAAATCTCTTTCAGGTCTCCCCTCCGCCGCTCCAGAAGGAATATCACAAGTTTGTCCAACCTCTCTCAGCATTAAAGATGGAAGGCGAAGCCTAGAATGAATTCCCCGTCAACCTCAATTCCCTCATAAATCGAAAATTTATTCACCTCCCCTTTAAATACGTCTACTGGTCCCATCCACAGTGTAGACTATAAAAGCAGGGATGTGATGCTCAGGCTTCGTAAGGCCCTGGTCAGACCACACTTGGGAGTATTGTGAGCAGTTTTGGGCCGTCGCCGGCCCCCTAGGCCTGAGTCGACGTAGTAGTAGTTTAGGCCCCTTATCTGAGAAAGGATCGGCTGCTGGTGGAGAGGGTCCAGAGAACGATCGCAAGAATGGCCCTGGGAGTGAAAGGGTTAAGGAATGAGGGACGTTTGACGTCCCTGGGCCTGTACTCACTGGAGTCTGGAAGAACGAGGGGGAGATTTGACTGAAACCTGCTGAAAGGCCGAGGTAGAGCGGACGTAGAAAAGGTGTTTCCAATTGTGGGGGAGTCTAGGGCCAGGAGGCACAGCCTCAGAATACAAGGATGTCCCTTTAGAACAGAGATGAGGAGGAATTTCTTTAGCCAGAGGGTGATGAATCCATGGAATTCATTGCCACAGAGGGGCTGTGAAGGCCACATCACTGGGTGCACTTAACGCGGAGGTAGACAGGTTCTTAGTTAGTCAGGATGTCAAAGGTTATGTGGAGAATGGGGTTGAGAGGGATAATAAATCAGCCATGATGGAATGGCAGAACAGAAGCGATGGGCCGAATGGCGAGAATATACAGATAACCGCGGGAATTGAACCCTGATCCCTGGCGCTGTGAGGCGTTGTGCTAACCGCCAGGCCGCCCCAGTCTCCTTCGGGGAAACGCCTCACTGTGTACCTTGACCTGCTCCCACTTCACCCTATTATCGCCCGGATATCACTCTGCAATGCTCTGCGCTCTGCACAACACAGAACGGACCACTTTGGCCGTTCCGGCCGAGCTCGCCCTCCTACGTTGACGTTAACGCAGGTCGAACTACATTCAATAATAAAGTGTATTCAAAGAGGCCAAAATGATTCTCCGATATTCCACTAAATGTTCAAAAGTAGACTTTGTTACCAAAGTACATACACGTCTCCATATACGACCCCGAGGTTCATTTCCCTGCGGGCATCCTCAGTAAATCTATAGAATAGTAACTGTAAACAGGATCAGTGAAAGATCAACCAGAGTGCAGAAGACAACAAACTGTGCAAATGCAAATATAAATAACGAGAACATGAGATAAAGAGTCCTTAAAGTGAGATCATTTGTTGTGGGAACGTCTCAATGATGGGATAAGTGAGTGTAGTTATCCCCTTTCGTTCAGGAGCTTGATGGTCGAGGGGTAGTAATTGTTCAGCGGCGTGCAAGTCTGGAGATCAAGAATGCTACAAGAGGTGCAGGTATGATCTTCAGAAAGCTGTCTCTGGGGCAAAGTGGAGATCCTGGACGAGACTGGAACCGACGAGGGATGTTCGATGGCTGTGGCAGGGTGTTAACGCCATAACCTCCCGCAAAGTTAAACCTTGCGACACAGGGGCTTTGCTTCCGGGTGGGCTCAATGCCTTCTGTGCTCGCTTCGATCGCCAGAACGGGGAGGAACATCGCGCACCCCCCCCCCCAACGTCTCCCGATGATCCTTTGGTCTCGGTACCTGAGGATGGCGGCGGGCTGCCTTCAAGAGTGTGAATCCAGGGAAAGCATCCGGTCCGCATGGAGTACCGGGCTGAGCACTGAAGACCTGTGCTAACCAGCTGATCAGGGATATCTCCAACCTCCTGCTCCACCAGTGTGTCCAAGAAGGCTCCAACTGTACCGCCGCTCAAGAAGAGCGTGGTGATCTGTGTCTCAGTGACTATCGCCCAGTGACACTTACATCCACAGCGACGACATGCTCTGAGAGTTTGGTGTTAATGCACATCAGCTCCTGTCCCAGTGACATCTTGGACCCACTCCAGTTCACCCACCCAAGCAATGTCTGCAGCAGACGCTGTCTCCTTGGTCCTTCACTCAACCCTGGAACATCTGGACAGCAAAGACGCACACATCTGCAGGCTCTTTATCGACCACAGCTCGGCGTTTAACACCATCATCCCCTCTGAACTAATCAGTAAACTTCAAGATCTGGGCCTCAGTGTCCCCTTGTGCAACTGGATCCTGGATTTCCTCACTTGTAGACCCCAGTCAGTTCAAATTGGCAAGAACACCTCCTCTACAATCTCCATCAGTACAGGAGCACCACAGGGATGTGTACGTAGCCCCCTTGTTCTACTCGCTTTACACCTACGATTGTGTGGCCCAGCACAGCTCCAACACCTTATACAAGTTTGCTGACAACACCGCTGCCGTGGGCCGTATCGAAGGAGGTGATGAGTCAGCATACGGGAGGGAGATCGTAAACTTGGCTGAGCGGTGTCATAACGACAACCCCTCGCTCAATGTCAGCGAGACCAAGGAGCTGATTACAGACTTCGGGAGCGGGAAACCAGAGGTCCATGAGCCAGTGATCATTGCAGGATCAGAGGTGGAGAGAAACATCGAAACATAGAAAATAGGTGCAGGAGTAGGCCATTCGGCCCTTCGAGCCTGCACCGCCATTCAGTATGATCATGGCTGATCATCCAACTCAGAACCCTGTACCTGCCTTCTCTCCATATCCCCTGATCCCTTTAGCCACAAAGGCCATATCTAACTCCCTCTTAAATATAGCCAATGAACTGGCCTCAACTGTTTCCTGTGGCAGAGAATTCCACAGATTCACCACTCTCTGTGTGAAGAAGTTTTTCCTCATCTCGGTCCTAAAAGGCTTCCCTTTATCCTCAAACTGTGACCCCTCGTTCTGGACTTCCCCAACATCGGGAACAATCGTCCTGCATAAGAGGGTCAGTAACTTTAAATTCCTGGGTGTCACTATCTCAGAGGGCCTGTCCTGGACCCATCTTATCAATGTAATTGCGAAGGAAGTACAATACCACCTCTACTCCTTCAGGAGTCTGCAGAGATCCAGCATGTCATCGAAAACCTTGCTAAACTTTGAGAGACGCAAGGTGGAATGTGCGCTGACTGGCTGCATCACAGCCTGGTACGGGAACATCAATGCCCTTCGAGTGGAAAATCCCACAAAAGGTAGTGGATTTGACCTAGTCCATCACGGTAAAGCCCTCCCAGCCATTGAACACATCTACATGAAACGCTGCCATAGGAAAGCATCAGAGATCCCCACCAGCCAGGCCATGCTCTCTTCTCGCTGCTGCCATTAGGGTTGAAGGTACAAGAGCCTCAGGACTCACACCACCAGGTTCAAGAACAGTTACTACCCCTCAACCATCAGGCTCTTGAACAGAAGGAGATAGCTACACTCATGTAGGGACTCTTAGTGGTCAGCAGCACTGGGGCTCCACAGGGGACTGTCTTGTCTCCCTTTCTCTTCACCATTTACACCTCGGACTTCAACTACTGCACAGAGTCTTGTCATCTTCAGAAGTTTTCGGATGACTCTGCCATAGTTGGATGCATCAGCAAGGGAGATGAGGCTGAGTACAGGGCTACGGTAGGAAACTTTGTCACATGGTGTGAGCAGAATTATCTGCAGCTTGATGTGAAAAAGACTAAGGAGCTGGTGGTAGACCTGAGGAGAGCTAAGATACCGGTGACCCCTGTTTCCATCCAGGGGGTCAGTGTGGACATGGTGGAGGATTACAAATACCTCGGGATACCAATTGACAATAAACTGGACTGGTCAAAGAACACTGAGGCTGTCTACAAGAAGGGTCAGAGCCGTCTCTATTTCCTGAGGACCCCTAACATCTGCCGGACGATGCGGAGGATGTTCTACGAGTCTGTGGTGGCCAGTGCGATCATGTTTGCTGTTGTGTGCTGGGGCAGCAGGCTGAGGGTAGCAGACACCAACAGAATCAACAAACTCATTCGTGAGGCCAGTGATGTTGTGGGGATGGAACTGGACTCTCTGACGGTGGTGTCTGAAAAGAGGATGCTGTCCAAGTTGCATTCCATCATGGACAATGTCTCCCATCCACTACATAATGTACTGGGTGGGCACAGGAGTACATTCAGCCAGAGACTCATTCCACCGAGATGCAGCACGGAGCGTCATAGGAAGTCATTCCTGCCTGTGGCCATCAAACTTTACAACTCCTCCCTTGGAGGGTCAGACACCCTGAGCCAATAGGCTGGTCCTGGACTTATTTCATAATTTACTGGCATAATTTACATATTACTATTTAACTATTTATGGTTCTATGACTATTTATTATTTATGGTGCAACTGTAACGAAAACCAATTTCCCCTCGGATCAATAAAGTATGACTATGACTCTTATCTTTTTATTTCATGCTCGTTATTTATTGCTATTTATTTATATTTGCATTCGCCCAGTTTGTTGTCTTCTGCACTCTGGTTGATCTTTCATTGATCCTGTTTACAGTTACTATTCTATAGATTTGCTGAGTATGCCCCCAGGAAAATGAATCTCAGGGTTGTATGTGGTGACATGTATGTACTCTGATAATAAATTTTACTTTGAACTATTCTTGAACCTGGTGGTGCGAGTCCTGAGGCTCCTGTACCTTCTACCTGACGGCAGCAGTGAGAGGAGAGCATGGCGTGGGTGGTGGGAGTCTCTGATGATGGATGCTGCTTTCCTACGACAGTGTTTCGTGTAGATGTGCTCAATGGTTGCAAAAGCAAGCATGAATGAACAGGCGCGCGCACACAGCACGGAGAGGCACAATTACCTACCCAGACACGCAGAGAGACGCACTACTGCGCACACAGACACACGCACAGCAACCCACAATTCCACATGAGCGAGTTCACAACCTCACTCCACGGATGTCAGCCCACCTGTTGGGTACTTCTGCCTCCCCCTGATTTTATTTCAGGTTAGCAGCGCCTGCGGTTTTTTAAAAAATCCTTAAACCGGTAATCAGGCCCATGGGAGCCAGCACGGACACTGATTGGAGGGGATAAATTTCAAAGTATATTTATTATCAAAGTATTTATACATTACACAACCAGGCAGTCACAAAATAAAGCAACAGAATAGAAGGAAAGGGAAGGTACGTCGCATCCGGAGTTTCTCCGGTTAGCGACTTCCCTCCACGCCTCTCTGACGTAGTGGGGAACCGCGTACGAGGCAAGTTACAGCAGTGGTTTGCCACTGCCTTCTGCCGGGTGAGTTTCCAAAGAGATCACCAGCTCGTAACCCAGCACGGATGGGAAGCGTGCAGGGGAGCCGGCTGGATTCGAGCTCGGGACTTTTCGTCCCGAAGTCCGGCGCTGATGCCACTACGCCACCAGCCGGATCAACAGAATAGAACCCATTTTAAAACAAGGCCGTCAAACCCCCGATGTGCAGAAAATGAAACAAATCTTGCAGTAAAAGTAAGTAAATCGCGTTCAGATCTGAAGTTGGTGGAAGTGAACAGACACGAAGCCAGTAACAGATTCAAAAGCTCATTAGTTGCAGGCCGCAGCCTCAGTTCAGTGCAGAGACAAGTAAAGCTCGCTGAGAAGCGGGCCGAACTGCCCCTCCCTCGCCTCCGAACCCCACCACCTCACCTTTGCAAGTAACTACTCCACGATATCACTGAATTCAAACTGAATTTGAATTGACATCAAAACCACTCTTGCGTTAAAGAGTGACAGACCCATCAACACGAGAACGATATCTCAGTGTTATACAGTGACAGACCCGTCCCCACTGGTACTGTACCCCAGTGTTATACAGTGACAGACCCGTCCCCACCGGTACCGTACCCCGGTGTTATACAGTGACAGACCCATCCCCACCGGTACCATACCCCGGTGTTATACAGTGACAGACCCGTCCCCACTGGTACCGTACCCCGGTGTTACACAGTGACAGACCCGTCCCCACCAGTACCGTACCCCGGTGTTACACAGTGACAGACCCGTCCCCACTGGTACCGTACCCCGGTGTTATACAGTGACAGACCCATCCCCACCGGTACCGTACCCCGGTGTTACACAGTGACAGACCCGTCCCCACCAGTACCGTACCCCGGTGTTACACAGTGACAGACCCGTCCCCACCAGTACCGTACCCCGGTGTTACACAGTGACAGACCCGTCCCCACCGGTACCGTACCCCAGTGTTATACAGTGACAGACCCGTCCCCACCGGTACTGTATCCCAGTGTTATACAGTGACAGACCCGTCCCCACTGGTACTGTACCCCGGTGTTACACAGTGACAGACCCATCCCCACCGGTACCGTACCCCGGCGTTACACGGTGACAGACCTGTCCCCACCGGTACCGTACCCCGGTGTTATACAATGGCCATAGCCCTCCATACTCCTACCTTCCATGTACCCATCCAAACTTTGCTTAAACGTTGAAATCGAGCTCACATGTACCTCTTGTGCCAGCAGCTCGTTCCACACTCTCACCACCCTCTGAGTGAAGAAGTTTCCCCTCATGCTCCCCTGAAACTTTTCGCCTTTCACCCTTAACCCATGACCTCCCACCCACCCTCAGTGGAAAAAGCCTGCTTGCATTTACCCTATCTATACCCCTCATAACTCTGTACACCTCTATGGGATCTCCCCTCAATCTTCTACGTTCCAATATTATCTGTATTCAATCTTTCGTTATAACTCAGGTCCTCCAGACCCGGCAACATCCTCACAAATTTTCCCTGTGCTCTTTCAACCTTAATTACATCTTTCCTGTAGGTAGGTGACTAAAACCGCACACAATATTCCAAATTAGGCTTCATCAACGTCTTATACAACTTCAACATAACATCCCATCTCCTGTACTCAATATGTTGATTGATGAAGGCCAACGTGCCATGAGTTTTCTTTACGATGCTATCTAACTGTGACGCCACTTTTAATGAATTACGGACCTGTGTTCCCAGATCCCTTTGTTCTAGCACCCTCCTCAGTGCCCGACTGTCCACTGTGTAAGACCTACTCTGGTTGGTTCCACTGAAGTGCAAAACCTCGCACTTGTCTGCATTAAGTTCCATCTGCCATTTTTCAGCCCATTTTCCCAGCTGGTCCAGATCCCACTGCAAGCCATGACAGCCTCCCTCGCTGTCCACCACACCCCCCGATCTTGGTGTCGTCCACAAAGTTGCTGAACCAGTTATTCACAAGAAGAGCATCCCTTTAGAATCCCAGCAAAGGACGAGAATAGTTACAACAGAAGTACAAATTATACAAACTACGAATCATATTGCAGCCGGTCCATTATAACAGATAGGACAATCCTTTATAACCATCCGGTTATAACATTAGAGAATAAACAAGCAAGAATGACTCGCTTCATGGATATAGCCATTGCAAACACTCTGATACCTCCACAACAGTTGGGTGTATAAAGGGAGGACGGGAGAATGAGTACAGGACCCTGGTGGAGGACTTTGTCAAATGGTGCAAGCTGAATCATCTGCAGCTCAACATCAGTGAGACAAAGGAGATGGTGATGGACTTCAGGAAGATTGAGCCTGCATTGCTCCCTGTTACTATTGATGGTGAGGACGTGGATGTGGTGAGGACCTACAACTACCTGGGGTGCACCTGGACGACAGACTTGAGTGGAGCACCAACACAGAGGCTGTGTACAAGAAGGGCCAGGACGTCTCTACTTCCTGAGGAGACTGAGGTCCTTTGGAGTATGCAGGCCTCTCCTTCACATGTTCTACCAGTCTGTTGTCGCCAGTACAATCTTCTATGCGGTGGTGTGCTGGGGCAATGGCATCAACACGGGTGATGCCAACAGGCTCAATAAACTGATCAGAAAGGCTGGCTCTGTTATAGGAGTCACACTGGAGGCTGTGGTAGAACAAAGGACCCAACGGAAAATCCGGGCAATTCTGGACAATGTTTCTCACCCTCTGCATGCCACCTTGGCTAAACAGAGGAGCACTTTTAGTAACAGACTAAGACAACTGCACTGCTCCAAAGAGTGTTATACGAGGTCATTCCTACCCTCGGCAATTAGAGTCAAACTATAGCCAGGGAAGTGATAACCCCCTCCTGTTAAGACTTCTGAGGTAACTTTTTTTTTATTCTTTCTACTTCTCTTCCCCTGGTATTAGACCAGAAGAGATAGTAGGAGAATTAGGCCATTTGGCCCATCGAGTCTGCTCCGCCATTTCATCATGCCTGATCCCTTTTCCCTTGGCCCCAGTCTCCGGCCTTCTCCCCATATCCCTTCATGCCCTGACCAATCAAGAATCTATCAATCTCTGCCTGGAACATACATAAAGACTTGGCCTCCACAGCTGCCTGAATTCCACAGATTTATCACTCGCTGGCTAAAGAAATTCCTCCTCATCTTCGTTCTAAAAGGACGTCTGTCTATTCTTAAGACTCTCCCACCATTGGAAACATCCACTCTGTCAAGGCCTTTCACCGTTCGGAAGGTTTCAAAGAGGTCACCCCTCATTGTTCGGAACTCTAGTGAATACAAGCCCAGAGCCATCAAACGCTCCTCTTACGCCAAGCCGTTCAATCCTGGAATCATTTTTGTGAATCTCCTTTGAACCCTCTCCAGTGTCAGCACATCCTTTTGTGTATATTTAAGGCAGAGGTTGATAGATTTTGGATTCTTCAGGGCATGAAGGGATACGGGGGGGGGGGGAGAAGGCAGGAGATTGGGGAGCTGAGAGGGAAAATGGATCAGCCATGATGAAATGGCGGAGCAGACTCGATGGGCCGAATGGCTTAATTCTGCTCCGAAATCTTATGGTCCAAGCAGGCTTTGAACTGGTGCCTGGAAGTGTCAGCTGAGTCTGGATTCCTTCTTGAATTTCGGAGCGTCGTTCAAAAAAACTGAACTGCCAATGGCAAGGGTTTTGATAAGAAGGCAGAGAGGGGAATTTTTGTCGAGTTGTTTAATGCTGCCGGTATCCCGTGGAATGATTTCAGGGCTTTTGCCTTTGTGTCTGCTGTACAGAATCTCTCCCTTTCTGCCAACCGGAAGGCAGGGTCGGAGATATGTTTTTAGAACATGCTCTCTGCAAAATGCTGGGGGGATCTCACGCAGGTCGGGCAGCCACTCTGGGAAGGAATGATCAGACGAGATCTTCGGAGGGAGATCGTTCGAATTTAAGAGGCCAGCTGAACGCACGAGAGCTCGAGCAGGAACATAAAACGTTAAGAAGTAACTAGCATCAGGTTACCAGTAGAAGTCACGGCCCTGGGAACAATCTCACCTTCCAGACTGTGCGAGGCCGCTCCTCGGGGAAGTTACGAGGATGCAAAATGGCATCACAGACACACACAGAAAACAAGTGCAATCACACAAACAGGAGAGGAGGGCTCTGCGGCTTTTATTTTTGGAGAGGCCTGACTCTCTGGATCTGATCCAACAGTGGGACAGCAAGAAAAAAGAGAGAGAGAGAGAGAGAGAGAGACTGACTCCCTCTCTTCCATCTCTGGGAACGTTACTGATGAGGGTCTCGGCCCGAAACGTCGTTTGTTCATTCCTTCCCAGAGTGGCTGCCCGACCTGCGTGAGATCCCCCCAGCATTTTGCAGAGAGCATGTTCTAAAAACATATCTCCGACCCTGCCTTCCGGTTGGCAGAAAGGGAGAGATTCTGTACGGCAGACACAAAGGCAAAAGCCCTGAAATCATTCCACGGGATACCGGCAGCATTAAACAACTCGACAAAAATTCCCCTCTCTGCCTTCTTATCAAAACCCTTGCCATCTTTGGTAAGGAACAGACCGGCAACGTTTCAAGCAGATACCTTCATCAGGACTGCCGAAACGCCAGCTGTTTATTCCTCTCCATAGGTGCTGAGTTTCTCTAGCGTTGTGTGTGTGTGTGTGTGTGTGTGTGTGTGTCTGTCTCTCTCTCAATTTCTGGCACCTGCAGAATCTCTTGTCCATTTCTACCAGCCACACCTCCCCTCTGACCTTTCCGCCAGGTGAATAATCCAACACCTCAACTGCCCCGGACGTTGTGTCTCCCCCCACCCCCTACCCTCCCGTCGGGCAGAAGATAACAAAAGCCTGCAAGCACGTCCCACCGGGCTCAGGGACAGCTTCTACCCCGCCGTCGCCAGTCCACTGAACAGTCCCCTAGTACGAAAAGGTGGCCCTTGACCTCACTTGACCCCGTGATGGCCCTTGCACCTTGTTGTTTTCTCTGTAACTATAACGCTTTATCCTGTATTCTCTTATTGCCTCTCCGCATATTTGAGGCCGAGGTTGACAGATTCTTGATTGGTCAGGGCATGAAGGGACACCGTAAGTCCACAAGACATACTTGTGGAATTGGGCCATTTGGCCCATCGAGTCTGCTCCGCCATTCAATCATGGCTGATCCTTTACCCCTCCTCAATGCCATTCTCCGGCCCCCTCCCCGTAACCTTCGATGCCGTGTCCAATCGGGAACCTATTGATCTCCGCCTTAAACCCAACGACCTGGCCTCCACAGCTGCCAGTGGTCATAAATTCCACAAATTCACCGTCCTCTGGCTAAAAGATTTCTCTGCATCTCTGTTTGAAGTGGACGCGCCCCCCCCCACCATCCTGAGGCTGTGCCCTCTCGTCCTAGACTCCCCCACCATGGGAAACATCCTATTTAAGGCAGAGGTTGACAGATTCTTGATAGGTCAGGGCATGAAGGGATATGGGGGGAGAAGGCAGGAGGTCGGGGGCTGAGAGGGAAATTGGATCAGCCCTGATGAAATGGTGGAGCAGACTCGATGGGCCAAGTGGCCTAATTCTGCTCCTAGATCTTATGGTCCTACCTCGATGCACTGTAATGTTCCAACTGGACGGCAGTCGAAATGAAGTTGGTGACTGTACCTTGGCATACGCGACACTAATTAACCAAGTCAACATCAGGAGAGAGAGCGTGGCCAGTCAGAATCTCTTTTCCCATGGTCGAAATTTCAAGCATCAGAAGGCATCCAAAAAAGGCAGGGGTTCCCCCCAGTTGGGAACCCCTGGCTGAAGGAGAGAGGAGGACGATCCAAAGGAGATACGAGGAGGAAGCTTTTGTTTGTCGGGAGTGGTGAATCCGTGGAATAATCGGTCCTGGGTGGTGGAGAGACTCTGAGACAGGCTCATCTGAAAAGAGAGCAGGGGGGGGTTCACGAGAATGCGAGGGGTCACATTTGACAGCTCTGGGCCTGTACTCGCTGGACTTCAGAAGAACGAGGGGAGGGTGGATCTCACTGAAACCGATCGAATACTGAAAGACCCAGATAGAGTGAAAGTGGAGAGGACATTCCCGATAGCAGCGATCTGTACGGGTGGCAGACAACACGAAGTTTGTCACTTTGACCTCAGTACGTGTGACAGGAGCAAACCAATTATTGTGAGCCCAAAACCAGAAGCTCGCTTTGGGGAAAAGCTCCCTCACCCCAGATTTTTTTCGCCGATCGCCTTCGCTCAGCGTCCCTCTGCTATCCCACCTCCTGCATCTCTGAGCAACTGTTTCCCCTCATTTGCTCCTGATTAAATCTCCACCCACCCTCCAGCCTCACCCTGCCCTGTTGCAGGGAGACCAGGCCCCAGCACCACACGCATATTTGCCTTTTACACCATTTATTTAACCTGGAGTGTGGAAGGAGCTTCACTCTGTGTCTGACCCCGGGAGTGGGTGATGGGACGGTGCGGAGGGAGCTTCACTCTGTGTCTGACGCCGGGAGTGGGTGATGGGACGGTGCGGAGGGAGCTTCACTCTGTGCCTGTCCCCGGGAGTGTGTGATGGGACGGTGCGGAGGGAGCTTCACTCTGTGTCTGACCCCGGGAGTGTGTGATGGGACGGTATGGAGGGAGCTTCACTCTGTGTCCGACCCCGGGAGTGGGTGATGGGATGGTGCGGAGGGAGTTTCACTCTGTCTCTGACGCTGTGAGTGTGTGATGGGACGATGTGGAGGGAGCTTCACTCTGTGTCTGAGCCCGGGAGTGTGTGATGGGACGGGGTGGAGGGAGCTTCATTCTGTGTCTGACCCCGGGAGTGGGTGATGGGACGGTGCAGAGGGAGCTTCACTCTGTGTCTGACCCCGGGAGTGTGTGATGGGACGGTGTGGAGGGAGTTTCACTCTGTGTCTGACCCCGGGAGTGTGTGATGGGACGGTGTGGAGGGAGTTTCACTCTGTGTCTGACCCCGGGAGTGTGTGATAGGGCAGTGTGGAGGGAGCTTCACTCTATGTCTGACCCCAGGAGTGTGTGATGGGACAGTGTAGAGGGAGCTTCACTCTGTGTGTGATGGGACGATGTGGAGGGAGCTTCACTCTGTCTCTGACGCTGTGAGTGTGTGATGGGACAATGTGGAGGGAGCTTCATTCTGTGTCTGACCCCGGGAGTGGGTGATGGGACGGTGCGGAGGGAGCTTCACTCCGTGTCTACCCCGGGAGTGTGTGATGGGACTGACCCCGGGAGTGTGTGATGGGACGGTGCGGAGGGAGCTTCACTCCGGTCCGACCCGGGAGTTTGTGATGGGACATTATGGAGGGAGTTTCACTCTGTGTCTGACCCCCGGGAGTGTGTGATGTGATGGTGCGGAGGGAGCTTCACTCTGTGTCTGACTCCGGGAATGTGTGATGGGACAGTATGGAGGGAGTTTCACTCTGTCTCTGACGCTGTGAGTGTGTGATGGGACGATGTGGAGGGAGCTTCATTCTGTGTCTGACCCCGGGAGTGGGTGATGGGACGGTGCGGAGGGAGCTTCACTCCGTGTCTGACCCCGGGAGTGTGTGATGGGACGGTGTGGAGGGAGTTTCACTCTGTGTCTGACCCCGGGAGTGTGTGATAGGGCAGTGTGGAGGGAGCTTCACTCTATGTCTAACCCCAGGAGTGTGTGATGGGACAGTGTAGAGGGAGCTTCACTCTGTGTCTGACCCCGGGAGTGTGTGATGGGACGGTATGCAGGGAGCTTCACTCCGTGTCTGTCCCCGGGAGTGGGTGATGGGATGGTGCGGAGGGAGTTTCACTCTGTCTCTGACGCTGTGAGTGTGTGATGGGACGATGTGGAGGGAGCTTCACTCTGTCTCTGACGCTGTAAGTGTGTGATGGGACAATGTGGTGGGAGCTTCATTCTGTGTCTGACCCCGGGAGTGGGTGATGGGACGGTGCGGAGGGAGCTTCACTCCGTGTCTGACCCCGGGAGTGTGTGATGGGACGGTGTGGAGGGAGTTTCACTCTGTGTCTGACCCCGGGAGTTTGTGATGGGACGGTGTGGAGGGAGTTTCACTCTGTGTCTGACCCCGGGAGTGTGTGATGGGACGGTGCGGAGGGAGCTTCACTCCGTGTCCGACCCCGGGAGTTTGTGATGGGACATTATGGAGGGAGTTTCACTCTGTGTCTGACCCCCGGGAGTGTGTGATGGGATGGTGCGGAGGGAGCTTCACTCTGTGTCTGACTCCGGGAATGTGTGATGGGACAGTATGGAGGGAGTTTCACTCTGTCTCTGACGCTGTGAGTGTGTGATGGGACGATGTGGAGGGAGCTTCATTCTGTGTCTGACCCCGGGAGTGGGTGATGGGACGGTGCGGAGGGAGCTTCACTCCGTGTCTGACCCCGGGAGTGTGTGATGGGACGGTGTGGAGGGAGTTTCACTCTGTGTCTGACCCCGGGAGTGTGTGATAGGGCAGTGTGGAGGGAGCTTCACTCTATGTCTGACCCCAGGAGTGTGTGATGGGACAGTGTAGAGGGAGCTTCACTCTGTGTCTGACCCCAGGAGTGTGTGATGGGACAGTGTAGAGGGAGCTTCACTCTGTGTCCGACCCCGGGAGTGGGTGATGGGACGGTGCGGAGGGAGCTTCACTCCGTGTCCGACCCCGGGAGTTTGTGATGGGACATTATGGAGGGAGTTTCACTCTGTGTCTGACCCCCGGGAGTGTGTGATGGGACGGTGCGGAGGGAGTTTCACTCCGTGTCTGATCCCTGGTTTCCACTTTCTGTTTACCCAGTTCTGTAGCTTTAATCTCAGCTCACCATGTCTAGATACTCCAGTCACATATTGTCTGCTAAAGGTTAAATCTGACTGCACAAAACAAACGACCTGGATCAAATTGGTACCTGGCATGAATTACTGAGGCTGAATAACGCCCTTGAGCAAACTGTGACAGGGAGTAGGAACAACAAGAGATTCTGCAGATGCTGGAAATCCGGAGCAACACACACAAAATGCTGGAGGAACTCAGCAGGCCAGGCAGCATCTCTGGAGAGGATTAAACAGTCCATGTTTCGATCTGAGACCTTTCATCTGGACTGTTTATCAAGTCATGAAGAAGGGTTTCAGCCCAAAATGTCGACTGTTTATTGCGCTCCATAAATGCTGCCCGACCTGCTGAGCTCCCACGGAATTTAAAAAGAAAATTTTATTTCAAGATAGAGCACGGTAACAGGGCCTTCCCGTCCCAACGAGCCTGTGCCGCCCAATTCCACCCCGTGACAAAATTAACCTACAAACCCCTACATCCTTGGAATGTGGGAGGAAAACTACGCGGTCGCAGGGAATTGAACACGGGTGGCCGGCGCTGTCATTGCGTTACGCCGACCGTGACACGATCGGGGCCCCTCCACAATTTAGCCCCTCCGTGCCCTTCTGGACTCCACTTGGATTCAGATTCATTCAGCCACCAATGAAAGGCGCTGTTTGCGTTCACGCCCGGCTCGGCCGCACTCTGGCGCCAACACGGCAATCCCACAATGTTCGGCGGAGCAACGCCAGCAGCGACGACACCAACAGCTCAAGAAGGCCCCTTCTCCATCCTCCCACTCAACCGCGCGCACACAGACAGGCCTGCAACCCCACAACAGGCTGCCTCCCAACCGTCCCGACTGGCCCGGTATGGGAACGCCAAAGCCTCTGAGTGGAAAAATCCCACAAAAGGTAGTGGTTGGCCTAGTCCATCACAGGTAAAACTCTCCCAACCATTGAGCACATCTACATGAAACACTGTCACAGGAAAGCAGCATCCATCATCAGAACCCACACCACCCAGGCCACGCTCTCTTCTCGCTGCTGCCGTCAGGTAGAAGGTACAAGAGCCTCAGGACTCGCACCACCAGGTTCAGGAACAGTTACTACCCCTCAACCATCAGGCTCTTGAACCAAAGGGGATAACTACACTCACTTGCCCATCCGTTGAGATGTTCCCACAACCAATGATCTCACCTTAAGGACTCTTTATCTCATGTTCCCGTTATTTACTGCTATTTATTTATATTTGCATTTGCAGAGTTTGTCGTCCACTGAACCTGTTTACAGTTACTTTTCTACAGGTTTGCCGAGTACGCCCGCAGGAAAATGAATCTCGGGGTTGTATTGGTGTCTGAAGAGAGGATGCTGTCCAAGTTGCATGCCATCTTGGACAATGTCTCCCATCCACTATGTAATGTACTGGGTGGGCACAGGAGTACATTCAGCCAGAGACTCATTCCACCGAGATGCAGCACGGAGCGTCATAGGAAGTCATTCCTGCCTGTGGCCATCAAACTTTACAACTCCTCCCGTGGAGGGTCAGACACCCTGAGCCAATAGACTGGTCCTGGACTTATTTCATAATCTACTGGTGTAATTTACATATTACTATTTAATTATTTATGGTGTAACTGTAGTGAAAACCAATTTCCCCCGGGATCAATAAAGTATGACTATGAAAGCGGTTCCTTTCCCCAAGCAGTGAGGCTAATCAACACCACCACCCACCAACCCACCCCTCCACACCCCCCAACCACCACCACTTTATCATTTCCTGTCAGAGTCACCCTGTGTACCGACACTCCTGTGCCCAGAGTCACTTTATGGACAGACAATCAATCTATGTATATAAGCTATCATATGTATTTATATTTATTGTGTTTATTTATTATTGTGTTCTTTATCTTATTGGGTTTTTTGGCGCTTTACTGGATGCAGAGTAACAATTATTTTGTTCTCCTTTACACTCATCTGCTGGAAATGACTTTAAAAAGCAAAGACAAGAGATTCTGCAGATGCTGGAAATCCAGAGCAACACACAAAGTGCTGGGGGAACTCAGCATCTACAGAGAGTAATAAAGAGTCGGCGTTAAGCCGAGACGCTTCCAGGATGAGAAGGGAAGTGGGAAGAAGCCACAAAAAGGAGCTTGGCGGGGGAGGGGAAGAAGCACAAGGTGGCAGGTGATAGGCGAAGCCAGGTGGGCGAGAGAGCGGGGAATGAAGTCAGAAGCTGGGAGGTGATAGGTGGAAGGGGTAAAGGGCTGAAGAAGAAGGGATCTGATAGGAGAGGAGAGCGGACCAGGGGAGAAAGGGAAGGAGAAGGGGAACCAGACGGCGGTGAAGGGCAGGAGAGGAGAAAGAGGAGGAGGGGACGGGAATATCCTTAATCAAGTCCACTCTCGATGTTCTGATCTCCAGCAGGTACAGACTCAACCTGTCCAGCCCACCAGTCCTGGCTATCACGGGCTTGACACTTCTGCTTCAGTAGAGCAGTCAGCATCGTCAAAGCCCTCACCCACCCCGGACATTCTCCCTTCTCTCCCCTCCCACCGGACAGAAGCTACAAAAACGCCTGGAATCACGTACCACCGGGCTCAAGGACATCTTCTACCCTGCCGTCAGACCTCTGAACAGAGAAGGTTTATCAGATCGACTGGGGATTGCTTTATAAGACTATACGATGTAGGAGCAGAAGTAGGCCGTTCGGCCCATCGAGTCTGCTCCGCCATTCAGTCATGGGCTGATCCAATTCTTCCAGTCATCCCCACTCCCCTGCCTTCACCCCATACCCTTTGATGCCCTGGCTAATCAAGAACCTATCTATCTCTGCCTTAAATACACCCAATGACTTGGCCTCCACAGCCACTCGTTGCAACAAATTCCACAGATTTACCACCATCTGACTAAAGTAATTTCTCCGCATCTCTTTTCTAAAAGGACGTCCTTCAATCCTGAAGTTGTGCCCTCTGTCCTAGACTCCCCTACCATGGGAAATAACTTTGCCATATCTAATTTGTTCAGGCCTTTTAACATTGGGAATGTTTCTATGACATCCCCCCTCATCCTCCTGAACTCCAGGGAATACAGCCCGAGAGCTACGGTAACCCTCTCATTCCTGAAGTCATTCTCGTGAACCTTCTCTGAACCCTTTCCAATTTCAGTATATTCTTTCTAAAATAAGGAGCCCAAAACTGCACACAATACTATGAGTAGTAGATTTTTTAGATAAGTAAAGGCATCCGTTAGTCTTGCGAGACCATGGATCTGTGCCTGGAAAGTCTTCACTCTGCAGGGCGCAGGCCTGGGCAAGGTTGTATGGAAGACCGGCAGTTGCCCATGCTGCAAGTCTCCCCTCTCCACGACACCGAGGTTGTCCAAGGGAAGGACATTAGGACCCATACAGCTTGGCACCGGTGTTGTCGCAGAGCAATGTGTGGTTAAGTGCCTTGCTCAAGGACACAACACGCTGCCTCGGCTGGGGCTCGAACTCACGACCTTCAGGTCACTAGTCCAGTGCCTTAACCACTTGGCCACGTGTCCACTTTTAAGATAAATCAACTTTATTCACAATATTTAGACTGCATAATTCCTTTTCATTCCGACTGTCACAGCCAATGTTTTCAGAACTGTTCCTAAGCCCAACAGGACTATTGCTGCTCATGAGGCCCCCAGGGGTGGTGCACTACCACAGTAATTGCCTTGTTATTGTCAGCAGTCAGTGACAAACACCGTCTCACAGACCATCTATCCGCACCATTCTGTACCTTACCTATTGCGATATCCCAGCCACGTCGCCCATCGACCCACCAACTTAACGCTGCCTAATCACGGGACAATTTACATTGGCGTAGATTGAAATAGAGAGGGGGATAGATGGTGGGTGCGTGGCAGAGCGAATAAAGTGCAAAGAATGAGAGAGAGAGAGAGTGAGAGAGGGAGGGGGAGAGGAGAGAGTGAGAGAGGAAGAAGGGAGGAGGGAGAGAAGAATAGAGAATGAGAGAGGGAAGAGGGAGAGAGGAGGGAGAGAGGAAGGAGGGAGGAGGGAGAGAAGAACAGAGAGTGAGAGAGGGAGGAGGGAGAGAAGAATAGAGAGTGAGAGAGGGAGGAGGGAGAGAAGGAGAGAGTGAGAGAGGGAGGAGGGAGAGAAGGAGAGAGTGAGAGAGGGAGGAGGGAGGAATGTTGAAGGTGAACGTATGGAAGAGACGTCAGGAGTTGGAAGGAAATTACAAACTTTGAAAATCGAAAGATCAAAGATTAGTTTTATTTGTCACACGTACATCGAAACATACTGTGAAACGTGTCGCTTGCGCCAACGACCAACACGGACCGAGGACGTGCTCCCAGCACCGACATAGCAACTTAGTAGCCTGAACCGGTTAATGCCTTTGGACTGTGGGAGGAAACCGGAGCACCCGGAGGAAACCCGCGCGGTCACGGGGAGAACGTACAAACTCTGTACTGGCAGTGGCGGGAATCGAACCCTCGTCACCACCACGCCAGCTCTGCGCCTGAGCTCACGACCTACCACATCAGAATCTGGTTTAATATCGCCGGGGTACGTCATGCAATTGGTTGTCTTTGCGGCAGCAATACATAATAACAGAGAAAAAACTGTGAATAGTGTAAGTACTGCAAAAATAGGAAGACAAATGCACGGGTTCAATGTCCATTTAGAAATCGTACGGCGGAGGGGAAGAAGCTGTTCCTGAATCGCTGAGTGTGTGTCTTCAGGTAGCAATGAGAAGGGGGCACGTCCTGGACAGTGGGCTTTGTTAATGATGGACGCCACCTTTCTGAGACATGGCTCCTTGAAGATGTCCTGGACGCTGGGGAGGCTGGTCCCCATGATGGAGCTGACTGAGTTTACAAATCTCTGCAGCTGACTTCCATCCTGTGCAGTACCCCCCTACCCACCCATCCCAGACGGTGATGCAGCCAGTCAGAATGCTCTGCACGGTACATCTGCAGAAACTTGTGAGTGCCTTTGGTGATTGTTACACCTTATTGTCTGCCTACATTGCACTCTCCCTGTGACTGTAAGACTCTACTCTGCTTCCCTCCCACCCCCCGAGGTACTGCTGCGACGTGTGGACAGACCGTGAAACAAAGCTTGCGACCGTATCGAATACCCGTGATGGTAACCGATCGCCGGTCAGCGATAAACCTTCTCCAGACAGAGGCGCCCATCACGCAGGACCCCCCCCACCCCCAAATCACCCGGGACGCGTCCTCTTCTCGTCGCTCCCATCAGGAGCGTGAAGGCACACACCCGACGATTCGGGAACGGCTCTGTCTGTCGCAGGCGTATCGAAACACCGAGACGCACAGCGCACCACGTCCCCTGCGCGGATGGCCATGTTGGGCAGAGCCAGGGCTTCGGCTCTTGGTCGGCTCACCCATGCCAGACGGGGTCAAAGGGTAGAGGTCAGACTGAGAGTGGACCCACCGGTCCTCCAGGTTCCGGGGGGGGGGGGGTTCAGCTCAGGGCTGCCAACCCGGACTGGTCAAACAAGACTGTTACAGAAACAGCAACGAAGAATCCTACATCCGAGTCTCCACCCGGGACTCGCGTGACCGGCAGTCGCGAAAACCGAGAGGAAGCTCCTGACAGGATGAAGGAAGCCCTGAACACCGCCAGGGATGGAGGATCTTCATCGCTGCCCGAAACGCCAGCGGCGTGACCGGCTGTGGTAGCTTTAAAAAATAAAGGAGACCGACACCAAACACAGTGCTTCAGATGTGACCTCACCAATTCCCCACGCAACTGTAAACATCACCTCCCTCATCCTAATTACTGGAATTTATTCCTCAAGTTTCTCCCTGCCTCTTCTTTATATAGAACCGCTTTCTACGGTCAGAGTGCACATTTTGTGTGACGGGCTAATAAGGGGGTAAAGATATTCGGATTTAATCAGGGGGTTTCTAACAGATGCGTGGAAAATATCACTCGCATTTTCTACATTAAGGAGCGGCAGTGTAGCGGGAAACGTAACAGTGACCTGGGATTCAATTCGTGCCGTTGTCTGTAAGGAATTTGTACATCCCCCCTCCCGTGACCGTGTCAGTCTCCCCCCCCCCCCCATGGTCCAAAGTAGGCTAATTGGTCACATGGGCCAAAAATAAAAGACAAGATTCTGCTGGTGCTACTCAGCATGACAGGCAGCAAACAGCAGTCCCAGACCCCGGTCAGACCCCACTTGGAGCACTGTGTTCGGTTCTGGTCACCTCACTAACAGGGAGGATGTGGCAGCCACAGAGAGAGTGCAGAGGACATCGCCTGGATTGGGGAGCGTGCCCCATGAAAACAGGTTTGAGTGAACACGGCCCTCTTCTCCTTGGAGCGACGGAGGATGAGAGGTGACCTGATAGAGGTGTACAGCACGATGAGAGGCATTGATCGTGTGGATAGTCAGAAGCTTTTTCCCCAGGGCTGAAATGGCTAACACGAGAGGGCACAGTTTTAATGTGCTTGGAAGCAGGTACAGAGGAGATGTTAGGGGTAAGTTTTTTACACAGAGAGTGGTGAGTGCGTGGAAGGGGCTGCCGGCAACGGTGGTGGAGGCGGATACAATAGGGTCTTTTAAGAGACTCTTTAGATAGGTACACGGAGCTTAGAACGAGCTGCCGGCACAACCATTGATTGAAGAAAGGTCCAGCAGGGGGGATGTCAGAGGTAAGATTTTTTGAGGTTAGAATTTTATTCCTTGACACATAGAAGATAGGGGGAGATTTGACACAGGTACACAAATCTATGCAGACTGCCCTTTGGCCTTAACCGTCACATACTGAAAAGTTTCAACGGTAAACTGAACAAGCTGACTAACTTGTGTCTGAGGAAGACAGCTGGGTTTGCCGTTGGAAGTCTGTAATCATTATCTGTAAGTATGTGACTGTTACGGCCAAAGGACAGTCTGGGTGGACCTGATAACCAGTTACAAAACCTCCATTGTCAGTGGTATACAAAGTTACGAGGGGTATAGCTAGGGTAAGCAGCCCCTTTTGTACCGAGCAACACGCACGAATGCAGGAGGGATTCAGCAGGCCAGGCAGCAATTATGAGGGAAAAAGAACCGTTGACGTTTCAGGCCGAAACCCTTCGGCAGGACATCTTCCCCCCCGCCCCCCGGCCTAAAACGTCGACTGTAATTTTTTTTCTCCCACAGATGCCGCCTGGCCTGCTGAGTTCCTCCGGCATTTTGTGCGTGTTGCTAGGATTTCCAGCACCGGCAGATTTTCTGTTTTTTTTTCTCCCGCCCACTGAGGTTGGGTGGGACTACAATCAGAGGTCATGGGTTGAGGGTGAAAGGTGAGAAGTTGAAGGGGAACATGAGGGGGACCTACTTCACTCAGAGGGTAGTGAGAGTGTGGAACGAACTGCCGGCATGAGTGGTGGATGTGAGCTCGATTTCAGCGTTGAAGAGAAGTTTGGAGGGGTACATGGATGGTAGGGGTTATGGAGGGCGATGGTCCCGGTGCAGGTTGATGGGAGTAGGCAGGTTAAATGGTTAGGCACTGACTAGATGGGCTGAAGGGCCTGTTTCTGCGCCGTACTCTCTGCTTCGATATGATCCGATGCTCATTTCCGGTTGCTTCAGTATAGGAAGGATGTGGAAGATCTAGAGAGGGTGCAGAAGAGATTCACCAGGATGCTGCCTGGATTGGAGAGCAAGTCTTCTGAGGAAAAGATGAGCGAGCTGGGGCTTTAATCTTCGGGGCAACAGAGGATGAGAAAGAAGGCGTATAAAATGAGAGGTCTGGAGGTAGTAAACAGCAAGTTCCCCAGGGTGATACCAGAGGTGAAAGGTGAAAGGTTTAAGGGGAACAGGAGAGGGCGGTGAGATTGTAGAACCAGCTGCCAGCACAAGTGGTTCATGTGAGCAGGATGTCAACGTTGAAGAGGAGTTTGGATGGGTACATG
This sequence comes from Mobula hypostoma, assembly GCF_963921235.1. Classification (NCBI taxonomy): domain Eukaryota; kingdom Metazoa; phylum Chordata; class Chondrichthyes; order Myliobatiformes; family Myliobatidae; genus Mobula; species Mobula hypostoma. Next base: position 6,395,412 of record NC_086126.1, on the reverse strand, counting down.
GAGGGGAGGGTTACGGCCCCAGTGCAGGTCAGTGGGAGTCGGCAGTTTAAATGGTTCAGCATGGACTAGATGGGCCGAAGGGCCGGTTTCCGGTGCCGTATTTCTCTACTACTCTATGAGCATCCCAACAAGGCGCCGTTTGCCTGAACGACCAACACAACCCAAGGGCGCGCCGGTGGGGGGAGGGTGGGGTGGCAGCCACACATTCCGTCGCCAGCGTAGCCTGCCCCCCACCCCACCCGCCACGTTCAGCAGAGCAACATGGAGCACGGCCAACTCGGGCGGGCCGAGCGACACAAGCCCAGGTTCCGGGAGAGCTCTCCAGGGAGGTCCAGGCCCGGGACCTTTGGGACAGCTTCAAGATGCGTTATCTCCGGAAGAAGATAACGTATAATGGGCCCTCACCACCCAGGACGCGCCTTCTCCTCAGTACCACCATCGGGGAGGAGGTGCAGGGGACTCAGCGATTCGGGAACAGCCTCTCCCCACCACCCACCCCCGCCATCGGATCTCTGAGCGATCCGGGGAACACTACCCCCCACTATTCCTCCTTCGCACCATTCCCCGGCCGCAAGACCACAAACTTCACAACGCCCCCGCCCCCCCCGGCTCTGAGCAACAGGGAACTGGGGGAACAGTGGGGAAGGGGCCCAGCGGAGAGGACACCAGAACCAGGAGCGCGTTCAGGCCATTCGGCCCCTTCAGCCTGCCCCGCCATTCATCCGGTCCGCGGCCGAGCTACTCAGTGCGACTTCGGACGCAGGCCTTCCGCCCAACACGGCTGCAGAGGCCGCCGACGGCGTCAGCCCTGTGCCGCAGAGCTAGCCGCTGCCACACCGTACAAGCGGGGCTGTCAGTAAAGTTTGGTTCAGTATCCTGCACACTGGCATCCTGGTGTGCTCTGCACTCTCTCCCTCAGTAACGAACACAACAATGTGCCAACCAAGATGTCTTCCTGACCTAGTCCCGCTTGCCAGCGTTTGCCCTCGGTCCATACCCTTCCTATAAATCGCACATTACACACTTAGACGGAGACGTAACGTAAAGATTTGTACTTCTCGTGTATGTGAAGGATGTAAGAAATAAAGTCATTTCAATTGTTCATGAGCAATTACAAGATGGGAGAGTGGAAACCTGTTTGGATGAGGACTAACCAATCAGGAGGGATGGACGACGGGGGTATAAGTACCACCAGACTAAATATGCCCAGATGTCATCCCTGATGAAGATGGCAAAGTTTGCCATCAAAATGTCGGTTATAATTGATATCTGTACCCGGCTAGAAGCCCGAGAAGAGTTTATTCGTCATAGACGCCGGGGAAGCACTGGATCCTTTTTCACAAGTCAGCTTCCCCTTCCCTGACACCATCTACATTTCACAATCAAATTTGTTAAAACTGACATGCTGTTAAATTTGTGGTTTTGTGGCAGCAGTAAAGTGCACTACAGAAAATGCAATGTAAATTGGTCTGTGTGTGTGTGTGTGCGCGAGAGAGAGAGAGAGTGTGAGCGCGCACAGAGAGGGGCTTGTCGTGTCCATTCTGGGGCAGCTCGCTCACCTTTGGTCCCCCACCGGACACTCGGCTGTCACCTGTTTGCACGGGACAGCCGCTTCAACAGGTGGGCTAAACCAGGTGAGGAACAACAGGAACAGCAGCAGGAGTCGGCCATCTGACCCGTCGAGTCTGCTCTGCTATTCAGTAAGATCATGGCTGATCTGACCATGGACTCATCTCCACCTACCCGCCTTTTCCCCACAACCCTTAATTCCCCTACTGTGCAAAAATCTATCCAACCTAGCGTTAAATCTATTTACTGAGGCAGCCTCCACTGTTTCACTGGGCAGAGAATTCCACAGATTCACCACTCTCTGAGAAAAGCAGTTCCTCCTCACCTCCGTCCTAAAGCAGTTATAATGGGTGACTTCAATCTACATGTAGACTGGGTGAACCAAATTGGTAAAGGTGCTGAGGAAGAGGATTTCTTGGAATGTATGCGGGATGGTTTTTTGAACCAACATGTCGAGGAACCGACTAGAGAGCAGGCTATTCTGGACTGGGTTTTGAGCAATGAGGAAGGGTTAATTAGCGATCTTGTCGTGAGAGGCCCCTTGGGTAAGAGTGACCATAATATGGTGGAATTCTTCATTAACATGGAGAGTGACGTAGTTAATTCAGAAACAAAGGTTCTGGACTTAAAGAGGGGTAACTTTGAAGGTATGAGACGTGAATTAGCTAAGATAGACTGGCAAATGACACTTCAAGGATTGACGGTGGATATGCAATGGCAGGCATTTAAAGGTTGCATGGATGAACTACAACAATTGTTCATCCCAGTTTGGCAAAAGAATAAATCAAGGAAGGTAGTGCACCCGTGGCTGACAAGAGAAATTAGGGATAGTATCAATTCCAAAGAAGTAGCATACAAATTAGCCAGAGAAAGTGGCTCACCTGAGGACTGGGAGAAATTCAGAGTTCAGCAGAGGAGGACAAAGGGCTTAATTAGGAAGGGGAAAAAAGATTATGAGAGAAAACTGGCAGAGAACATAAAAACGGACTGTAAAAGCTTTTATAGATATGTAAAAAGGAAAAGACTGATAAAGACAAATGTAGGTCCCCTGCAAACAGAAACAGGTGAATTGATTATGGGGAGCAAGGACATGGCAGACCAATTGAATAATTACTTTGGTTCTGTCTTCACTAAGGAGGACATAAATAATCTTCCAGAAATAGTAAGGGACAGAGGGTCCAGTGAGATGGAGGAACTGAGCGAAATACATGTTAGTAGGGAAGTGGTGTTGGGTAAATTGAAGGGATTGAAGGCAGATAAATCCCCAGGGCCAGATGGTCTGCATCCCAGAGTGCTTAAGGAAGTAGCCCAAGAAATAGTGGATGCATTAGTGATAATTTTTCAAAACTCGTTAGATTCTGGACTAGTTCCTGAGGATTGGAGGGTGGCTAATGTAACCCCACTTTTTAAAAAAGGAGGGAGAGAGAAACCGGGGAATTATAGGCCGGTTAGCCTAACGTCGGTGGTGGGGAAACTGCTGGAGTCAGTTATCAAGGATGTGATAACAGCACATTTGGAAAGCGGTGAAATGATCGGACAAAGTCAGCATGGATTTGTGAAAGGAAAATCATGTCTGACGAATCTCATAGAATTTTTTGAGGATATAACTAGTAGAGTGGATAGGGGAGAACCAGTGGATGTGGTATATTTGGATTTTCAAAAGGCTTTTGACAAGGTCCCACACAGGAGATTAGTGTGCAAACTTAAAGCACACGGTATTGGGGGTAAGGTATTGGTGTGGGTGGAGAATTGGTTAGCAGACAGGAAGCAAAGAGTGGGAATAAACGGGACCTTTTCAGAATGGCAGGCGGTGACTAGTGGGGTACCGCAAGGCTCAGTGCTGGGACCCCAGTTGTTTACAATATATATTAATGACTTGGATGAGGGAATTAAATGCAGCATCTCCAAGTTTGCGGATGACACGAAGCTGGGTGGCAGTGTTAGCAGTGAGGAGGATGCTAAGAGGATGCAGGGTGACTTGGATAGGTTGGGTGAGTGGGCAAACTCATGGCAGATGCAATTTAATGTGGATAAATGTGAAGTTATCCACTTTGGTGGCAAAAATAGGAAAACAGATTATTATCTGAATGGTGGCCGATTAGGAAAAGGGGAGGTGCAACGAGACCTGGGTGTCATTATACACCAGTCATTGAAAGTGGGCATGCAGGTACAGCAGGCGGTGAAAAAGGCGAACGGTATGCTGGCATTTATAGCGAGAGGATTCGAGTACAGGAGCAGGGAGGTACTACTGCAGTTGTACAAGGCCTTGGTGAGACCACACCTGGAGTATTGTGTGCAGTTTTGGTCCCCTAATCTGAGGAAAGACATCTTTGCCATAGAGGGAGTACAAAGAAGGTTCACCAGATTGATTCCTGGGATGGCAGGTCTTTCATATGAAGAAAGACTGGATGAACTGGGCTTGTACTCGTTGGAATTTAGAAGATTGAGGGGGGATCTGATTGAAACGTATAAGATCCTAAAAGGATTGGACAGGCTAGATGCGGGAAGATTGTTCCCGATGTTGGGGAGGTCTAGAACGAGGGGTCACAGTTTGAGGATAGAGGGGAAGCCTTTTAGGACCGAGGTTAGGAAAAACTTCTTCACACAGAGAGTGGTGAATCTGTGGAATTCTCTGCCACAGCAAACTGTTGAGGCCAGTTCATTAGCTATGTTTAAAAAGGAAGTTAGATATGGCCCTTGTGGCTACAGGGGTCAGGGGGTATGGAGGGAAGGCTGGGTTCTGAGTTGGATGATCAGCCATGATCATAATAAATGGCGGTGCAGGCTCGAAGGGCCGAATGGCCTACTCCTGCACCTATTTTCTATGTTTCTATGTTTCTAAATCTACTCCCTCAAATTTTGAGGCTGTGTCCCCTAGTTCTAGTCTGACCAACCAGTGGAAACAACTTTCCTGCCTCTGTCTCATCTACCCCTCTCATAATTTTATATTTCTATACGGGAAGCTGGAAGTCCCCCCCTCCCCGCCGGCGAGACAGGGACATCCCTGTCCCAGCACGTGAAGTCAGCTCCAGCGGAACTGGGCGGAGGAGATCTACAGTGAGATCCGACGGCCAGGACGGCAGATCGGCCGCGCTCCGCGGACAGCGCGGGGGTACGGCGGGGCATCGCGGCGGTCACGGTCATCCACTGCAACCAAGGAAGACCCCAGTCGGTGACGACTACTCCGCCCCACCGGACCCGGACCCCACTCCTGAGGTTGAGAGAGAGGAACAGATCTTCCTCTTCAACAACTCCGCTGCACATCTGTCCTATCGACGAACAGCCGGAGCGGAATAGTGACACGCGAGTTCATGGACCGTTCAGAAATCCGACGGCGGAGGGGAATACGCTGTTCCTAAAATGTTGAGTGTGTGTGTGTGTGTGTGTGTGGGGGGGGGGGGGTTATACCTCCTCCCTGATGGTAACAATGAGAATAGAGCATGCCCTGGATGACGAAGATCCTTAATGATGCATGCCTTTGGAAATCGTTGCCACAGGCAGCTGTGGAGGCCAAGTCTTCACGTATATGTCAGGCAGGGGTTGGTTGGCCAGGGAACGAAGGGATTCGGGGAGAAGGCAGGAGGTTGGGGCAGACCCGAGCTGCTCCTATATCTTATGGTCTCACGTCCTGGAATGCTGGGGCTGGCTAGGGTCCAGCGAGCATCCTCAGGGAAAGCGGCAACATGACCCAGTTAAACAATCCCAACGTTCTCTCGTCCCCGCTTCCTCCCATCGGCCAGAAAACAGCTTCTACCAACAGATCTCTGACGCCTATCGGCAGCTTCTACCCTGCCGTTCTCGGACCCACGAACAATAAAGACAGACTCTTATCTCGCAGTCATTATGAACCCCGCAGCTTATGGTCCGCCTGCACCGCGCTTTCTCTGCGAGGGCAACACAACGGTCTGTGCTCTGCCTTCCCTCGTACTACCTCAATGCACATCCACTCAGTCAACACACATCAAAGTTGCTGGTGAACGCAGCAGGCCAGGCAGCATCTCTAGGAAGAGGTGCAGTCACTCAGTGGCCGCCTTGTCGGGTACGACCGCTCGTTAGTGCAAAACATCCCATCAGCCAATCACACAGCAGCATTTCAATGCATAAAGAGCACGCAGACACGGCCAAGAGGTTCAGTTGCTGTTCAGGGCCAAACACCAGAACGGGGGAAGAAACGTGACCTACGTGACTTTGACCGGGGAATGATTTTGTTGGTGCCAGACGGGGTGATTAGAGTATCTCGGGATCTCCTGGGATTTTCACGCACAACAGTATAGTTTACCGAGAATGGTGTGTAAAACAAAAAAAAAAATCCAGTGAGCGGCAGATCTCAGTCAGGAGGGCAAACAAAACCTCTTCTTTCCACACTGGAGACTCTCGGGTGATAGAAAAATGGAGGTGTGTGTGGGAGGGAAGGGTTAGACTGGTCTTGGAGTGGGTTAAAAGGGTCGACACAATATCGAGGTGTGCGTGACGATACTAACCAGAATTCTATTGACCTGTGCTTCGAATGAACTAACGCCCGGTCGTTTTCAGGGAGAGGGAAAAGTTGCAAAGACTTGCCCTCTCTGTGACGCAGTTGCATATTTATCAAACTCGAGTTAGGTTGCTTCACAGCATTCGGAGCCTTCAGGAAGGTGCAGAATGGGGTTCCCAAGCCCTTCTATGCCACGGGCCCCACCAATGACCGAGGGGCCTGTGGGAACCCCCTGGGTTAGATCGTACCACCACCCCCCCCGCCACACACATAAGTCCTGCCTTCTGCACCCAGACTGTAGCTCCAAATGTTCTGTGCAGTGAGATTTCTAAACCAGACACTGGCGGTCCGTGCAATTCCCCCTCCCCACCAACACCACACCACGCGGTCGAGGGGGGGGATAGGGTGAGTGTGGAAGGATGGGTGTAGTGAGGCAAAGCGGGAGGGGGAGCGTAGGGTCATGGGGAGAGGGGGAGGGGTGGGGTGAAAGGGGAGGGCTGGATAGGAGAGGGCGTGACGTTGGAAAGGTGGAGGGGGACAAGGGAGGGGGAACAAGGGCAGAGGGGCTTGGGGGAAATGGGAGTTGGGGAAGGGGGAGTGGGAGGGGAGGGGGAAGGGAGAGTGGGGGAAGAGGAATTGAAAGGAAGGGGAAGTAGGGGATGGGAGGAAAGGGGGAGTGGAGGATGGGAGAGAACGGGAAGTAGGGGGATGGGAGGAAAGGGGAAGTAGGGGATAGGGGGATAGGAGGGAAGGAGAAGTGGGGAAAGTAGGGAGATGAGAGGAAAGGGGAAGTGGGGAAGTAGGGGGATGGGAGGAAAGGGGAAGTGGGGGATGGGAAGAAAGGGAGAGTGGGGGATGGGAAGAAAGGGGGAGTGGGGATGGGAGGAAAGGGGAAGTATGGGGATGGGAGGAAAGGGGAAGTGGGGGGTGGGAAGAAAGGAGGAGTGGGGGATGGGAAGAAAGGGGGAGTGGGGGATGGGAGGAAAGGGAAAGTAGGGGGATAGGAGGAAAGGGGAAGTAGAGGGATGCGAGGGAAGGGGAAGCAGGGATGGGAGGGAAGGGGAAGCAGGGATGGGAGGGAAGGGGAAGCAGGGGATGGGAGGGAAGGGGAAGTGGGGATGGGAGGGAAGGGGAAGTGGGGATGGGAGGGAAAGGGAAGTGGGGGGATGGGAGAAAAGGGGAAGTAGGGGGATGGGAGGAAAGGGGAAGTGGGGGAAGTAGGGGGATGGGAAGAAAGGGGGAGTGGGGGATGGGAAGAAAGGGGGTGTGGGCGATGGGAAGAAAGGGGAAGTGGGGGATGGGAATAAAGGGGAAGTAGGGGGATGGGAGGAAAGGGGAAGTAGGGGGATGGAAGGAAAGGGGAAGTAGGGTGATGGGAGGGGAGGGGAAGTGGGGGATGGGAGCGAAGGGGAAGTAGGATGATGGGAGGGAAGAGGAAGTAGGGGATGGGAAAGAAGTGGAAGTAGGGGGATAGGAGGAAAGGGGAAGTAGGGGGCTGGGAGGAAACTGAGACTGGGTAGTGGGAGAGTTGGGGGAAAGGGGGTGCGGGGGAGAAAGCGGAGGTAGAGCTGTGACTGACTTACACGGTCTCGTCGTTCTGGAAGAGCAGCTGTCCGCTGAGACCAACGAAATCCTCGCCCGCTTTGGCCGTGCCCTCGGCCGTCCGGTAGGGCAGCAGCACGGCGCCGCGGGAGCCGGACGTGCGCAGCACCCGCACCGACACGGCGCCCACGCTCTCGCTCACCCGCCCGTGGCCCCGCTCGAAGGCGAACATGCCGGCGTGGTCGTCGTCCAGGATGGTGACGGTGGCCAGGCTCTGCGGGCCCAGCGCCACCCGCCCGGCCCCGGCCCCGCCGCAGCCGACGCCCTCCGCCCGCGGGTTGCTCAGCCGCACCTGGAAGAACTCGTCCGGCTCGTACACGTCGTCGTCAACGATGCGCACCGGCAGCAGCCCTCGGGCCTCGCCCGGCCCGAAGCGCAGCGTGCCCTCGGCGTGCTCGTAGTCGGAGCCGGCGGTGGCCGTGCCCTCCTCGGTGCGGTAGTCCACGGCCACCGGGTAGCCGGCCCCGCCGCCGCCCTCCGCCTCCACCACCACCGTCAGCTGCAGCCAGCCGCAGTCCTCCGAGCACCGGTATTCCGCCGGATCGAAGTAGACCAGGACGCCGGGCTGCCGGGGCCGCTCGGGACCGGGGCCGGGGCCGGGGACGCCGGCGGGGAGGCTAAGGAGGCGACGGGTGCGCTCGGCGGCGTGCTGTTTCAGGACGTCGCCCTCGCCGGTGAGGCGGCGGGTGGCGTGGACGCGGTAGAAGGCGCGGCTCTTGCTCTGCCGCAGCAGGGCCTGGTAGCTGGCCATCTCCATCAGCCGCGGGCTCCCCGTGTTCGGGTGCCGCTGCTTCAGCTCCCGCAGCAGGCGGGCCATCGTCCGCTTGGCCGCCGCCGCCTCCGGCTCCGGCTCCGGGCCGCCGGTCCCCTCCACGATCACCGCCCCGCCGGCCTTGTCGGCCCGGTAGCGCTTGCGGGCGAAGCGGCGGAGGAGCAGGCGGCGGTCGGCGGCCCAGGCCAGCAGCACGCAGGCCGGGAAGAAGGCGAAGGTGAGCAGCGCTTCCCACACCTCCACCACGCCGGGCGACAACACGGCCAGCATCAGGTAGAGCCAGACGTAGGCGAAGACGCTCCAGAAGGCGGTGGTGAAGAAGACGGGCAGGTGGCGGATGCGCCGGTGCTGGCCCGCCGGCACGGCGGACACGCAGATGGCCACGATCACCAGCATGTTGAAGGCGGCGCTGCCCACGATGGTGGCGGGGCCCAGCTCGCCCGCCTCGAAGCCGTGGCCGCACACCTCGATCACGCTGAGCAGGATCTCGGGCGCCGACGAGCCCAGCGCCATCAGCGTCAGGTTGGACACGGTCTCGTTCCACACCCGCACCCGGGTGGTGAAGACCTCGCCGTCGGCCCGCCGCACCCTCACCTCCCGCTCCTGCGACGTGATCACCTCGATGGAGGCCATGAAGCGGTCGGCGGCGATCGACATGCCCAGGAAGAGGTAGGCCATGGCCGCGAAGTAGACCGCGGCCCTCGCCGCCTTGTCGCCCGGCGACGGGTCCAGCGGCCGCCACGGCGGCAGCAGGATGCCCGGTTGGCAGTTGTAGAGCCCGCGGCAGGTGTCGTTGGAGTCGGTCGGCTCAGTGGGCGCTGACCCGGCGCTCACGCCCGCCAGCAGCAGCAGGCCCAGGCCCAGGCTGGCAGCCGCCGCCATCCGCGGCTCTCCGCGCCTTCTCTTCATCCCCCGGCTCCCCTCGATCCTGCAAAGACGGGGAGGGACACGGCCATCAGTTTTGGGATTAGCGAGTGAAGGAAATTCATTAGTCCCTGTGGCTAATGCGCGATGGGACAGTGTGGGGGGAGATTCACTCTGTGTCTGACCCCGGGAGTGTGTGATGGGACGGTGTGGAGGGAGCTTCACTCTGTGTCTGACCCCGGGAGTGTGTGATGGGACGGTGTGGGGGGGAGCTTCACTCTGTGACCCCGGGAGTATGTGATGGGACGGTGTGGAGGGAGCTTCACTCTGTGTCCGACCCCGGGAGTGTGTGATGGGACGGTGTGGAGGGAGCTTCACTCTGTGTCTGACCCCGGGAGTGTGTGATGGGACGGTGTGGGGGGGGGGAGCTTCACTCTGTGTCCGACCCCGGGAGTGTGTGATGGGATGGTGTGGAGGGAGCTTCACTCTGTGTCTGACCCCGGGAGTCTGTGATGGGACGGTGTGGACGGAGTTTCACTCTGTGTCTGACCCCAGGAGTGTGTGATGGGGCGGTGTGGAGGGAGCTTCACTCTGTGTCTGACACCGGGAGTGTGTGATGGGAAAGTGTAGAGGGAGCTTCACTCTGTGTCTGACCCCGGGAGTGCGTGATGGGACGGTGTAGAGGGAGCTTCACTCTGTGTCTGACCCCGGCAGTGTGTGATGGGACGGTGTGGAGGGAGCTTCACTCTGTGTCTGACCCCGGGAGTGTGTGATGGGACGGTGTAGAGGGAGCTTCACTCTGTGTCTGACCCCGGGAGTGTGTGATGGGACGGTGCGGAGGGAGCTTCACCCTGTATCTGACCCCGGGAGTGTGTGATGGGACGGTGTAGAGGGAGCTTCACTCTGTGTCTGACCCCGGGAGTGTGTGATGGGACGGTGTGGAGGGAGCTTCACTCTGTGTCTGACCCCGGGAGTGTGTGATGGGACGGTGTGTGGGGGGGGGGGGGGAGCTTCACTCTGTGTCCGACCCCGGGAGTGTGTGATGGGATGGTGTGGAGGGAGCTTCACTCTGTGTCTGACCCCGGGAGTGTGTGATGGGACGGTGTGGGGTGAGATTCACTCTGTGTCTGACCCCGGGAGTCTGTGATGGGACGGTGTGGACGGAGTTTCACTCTGTGTCTGACCCCAGGAGTGTGTGATGGGGCGGTGTGGAGGGAGCTTCACTCTGTGTCTGACACCGGGAGTGTGTGATGGGAAAGTGTAGAGGGAGCTTCACTCTGTGTCTGACCCCGGGAGTGCGTGATGGGACGGTGTAGAGGGAGCTTCACTCTGTGTCTGACCCCGGCAGTGTGTGATGGGACGGTGTGGAGGGAGCTTCACTCTGTGTCTGACCCCGGGAGTGTGTGATGGGACGGTGTAGAGGGAGCTTCACTCTGTGTCTGACCCCGGGAGTGTGTGATGGGACGGTGTGGAGGGAGCTTCACTCTGTGTCAGACCCCGGGAGTGTGTGATGGGACGGTGCGGAGGGATCTTCACCCTGTGTCTGACCCCGGGAGTGTGTGATGGGACGGTGTAGAGGGAGCTTCACTCTGTGTCTGACCCCGGGAGTGTGTGATGGGACGGTGCGGAGGGAGTTTCACTCTGTGACACCAAACATGGTCCAGGTGGTGGGTTTAACTGCCCGGTGGGTGCAGACCTTGGCCAGGCCCAGGACCAGACTGGTGAGCAGGTTCTCCTGAACAGCCCAGCCCGCTCCATGTCACTTTGCCTAAGATGAGGAGAGTGGGTCTGGAGTGCTACCTGGTCTTGAGGAGCGGACTGTTCAGAGCCTCGGTCGTCAGGTACACAGTACGCGGAACATACAGGACCTGAGAACCATGTTGCACGTCCCTGGCGTTTAAAGGGGAGTGCTCCCATGCAGAGCCACCTCCAGTGAGACTTCCGCCTCCCTCCTCACTCACAGCTTGCGGCCGGACAGGAAAGCGGAGTCCCGAAAAACGTTCGGATGAATAAAACCCACTCGCGCTTCCTCCTCGGGCCAACGGGATCGGCGTCAGGACCTCCTCCGTACCCGGCCAGCACAGAGCCTGACCCATCACCCTCCTCCCAGGAAGAAATGAGGGTCGGACTCTGAGCTGGCCAGGAGTGGAGGTGGCCCTCACCCCCACCTGCTCCTGACTGCTCCCGTCACTGTCTGGTACGCCGATTCCACTGCACGGGGGATAAGAGGGCGACATCCACCGGCAAAGATGCCCACCATCCGGGCCGTAACCATCTTGCAGTGACCATCGGGCAGGAGGTCCCAGTACAACTCAGCCCAACACATCATAGGCACAAACCTCCCCCACCCTCGGTCGTGTGTGCAGGAGGCGCTGTCTGAAGAAGGCAACGTCCGCCATCAACGATCCCCACCCCTCCGGACCGTGCCGGCTGGCAGTGACCGCCGGGCAGGAGGTACAGAAGCCTGAAGTCCCACGCCACCAGGTTCAGAAACAGCCCCTTCCTCTCGACCGTGCGGTTCTTCAACCGACCGGCACAACCCTAATCCGAATCAGGCTTAATATCACCGGCGTATGTCGTGAAGTTTGTTAACTTTGTGGCAGCGGTACAACGCAGCGCATGATAATAGAGAAAAAAACTGTGAACTACTTTAAAAAATATAAAGTAGTGCAAAAGTAGAAGTTTGAAAAAGTAGCGAGGTAGTGTTCGTGGGTTCAGTGTCCATTCAGAAATCGGATGGCGGAGGGGAAGAAGCTGTTCCTGAATCGCTGAGTGTGTGTCTTCAGGCTCCTGTACCTCCCCCCTGATGGTAGCAATGAGAAGAGGGCAGGTCCTGGGTGATGGGGGTCCTTAATGATGGACGCTGCCTTTCTGAGGCGTCGCTCCTTGGAGATGTCCTGGATACTACGGACCCATGACGGAGCTGACTGAGTTTACAACTCTCTGTAGCTTTCTTCGATCCTGTACAGTAGCCCCCTCTCCCCCTCCCCATACCAGATGCAGCCAGTTAGAATGCTCTCCAAGCTACATCTCTAGAAATTTTGACATATCACATCACTGCCTCAGTATAACAACGGTATCGTCGCTTTGCACTGCAGTAGGCTGTATTTTGATCTAATTGTGTTCTCTCCTGTAAAAATTGTGCTCAATGTGTGCTTGGTTTACGTTTTCCGAGTGAATGCTGTGTACCTCTGATGCTGGTGCGAGTCTCTCTTTCCACACGTGGGACGACGCACTCCAGGCGGGGCAGCGGGGAGAGTCGCCGCCCGGCGGCCCGGCTTCAGTGCTGACCTCTGGCGCTCTCGGTCACCCAGTGGCTCTGACATCTAACTGTCGCGGAGCGTTCGAGGGGGCTGCTCACCGAGTCACAGAGGGAACTGTGACACGCGTGGACTCCCGGCTCCTAGGCAACCCTGACCCACTGCAGTTCGCCTCCCGCCGGAACAGGTCCACGGCCGACTCCGTCTCCCTGGCTCTACTCCGTATTCACCACTTCTATTCCAAGCAAACTCCTCACAAAATTCCAGACTCCCTCTGCGACCGGACCCGTCACTTCTGACCAACAGACCGCATTCGGTAAGGAGAGGCGGCCAAACTGGACATTGGCGGGTCCGGGCAGCGGGCTGTCGGGGGCTCTGCCGGGGTTACATCCCCGCCAGGGCGTCCTTAGAAACGGAGCTTGCGATCATCGTGGATTCAGTGGGAGGGTTCCTGGGAACGGAGCCCCCACCCACGGGAACTGAGTATTATAGATGATAAAATCTATAATTCAGTAGCTTCGTTGCAGCTCATAGTCTTTTTGAATAAAGTTTTGTGCAGTTTGGAGGGGGGGGGAACAACTCCGCCAGGATTAACGCTTTCGTGCCCGGGATCCTTCACGTGAACTTTAACAAAGAACAGTACAGCACAGGAACAGGCCATTCGGCCCATAATGTTGTGCTGAACCAGCTAAAAAGCAAAAACACAAACACCCAAACACTAATCGCTCCTACCTACACCATGTCCATCTTCCTCACGCCCATGTGCCTATCCAAATGTCTCTTAAACGACCCTAATGTATTTGCCTCTACCAGCACATTCCAGACATCCACCTCTCTCTGAGTGAAAAACTTACCCTTTGAACCTACCCCTTCTCACCCTCAGCACATGCCCTCTGGTATTAGACATTTCAACCCTGAGAAGCAGATACTCTCTGTCCAATCCATCTATGCCTCTCATCATCTTATACACCTCTATCAGATCCCCCCTCAGCCTCCGACGCTCCAGAGAAAACAACCCAAGTTTATCCAGCCTCTCGTGACAGAGCAGCCCTCTAAACCAGGCAGCATCCTGGTAAACCTCTTCTGACTTCCCTCCAAAGCCTCAACATCCTTCCTATAGTGGGGGTGATCAGAAATGTGCGCAGTACTCCAGATGTGGCCAAACCAGAGTTTTATAAACCTCCTCTGGACTCTGCAATTAGCCTGACACACCCTTCCTCAGACAAGGAGACCAAAACTGCTCACGGCACTCCAAGTGCAGTCTGACCCTCAACATCACATCCTTGCTTTTATATTCTAGTCCTAAAACGAAGGTTAACATTGCATTTGCCTTCCTCACCACCGACTCAACCTGCAAGTTAACCTTCAGGGAATCCTGCACAAGAACTCCCCAAGTCCCTCTGCACCCCAGGTTTCTGAATTTGTTGCCCTCTTAGTACTCACAGGAGTTTATAAAGAACAAGGGAGGATTGCAGTGAATATTGGAAGGCCCAGATAGAGTGGGCATACAGAGGATATGTCCTAATGTGGGGGAGTCTAGGACCAGAGGGCACAACCTCAGAATAGAAGGGCTTCCCTTTAAAGACCAAAAATTAAACTCTATTTGTCACATACAGTGAAATGTGTCGTTAGCATCAACGACCAACCGCCTGAGGATGTGCGAGGGCAGCCCGCAAGCGCCACCACGCTTCCGGCGCCCACGTACCACGTCCACACAACCCACGGGCCCTAACCCGTTCAGAACTGAGGAAGTTCTTCATCCAGAGAGTGGAGAGTCTGTGGAATTCGTCGCCAGGTCACTGGGTATATTGAAAGCAGAGGCTCCCGATCAGTCAAAGGTTACGGGGAGAGTGGGGTTGCGAGGGATAGTAAATCAGCCATGGCTGAGCAGACTTGATGGGCCGAATGGCCTAAATTCTCCTGTGTCTTATGGTGGGACGCAGATGACAGGGAGCGTGGGCTCTGATTACCTGCCCCAAAACCTGAGGCACCCTGATCACCTTCTTATCGCAAGCACTCCACTTGCTTTCAACCCTGGCCTCCCAGAGCGTGGGGTGGGAGGAGTGAATCAGGAATCTGCCACACCCAGCTGGTGGCCATTCAGTCCATCCAGACGATCCACCGTCCACTGAAGCCACAAGACCATAAGGCAGAGGGACATAATTGGGCCACTCGGCCCGTCAGGTTCGTTCTGCCTTTCAGTCATGGCTGATTTAATGCCTCTCCCTTCTCCCCGCCACCCTTAGCCCCCTTTACCAATCAAGAAGCTATCACCCTCTGACTTCATGGCTTCGCCTCTGCAGTCTGTGGCAATGAGTTCCACAGATTTGCCACCCTCTGGCTAAAGAAATTCCTCCTCATCTCTGCCCTGAAGAGAATGAGCTTTGGGATGCTGAGGTACGGCTCTCACATCCTCTCCGTGTCCTCTCTTCCCAGGCCTTTCCATGAAGTTTCTACCTCCCCTGGACCCTCTCCAATGCCAACACATCCTTCCTTAGGCACGGGCCCACAATACTCCAAGTGCGGTCTGACCAATGCCTTATAAAGCCTCAGCATTACCTACCTTGTTTGTGTATTCCAGCCCTCTCGAAATGAATGCTAACATCGCATTCGCCCTCCTCACCCCCGACTCAACCTTCAGGAAATCCTGCACGAGGGGCTCCCTCCCAAATCTCTTTGCGGCCCCAATTTCTGACTTCGCTCTCAATATGACTTTATTCCTTCTACCAAAGTGCATGACCACACACTTCACTATTCTATATTCCACCTGCCAGTTTCTCCTGTGAAAGGGTTAACGTGCCAGGAACATTTGATGGAGTCCTCGCTGGAGTTCATTGTGGAGAGGATGTTTCCTGTAGTGGGGGAGTCTAGGACCAGAGGGCACAGATAGAGTGGATGTGGAGAGAATGTTTCCTATAGTGGGGGAGTCTAGGACCAGAGGACACAGATAGAGTGGATGTGGAGAGAATGTTTCCTATAGTGGGGGAGTCTAGGACCAGTGGACACAGATAGAGTGGATGTGGAGAGGATGTTTCCTATAGTAGGGGAGTCTAGGACCAGAGGGCACAGATAGAGTGGATGTGGAGAAGATGTTTCCTATAGTGGGGGAGTCTAGGACCAGAGGACACAGATAGAGTGGATGTGGAGAGGTTGTTTCCTATAGTGGAGGAGTCTAGGACCAGAGGGCACAGATAGAGTGGATGTGGAGAAGATGTTTCCTATAGTGGGGGAGTCTAGGACCAGTGGACACAGATAGAGTGGATGTGGAGAAGATGTTTCCTATAGTGGGGGAGTCTAGGACCAGAGGACACAGATAGAGTGGATGTGGAGAGGGTGTTTCCTATAGTGGGGGAGTCTAGGACCATAGGGCACAGATAGGGTGGATGTGGAGAGAATGTTTCCTATAGTGGGGGAGTCTAGGACCAGAGGACACAGATAGAGTGGATGTGGAGAGGTTGTTTCCTATAGTGGAGGAGTCTAGGACCAGAGGGCACAGATAGAGTGGATGTGGAGAGAATGTTTCCTATAGTGGGGGAGTCTAGGACCAGAGGACACAGATAGAGTGGATGTGGAGAGGGTGTTTCATATAGTGGGGGAGTCTAGGACCAGAGGGGCCAACCTCAGAATAAAGGGATGTCTGTTTGGAACGGAGATGAGGAGGGATTTCTTTAGCCAGAGGGTGGTGAGCTTGTGGAATTTGCTGCAGCGGCTAAGTGTCCTATGCGGATGTCTTCCGGCTCGGTAAACGGCAACCACTCTGCCCGTGACCGCGAGAAACTGTGGACACAGCTCAGCTCAGCTCATCACGGAAACCAGCCTCCCCTCCGTGGACTCTGTCTACACTCCTCAGTGCCTCAGTAAAGCAGCCAGCGTAATCAAAGACCCCCACCCCAGACATTCCCTCTTCTCCCATCGGGCAGAAGATTACAAAACCCTGAAAGCTAAAAGTCAGAGTCCCCACCATCGAGGGCATTCTCTGCCGGAGGTGCCTCGAGAACTCGGCCTCGCCATCCGGGGCACGCCCTCTCCTCCATCGGGTGGGGGAGTCCCAGGGGCCTGAGGGGACACACTCGACGTTTCAGGGGTAGCTTCTCGGGGCGCCACGGTAGCGTCGTGGTTAGCACGACGGTTTACAGTGCTAGCGACCCGGGTTCAATTCCCGCCACTGCCTGTAAGGAGTTTGTACGTTCCCCCCGCCGTGACCGCGTGGATTTCCTCCGGGTGCTCTGGTTTCCACCCACACAGTCCAAAGACGCACCGGTTGGAAGGTGAATTGGACATTGTAAAGTTGTCCTGAAATCTTGGGCATTGTAAACCACGAACACAACCTCACTTTCCTCACGAGTTACTGATTTTTATATATTTCTTATTGTAACTTATCAGATTTTTATGTACTGAATTTTGCTGGTGTCAGTTGTCATCTCGATGACTGGGCATCACAGGACCTCCTCACCTTCCACCCAGGCTGGTGATGATGGTCATCACCCACTGTCCTTCGAGACAGACGGATGACAACTGACAACTGTACCACTGCCACAAAATTAAACTTTTCACCACATATGTCGATGATAGTAAACCCGATTCTGATTCTAAAACACGTATCACCAGGCTGAAGGACAGATTTTACCCGGCTATTAAACTATTAACTGGTTCCCCAGTCTGATAAGATGGACTCTTGGCCTCACAATCTACCTCGTTCTGATCTTTCACCTTATCGTTCACCTGGCACTGCACTTCGTTCCGCATTCTGTTACCGTTTTACCTTGTTCTACCTCAATGCGCTGTGTAACGATCTGATCTGTGTGGACAGTGTGCAAGACAAGATTTTCACCTGAAGCAAACCAATTCCAATTCCAATTCCAATTCCTCAAACCAGCCCCAGATCCTTACAAGCCCGGTTGGAATCTCATTAGAGAGCTGGGATTTTGGGGCAGGGGGCTTACGGGGGGCACTAGCACTGAGAGGGAAGATAGCAAATTCTGGAGAGACCAGATTCTGAGGTTCTGAGCAGACAGGGGTGACCTTCCTCAGAAAGTAGAGGAAGCTGAGGTGAGATGATTCGTTCCTTGGGGCATAGAGGAGTCTGAGGAGTTTTGCATAAAGTCGTTTACCATCCAAACATAAAGGGCGGGCAGGTTGTGAACATGGTGGGGGGGGGGTGTGAGAGGCAGATTTATTAATTTGGGGTGGGAGGGGATTTGGAAGGGGTCTGGTCCCTGATGGTGGAGGCAGAGGCAAATAGAAAGAGTTTTCTCTCAGTCACAGTCAGGTTATCAGGTGGAGCCCACAGGGTTTGTGGACTGGGAGTAGGGCTAAACCGACTGGTACTTCACTGGGCTGCAGAGACTTAATGGGCCAAATGGCCTACCTGCATAAATGGCTTCACTTCCTAGAAGTGAAAATGTGCACACTTAGTTCACTCGTATAGTGTAACGCCTCCTGTCCAGCACTACAGCAGGCTCTGGGGGTATCACCGGGAGCAGCCACCACAGACCTGGGCAGGGAGGGAGGCTGTCCCATCACACTCTCCCGGGGTCAGACACAGAGTGACTCTCCCTCCACACCGTCCCATCACACACTCCCGGGGTCAGACACAGAGTGAAGCTCCCTCCACACCGTCCCATCACACACTCCCGGGGTCAGACACAGAGTGAAGCTCCCTCCACACCGTCCCATCACACACTCCCGGGGTCAGACCCAGAGTGAAGCTCCCTCCACACCGTCCCATCACACACTCACAGCGTCAGAGACAGAGTGAAGCTCCCTCCACACCGTCCCATCACACACTCCCAGGGTCAGACACAGGGTGAAGCTCCCTCCACACCGTCCCATCACACACTCCCGGGATCAGACACAGAGTGAAGCTCCCTCCACACCATCCCATCACACACTCAGAGCGTCAGAGACAGAGTGAAGCTCCCTCCACACCGTCCCATCACACACTCCCGGGGTCAGACACAGAGTGAAGCTCCCTCCACACCATCCCATCACACACTCCCGGGGAGGGGACAGTATCTGTTGGACTGATGCAAGTTGGTTTGCTGTCAAGGATGAATGGAAAATCAGCTCTCGATCTCTGACTAACAATTAAGCAGGTGACCCATCAGAGACATCAGTTTACAAATAACTTCGGCCCCAGAGCACCACGATTTCCCAGATCATCACCCGATGTGTTCCCAAGCGAGCAGGTGCAACAGTCAAACAAAACAGCAGCTCGCTCCCTCCTCACCGCCCCTCCCGCCCCACGGTGCTCCCTCCCCTCCCGTCGGGAAGGACATGCCCACTGACACAGGCTGGGAAGGGGTGAGCTTCTGTGGCCCAAGTGGTCAGTGGTCATCTGGGTGATGAGTTGTGGGGGAGGAGAGAACAATTTTGTATTCCTGAAATCTTCTGCCTTTTCGGGATAACTGCTCTCTCACTCTCGCCTGTACACCCCCGCCCCCACCCCGCCGCTGTGTAGACCTGTCCTTTACGTCTCCACCCCTCCCTAGAGATGGGGTTGGGAGAGTGGGGTGAAGCAGCCTTAAGGAAAAAAAAGTCCTGTTACCAGGAAGTTTACTGAACGAACGGTCTAGATCCTAGAAGCTGATCAACTCCCCCCCCCATCCCTCCCTTGCACACCTACTGCATCTCCCCCTCCCATTCACACTCTCAACCTTGCTTCCTACCACACCCCCTCCCCTCACCCTCTGCGCCTCCATCCATCCCGGAGGGAGATACCCAGCGGGGTAGAGTCGGGGAAGGGGGCCGGGGGTTGCCGCTCACCTGCTGCTGTGAATAACTCCGGAGACTCCCTCGTCGTTCCTGGTTCCTCAGTCCCACTCCCTTGGCTTCCGGTCGCTGGCCTGTGACTCGCATTCCAGAACAGGGATGAGGGGGTGGTGGGGGGGTTGGTAGGGGAGGACGAGGGTCTCTCTGGGGCCGGGGCCTTAACCCAGGAAGCGACTAGTAGGAGGCAGCGTTGCCAGCATCTCTGCCATCTGATGGAGTCGTCCTCCTCGCACCCGCCCTCTCTCTCTCTCTCTCAAAGATGATCCCCGTGTGGAAGGAGACTGACAGAGAGACTCACACACACACACACACCCTCTCTCTGTCAGGTTGCCTCGGGCTGACTGAGAAAGAGATACATACCCACTCGATGTGGGCACGGAGGCACACACACCGGTCTCTCTATATATCTAGGGAGAGTAAAAGACACACAGAGGGACCACGAAGAGGCAAACACTCACACAGAATTGGTGTACAGAGAGGGAGACGCACACAAACACAGGGGAAGATGAAGAGACACACTCAATTAGAGACTTGGACACCGATGGAGAAATGTACACAGTGAGACAGAGACACACACACGGTGATTTTTGGACACACCCGGATAGACCCACAGCTACACAAACGCAGAAGGAGAGAGAGAGACAGACACACACACACACAGGCTAGTCACGGAAAGAGAGAGTGAGACACATACACACACCCCTACACAGGTACAGAGACACACACACACACACACACAAGGTAAGCACTGCAGGGACTTTAGAAACGCACAAAGCGCCCTAAAATAAAGAGAAATTTCCCTGACCTTTCCTGATTAACTGCAGGCAGGCTCGCCGTCTGCCGCTACCGCTCACGCCAAGGCAACGAAACACCAAAATCAGCTGCCCTCCCTCCTCGCCCTCACACATCTCCCCCGAGCCTTCTCTCCGATCAGATACACACATACTCTCTCTCTCTCTCTCTCAGCAAGAGGTGGGAGGGAGGGAGAAACTTAAAAGGGCATCACTGGGGAAAGGTGCGGAGAGGGGGGTCCACAGAGGAGGGCAGGGGCAACAAGGGAGGAGAGATGGGGGTAACAGGAAGAGTAGGGGGGAACAAGGAAGAAAGGGGTGGGTAGGCAGACGATACAGAAGGGAGGGGCTTACACAGAAGGGGGTAAGACAAGGGCAGGGAGCTTAAGTGGAGGGAGGGGGGACATAAACTCATACTGTGCGGCTTGGGTGCAGAATGGAGGGTGAAGGAATGAGGGAAGGACTGGGGGAGACTCCCTCTTGAATCCCCAGGCGGGAAGGTCCGGGTAGACCTTTTTTACCTGGAAGGAGGTTCTAGTCCCTGTCACCCGGGCGGGAGGGAGGATTGCATTGCATTGTGGGAGGGGTGGTGAGGGGATAGAGAGGAGGGAGTGTTGTGGGAGGGGGCAATCAGAACTGCAGCACCGTAATACCTCCCAAAGTTCAACAGTACAGAGACGGGGAGGGGTGTAGGGACTGGAGGGGGTTACAGAGACAGGGAGGGGTGTAGGGGCCGGAGGGGGTTACAGAGTTGGGGAGGGGTCGGAGGGGGTTACAGAGCCGGGGATGGGTGTAGGAGCCATAGGGGATTACAGAGACGGGGAGAGATGTAGGGGCTAGAGGGGGTTACAGAGACGGGGAGGGGTGCAGGGGCCGGAGGGGGTTACAGAGACGGGGAGGGGTGTAGGGACCGGAGGGGGTTACAGAGACGGGGAGGAGTGTAGGAGCCAGAGGGTGTTACAGAGACGGGGAGAGATGTAGGGGCCAGAGGGGGTTACAGAAATGGGGAGGGGTGCAGGGGCCGGAGGGGGTTACAGAGACGGGGAGGGGTGCAGGGGCCGGAGCGGGTTACAGAGACGGGGAGGGGTGTAGGGGCCGGAGGGGTTACAGAGACGGGGAGGGGTGTAGGGGCCGGAGGGGGTTACAGAGACGGGGAGGGGTGCAGGGGCCGGAGGGGGTTACAGAGACGGGGAGGGGTGTAGGGACCGGAGGGGGTTACAGAGACGGGGAGGGGTGTAGGGGCCGGAGGGGGTTACAGAGACAGGGAGGGGTGTAGGAGCCGGAGGGAGTTACAGAGACGGGGAGGGGTGTAGGGGCCAGAGGGGGTTACAGAGACGGGGAGGGGTGTAGGAGCCGGAGGGAGTTACAGAGACAGGGAAGGGTGCAGGGGCCGGAGGGGGTTACAGAGACGGGGAGGGGTGTAGGGGCCGGAGGGGGTTACAGAGACGGGGAGGGGTGTAGGGGCTGGAGGGAGTTACAGAGACAAGGAGGGGTGCAGGGGCCGGAGGGAGTTACAGAAACGGGGAGGGGTGTAGGGGCCGGAGGGGGTTACAGAGACAGGGAGGGGTGTAGGGGCCGGAGGGGGTTACAGAGACAGGGAGGGGTGTAGGGACTGGAGGGGGGGTTACAGAGACGGGGAGGGACGTTGGGGCCGGAGGGGGTTACAGAGACGGGGAGGGGTGTAGGGGCCGGAGGGGGTTACAGAGACAGGGAGGGGTGTAGGGGTCGGAGGGGGTTACAGAGACGGGGATGAGGGGGTCACAGCAATGGGGATGGAAGGGTGTAGGGGTTGGAGTAGGTTTTAGAGATGGGGAGTAGTTTAGGGATTGTGTGTGGGGGGGTCACTGTCGCCCCAGATAAACTACAGTGCATCACGGTTAGCGCGACGTTGTTACACCCGGAGTTCAAAACGGGCATCATCTGTATGGAGCGTCTACATTACTTCCCGTGGGATACGTGGGTTTCCTCCGGGTGCTCCAGTTTTCTCCCACAGTCCAAAGAGATACCGGTCGGTAGGTTAGTTGGCGATTGTGAATTTTCCTGTGATTAGGCGAGGGTTAATCATTGGGGCGGGGGGTTGCTGGGGCTATTCCACGCGGAAACTCGGTAAGACCGAGGGAGTGGTCCCGAGGAACTGGGAACTGAACGGGTTTGCTGTCTCTGCTGCCCGAGGAGCAGGAGCTCCCCCTGCTGCCCGTGGAGTGAGGTGCAGATTCCTCCAATCCCACCAGTCGCGTCCTACCAGGAGACCACGAGGTGTAGGGGCAGAACTCGGCCACTTGGCCCATCGAGTCTGCTCCGCCATTTCATCATTTTTCCCTCTCAGCCCCCAACCTCCCCGTATCCCTTCAAGAGCAATCAAGAAACGATCAACCTCTGCCTTAAATCTTGGCCTCCACAGATCCGCCACTTCCAGGCTAAAGAAATTCCTCCTCATCTCCGTTCGAAGTGGACCTCCTACTCTGTGTCTAAAAGGACACCCCTCTATTCTGAGGCCGTGACCTCTGGTCCTAAGCTCCCCTCACCGTAGGGAACATCCACTCTGTCGAGCCCTTTTAACATTCGATGGGTTTCAATGAGATCCCCCGTCATTCTTCTGAATTCCAGTGAGTACAGGCCCCAAGTCATCAAAAGCTTCTCATATGACAAGCCTTTCGGTCCCGGAGTCATTTTCGTGAACCTCCTTTGAACCCCCTCCAGTGTCAGCACGTACTTTCTTCTCAGATAAAGGGCCCAGAACTGCTCGCACTACTCCAAGTGAGTGCCGTATAAAGCCTTGTAATCCTGGACCCAGATTCTCGACAGAGTAATGATACCATAAGACTGCATGTGAGGCCTGACCAGTGCCTTATGAAGTCTCACAACCCTAGACCCGTATTCTCAAGAGTAATTACGCCAGAAGACAGTAAGGCATAGAACAGAATTAGGCCATTCAGCCCATCGAGTCTGCTGCACCATTCCATCATGACTGATTTACTATCCCTCTCAAATCCCAGTGTCCTGCTTTCTCCCCGTAACCTTTGACACCCTGACTAATCAAGAACCTCCGCTTTAAGTATACCCAACGATTTGGCCTTCCACAGGCTTATGTGGCAACAAATAGCTACAGATTCACCTAAAGAAATGCCTCCTCGTCTCCGTTCAAAAGGGACATTCTTCTATTCTGAGGCTGTGCCCTCTGGTCCTAGACTCCCCCACTAACTAGGCCATTCAATATTCAGTAGGTTTCAATGAGATCCTCCCCGCCTCATTCTTCTAAACTCCAGCAAGCACGGGCCCAGAGCCATCAAATGCTCCTCAAAAGTCAACCCCTTAATTGTCAGAATCATTATCTTAAAACCCTGCTGGGCCCTCTCCAATGCCAGCAGAGTTTTTCCTTAAATAAGAGGCCCAAAACTGCTCACAATGCTCCAAGTGTGGCCTTATATAGCCTCGGTATTACATCCTTGCTAGTCCTCCCCAAACGAGTTATCCCTCTCCCCCGCAGTTTGAAGCTACCGTTCAGTGAGATTTTCGAGCTCACTCCACATGCTGTTTTAAGTGTCCCCCCCCCGACCACCTCTCAGACTGAGCACTATTGGTAGACAGCAACACACACCCAAAATTCCGGAGGAACTCGGCAGGCCAGACAGCATCTGTGGGAAGGACTAGACGGCCAACATTTCGGGCTGAGTCAGAAAGCTATCGCTTCCTGACCTCTCACTTCACCCCCCCTCTCCCGCCCGCCTGGTCTCACCTATCACCAGCTTGTACTCCTCCCCTAACCTTCATATTCTGGCTCCGTTCCCCTTCCTTTCCAGTCCTGGTGGAAGGTCTCGGCCCGAAACTTCGGCTGTGTATTCCCATCCACAGAGGCTGCCTGACCTGCTAAGTTTCTCCAGCATCTTGCGTGTGTTGCTTGTGGATTTCTGGCAATCTGCAGAAACTGTTGGGGCTCTCGGCAGACAGCTCCTTGCATTTATACCCCGGGGTCTACGATCACGTCAGCCCTTTTGCCAAGGGAACGGAAAGCTTGGACTGAATCAGCAGAGGGGCAGAAAATGGAGAGCCCGTGTTCCAGGCCAAGTCCTTTCATCCGGAGGGGGAGAGAGGCAGTGTGAAGAGGTGAAGGGAAGTGGATCGACATCTCTACTTCCTCGGGAGGCTAAAGAAACTCAGCACCCTCGCCCATTTTTATCAATGCTCTATAGAAAACATCCCATCCAAATGCATCATGATAGCAACAGCCAATGTTCCCTCTATTTTGGACCAACCATTCAGGAAATTTTCACATGGCCTGAAAATAATGCGGCAATTTAAATGTTTCTTCCTTACACTTTAAAATCTTTTGACTAGGCGGCATCAGCGTTCCACGGTCCAGTGGTTTATTCACAACGAGCTACCGACTTCCATTCTGTGTTTATTGTTGCAATTTGTGACAGAGTTGTAACTTGAAACACTGACAGTGTAAATACGCTGAAGCTCTAAGATGTTTCAAAGTAATTGTTATTCAGAAAATTTATCGATTATATTAACATAAATTTCAAAATTATATGAACCTAATTTAAAAATTATATTAACATTATATAAAAGAAAATTCCAGCTGCGTGGCAACGAAGGCTATGTGTGTGGGAGCATTTTGGTTACTGCGCAGTCATGCAGGGAGCAATAGTTAACAACTCTGCCCATAACTGCAAGAAACTGCAGACTTATTATCAAAGTACATATAGAGTCAGTGGCCACTTTAATAGTGATACTATTAAAGTGCTGGGGTTTAGATGGGTTTGGGCCAAATGGGAGTAGCTAGATGGGCAGTTGGGCTGGCACGGGTGAGTTGGGCTGAAGGGCCTTTTTCTGTGCTGTAGGCCCCTCTGGATCATCTTCACTGATCCCCGTTACCAGCACCGGGTCCGTGGCCTCCTCTGCCTTGGCGGTTCGTGACCCAGAGTCAAACAGCGCAGACTAGTGGCCTTCGGCCCATCTAGTTCATGCTAAAGTGTTATTCTAGTCCCATCAACCCACACCAAGACCATAGCCCTCCCATCCATGTACCTATCCAAACTTCTCTGGTGTTGAAATCAAACCGACCTGCACCGCATTCCACTGGTAAATATTAAAATTTTAAATTATAAATCATAAATAGAAAATATAAAAATGGAAAGTAAGGTAGTGCAAAAAAACCGAGAGGCAGGTCCGGATATTTGGAGGGTACAGCCCAGATCCGGGTCAGGATCCGTTCAGCAGTCTTATCACTGTTGGAAAGAAACTGTTCCCAAATCTGGCCGTACGAGTCTTCAAGCTCCTGAGCCTTCTCCCGGAGGGAAGAGGGACGAAAAGTGTGTTGGCTGGGTGGGTCATGTCCTTGATTATCCTGGCAGCATTGCTCCGACAGCGTGCGGTGTAAAGTGAGTCCACGGACGGAAGATTGGATTGTATGAAGTGCTACGCTGTGTTCACGATCTTCTGCAGCTTCTTCCGGTCTTGGACAGGACAATTTCCATACCAGGTTGTGATACACCCTAGAAGAATGCTTTCTACGGTGCATCTATAAAAATTAGTGAGGGTTTTAGGGAACAGGCCAAATTTCTTTAGTTTTTTCAGGAAGTAAAGACGCTGGTGGGCTTTCTTGGCAGTGGACTCTGCTTGGTTGGACCAAGTCAGGTCATTTGTGATATTGACCCCGAGGAACTTAAAGCTTTTGACCTGTTCCACTTGCGCACCACCGATGTAAATTGGGTCGTGCGGTCCACTACTCCTTCTGAAGTCAACAACCAATTCCTTCGTCTTGCTGATGTTGAGGGATAGGTTATTGTCTTCGCACCATGTCACCAGGTTCTTAATTTCCTCTCTGTACTCAAACTCATCATTACCCGAGATACGGCCTACAA
Source organism: Mobula hypostoma (assembly GCF_963921235.1). Classification (NCBI taxonomy): domain Eukaryota; kingdom Metazoa; phylum Chordata; class Chondrichthyes; order Myliobatiformes; family Myliobatidae; genus Mobula; species Mobula hypostoma. Next base: position 6,369,442 of record NC_086126.1, on the reverse strand, counting down.
TTTTCACCGTATCTCAGTACCTGTGACAATAATAAACCGATTCTAAGTCTCCCCAGACCAACTGAGGGGTCACTGCATAGCAGGAGGGTGAGACTCACGGGACCCTCAGGCACCACGCCCACCCCCTCTATTCAGTGCTGTCTTTCTTTCTCTCTATAAAACTCTGGTGAGGCCACACTTGGAGTACTGTGTCCAGTTGTGGTCGCCTCACTATAGGAAGGATGTGGAAGCATTGGAAAGGGTACAGAGGAGATTTACCAGGATGCTGCCTGGTTTAGAGTATAGATTATGATCATTGATTAAGGGAGCTAGGGCTTTACTCTTTGGTGAGAAGGAGGATGAGAGGAGACATGATAGAGGTGTACAAGATATCAAGAGGAATAGATAGAGTGGATAGCCAGCGCCTCTTCCCCAGGGCACCACTGCTCAATACAAGAGGACATGGCTTTAAGGTAAGGGGTGGGAAGTTCAAGGGGGATATTAGAGGAAGGTTTTTTACTCAGAGAGTGGTTGGTGCGTGGAATGCACTGCCTGAGTCAGTGGTGGAGGCAGATACACTAGTGAAGTTTAAGAGACAACAAGACAGGTATATGGAGGAATTTAAGGTGGGTTATATGGGAGGCAGGGTTTAAGGGTCGGCACAACATTGTGGGCCGAAGGGCCTGTACTGTGCTGTACTGTTCTATGTTCACACCCACCTTAATCTTTTCTCAGTCTCACTTTCACCCCCCACACACTCACATCACTCCTCACAATACCTGCTATTCCCTTCACCCTGAGTCCCGACCCCCCCGCCGCCATTGTGAGCAGTTTTGGGCCCCTTAACTAAGAAAGGATGAGCTGACACTGGAGAGGGTTCAAAGGAGGTTCACGAAACTAATTCCAGGATTGAACGGTTTGTCATATGAAGAGCATTTGATGGCTCTGGGCCTGTATTCACTGCAATTCAGAAGAATGACGGGTGACCTCATTGAAAACTATTCCATGGTGAAAGGCCTGGATAGAGTGGATGTGGAGAGGATGTTTCCTATGGTGGGGGAGTCTCGGACCAGAGGACACAGATAGAGTGGATGTGGAGAGGATGTTTCCTGTAGTGGGGGGGTCTAGGACCAGAGGGCACAGATAGAGTGGATGTGGAGAGGATGTTTCCTATGGTGGGGGAGTCTAGGACCAGAGGACACAGATAGAGTGGATGTGGAGAGGATGTTTCCTGTAGTGGGGGAGTCTAGGACCAGAGGACACAGATAGAGTGGATGTGGAGAGGATGTTTCCTATGGTGGGGGAGTCTAGGACCAGAGGACACAGATAGAGTGGATGTGGAGAGGATGTTTCCTATGGTGGGGGAGTCAAGGACTAGAGGACAAAGATAGAGTGGATGTGCAGAGGATGTTTCCTATAATGGGGGAGTCTAGGACCAGAGGACACAGATAGAGTGGATGTGGAGAGGATATTTCCTATAGTGGGGAAGTCCAGGAGCAGAGGACACAGGTAGAGAGGATGTGGAGAGGATGTTTCCTATAGTGGGGGAGTCCAGGACCAGAGGAGACAGATAGAGTGGATGTGGAGAGGATGTTTCCTATAGTCGGGGAGTCTAAGACCAGAGGACACAGATAGAGTGGATGTGGAGAGGATGTTTCATATTGAGTCTAGGACCAGAGGACACAGATAGAGTGGACGTGGAGAGGATGTTTCCTATAGTGTGGGAGTCTAGGACCAGAGGACACAGATGGAGTGGATGTGGAGAGGATGTTTCCTATAGTGGGGGAGTCTAGGACCAGAGGACACAGATAGAGTGGATGTGGAGAGGATGTTTCCTATAGTGGGGGAGTCTAGGACCAGAGGACACAGATAGAGTGGATGTGGAGAGGATGTTTCCTATAGTGGGGGAGTCTCGGACCAGAGGACACAGATAGAGTGGATGTGGAGAGGATGTTTCCTATAGTGGGGAATCTAGGACCAGAGGACACAGATAGAGTGGATGTGGAGAGGATGTTTCCTATAGTGAGTGAGTCTAGGACCAGAGGACACAGATAGAGTGGATGTGGAGAGGATGTTTCCTATAGTGGGGGAGTCTAGGACCAGAGGACACAGATAGAGTGGATGTGGAGAGGATGTTTCCTATAGTGGGGGAGTCTAGGACCAGAGGACACAGATAGAGTGGATGTGGAGAGGATGTTTCCTATAGTGGGGGAGTCTAGGACCAGAGGACACAGATAGAGTGGATGTGGAGAGGATGTTTCCGGTAGTGAGTGAGTCTAGGACCAGAGGGCACAGATAGAGTGGATGTGGAGAGGATGTTTCCTATAGTGGGGGAGTCTAGGACCAGAGGACACAGATGGAGTGGATGTGGAGAGGATGTTTCCTATAGTGGGGGAGTCTAGGACCAGAGGACACAGATAGAGTGGATGTGGAGAGGATGTTTCCTATAGTGGGGGAATCTAGGACCAGAGGACACAGATAGAGTGGATGTGGAGAGGATGTTTCCGGTAGTGAGTGAGTCTAGGACCAGAGGGCACAGATAGAGTGGATGTGGAGAGGATGTTTCCTATAGTGGGGGAGTCTAGGACCAGAGGACACAGATGGAGTGGATGTGGAGAGGATGTTTCCTATAGTGGGGGAGTCTAGGACCAGACGACACAGATGGAGTGGATGTGGAGAGGATGTTTCCTATAGTGGGGAATCTAGGACCAGAGGACACAGATAGAGTGGATGTGGAGAGGATGTTTCCGGTAGTGAGTGAGTCTAGGACCAGAGGGCACAGATAGAGTGGATGTGGAGAGGATGTTTCCTATAGTGGGGGAGTCTAGGACCAGAGGACACAGATAGAGTGGATGTGGAGAGGATGTTTCCTATAGTGGGGGAGTCTAGGACCAGACGACACAGATGGAGTGGATGTGGAGAGGATGTTTCCTATAGTGGGGGAGTCTAGGACCAGAGGACACAGATAGAGTGGATGTGGAGAGGATGTTTCCTATAGTGGGGGAGTCTAGGACCAGAGGACACAGATGGAGTGGATGTGGAGAGGATGTTTCCTATAGTGGGGGAGTCTAGGACCAGAGGACACAGATAGAGTGGATGTGGAGAGGATGTTTCCTATAGTGGGGAAGTCTAGGACCAGAGGACACAGATAGAGTGGATGTGGAGAGGATGTTTCCGGTAGTGTGGGAGTCTAGGACCAGAGGACACAGATAGAGTGGATGTGGAGAGGATGTTTCCTATAGTGGGGGAGTCTAGGACCAGAGGACACAGATGGAGTGGATGTGGAGAGGATGTTTCCTATAGTGGGGGAGTCTAGGACCAGACGACACAGATGGAGTGGATGTGGAGAGGATGTTTCCTATAGTGGGGAATCTAGGACCAGAGGACACAGATAGAGTGGATGTGGAGAGGATGTTTCCTATAGTGGGGGAGTCTAGGACCAGAGGACACAGATAGAGTGGATGTGGAGAGGATGTTTCCTATAGTGGGGGAGTCTAGGACCAGAGGACACAGATAGAGTGGATGTGGAGAGGATGTTTCCTATAGTGGGGGAGTCTAGGACCAGAGGACACAGATAGAGTGGATGTGGAGAGGATGTTTCCTATAGTGAGGAGTCTAGGACCAGAGGACACAGATAGAGTGGATGTGGAGAGGATGTTTCCGGTAGTGAGTGAGTCTAGGACCAGAGGGCACAGATAGAGTGGATGTGGAGAGGATGTTTCCTATAGTGGGGGAGTCTAGGACCAGAGGACACAGATGGAGTGGATGTGGAGAGGATGTTTCCTATAGTGGGGGAGTCTAGGACCAGACGACACAGATGGAGTGGATGTGGAGAGGATGTTTCCTATAGTGGGGAATCTAGGACCAGAGGACACAGATAGAGTGGATGTGGAGAGGATGTTTCCGGTAGTGAGTGAGTCTAGGACCAGAGGGCACAGATAGAGTGGATGTGGAGAGGATGTTTCCTATAGTGGGGGAGTCTAGGACCAGAGGACACAGATGGAGTGGATGTGGAGAGGATGTTTCCTATAGTGGGGGAGTCTAGGACCAGACGACACAGATGGAGTGGATGTGGAGAGGATGTTTCCTATAGTGGGGGAGTCTAGGACCAGAGGACACAGATAGAGTGGATGTGGAGAGGATGTTTCCTATAGTGGGGGAGTCTAGGACCAGAGGACACAGATAGAGTGGATGTGGAGAGGATGTTTCCTATAGTGGGGGAGTCTAGGACCAGAGGACACAGATGGAGTGGATGTGGAGAGGATGTTTCCTATAGTGGGGGAGTCTAGGACCAGAGGACACAGATAGAGTGGATGTGGTGAGGATGTTTCCTATAGTGGGGAATCTAGGACCAGAGGACACAGATAGAGTGGATGTGGAGAGGATGTTTCCGGTAGTGAGTGAGTCTAGGACCAGAGGGCACAGATAGAGTGGATGTGGAGAGGATGTTTCCTATAGTGGGGGAGTCTAGGACCAGAGGACACAGATGGAGTGGATGTGGAGAGGATGTTTCCTATAGTGGGGGAGTCTAGGACCAGACGACACAGATGGAGTGGATGTGGAGAGGATGTTTCCTATAGTGGGGGAGTCTAGGACCAGAGGACACAGATAGAGTGGATGTGGAGAGGATGTTTCCTATAGTGGGGGAGTCTAGGACCAGACGACACAGATAGACTGGATGTGGAGAGGATGTTTCCGGTAGTGAGTGAGTCTAGGACCAGAGGGCACAGATAGAGTGGATGTGGAGAGGATGTTTCCTATGGTGGGGGAGTCTAGGACCAGAGGACACAGATAAAGTGGATGTGGAGAGGATGTTTCCTATAGTGGGGGAGTCTAGGACCAGAGGACACAGATAGAGTGGATGTGGAGAGGATGTTTCCTATAGTGGGGGAGTCTAGGACCAGAGGACACAGATAGAGTGGATGTGGAGAGGATGTTTCCTATAGTGGGGAATCTAGGACCAGAGGACACAGATAGAGTGGATGTGGAGAGGATGTTTCCGGTAGTGAGCGAGTCTAGGACCAGAGGACACAGATGGAGTGGATGTGGAGAGGATGTTTCCGATATTGGGGGAGTCTAGGACCAGACGACACAGATGGAGTGGATGTGGAGAGGATGTTTTCTATAGTGGGGAATCTAGGACCAGAGGACACAGATAGAGTGGATGTGGAGAGGATGTTTCCGGTAGTGAGTGAGTCTAGGACCAGAGGGCACAGATAGAGTGGATGTGGAGAGGATGTTTCCTATACTGGGGGAGTCTAGGACCAGAGGACACAGATGGAGTGGATGTGGAGAGGATGTTTCCTATAGTGGGGGAGTCTAGGACCAGACGACACAGATGGAGTGGATGTGGAGAGGATGTTTCCTATAGTGGGGAATCTAGGACCAGAGGACACAGATAGAGTGGATGTGGAGAGGATGTTTCCGGTAGTGAGTGAGTCTAGGACCAGAGGGCACAGATAGAGTGGATGTGGAGAGGATCTTTCCTATAGTGGGGGAGTCTAGGACCAGAGGACACAGATGGAGTGGATGTGGAGAGGATGTTTCCTATAGTGGGGGAGTCTAGGACCAGAGGACACAGATGGAGTGGATGTGGAGAGGATGTTTCCTATGGTGGGGGAGTCTAGGACCAGAGTACACAGATAGAGTGGATGTGGAGAGGATGTTTTCTATAGCGGGGGAGTCTCGGACCAGAGGACACAGATAGAGTGGATGTGGAGAGGATGTTTTCTATAGTGGGGGAGTCTAGGACCAGACGACACAGATGGAGTGGATGTGGAGAGGATGTTTCCTATAGTGGGGGAGTCTAGGACCAGAGGACACAGATAGAGTGGATGTGGAGAGGATGTTTCCTATAGTGGGGAATCTAGGACCAGAGGACACAGATAGAGTGGATGTGGAGAGGATGTTTCCGGTAGTGAGCGAGTCTAGGACCAGAGGGCACAGATAGAGTGGATGTGGAGAGGATGTTTCCTATAGTGGGGGAGTCTAGGACCAGAGGACACAGATGGAGTGGATGTGGAGAGGATGTTTCCTATAGTGGGGGAGTCTAGGACCAGACGACACAGATGGAGTGGATGTGGAGAGGATGTTTCCTATAGTGGGGAATCTAGGACCAGAGGACACAGATAGAGTGGATGTGGAGAGGATGTTTCCGGTAGTGAGTGAGTCTAGGACCAGAGGGCACAGATAGAGTGGATGTGGAGAGGATGTTTCCTATAGTGGGGGAGTCTAGGACCAGAGGACACAGATGGAGTGGATGTGGAGAGGATGTTTCCTATAGTGGGGGAGTCTAGGACCAGACGACACAGATGGAGTGGATGTGGAGAGGATGTTTCCTATAGTGGGGAATCTAGGACCAGAGGACACAGATAGAGTGGATGTGGAGAGGATGTTTCCGGTAGTGAGTGAGTCTAGGACCAGAGGGCACAGATAGAGTGGATGTGGAGAGGATCTTTCCTATAGTGGGGGAGTCTAGGACCAGAGGACACAGATGGAGTGGATGTGGAGAGGATGTTTCTGGTAGTGAGTGAGTCTAGGACCAGAGGGCACAGATAGAGTGGATGTGGAGAGGATGTTTCCTATAGTGGGGGAGTCTAGGACCAGAGGACACAGATAGAGTAGATGTGGAGAGGATGTTTCCTATAGTGGGGGAGTCTAGGACCAGACGACACAGATGGAGTGGATGTGGAGAGGATGTTTCCTATAGTGGGGAATCTAGGACCAGAGGACACAGATAGAGTGGATGTGGAGAGGATGTTTCCTATAGTGGGGAGTCTAGGACCAGAGGGCACAGATAGAGTGGATGTGGAGAGGATGTTTCCTATAGTGGGGGAGTCTAGGACCAGAGGACACAGATGGAGTGGATGTGGAGAGGATGTTTCCTATAGTGGGGGAGTCTAGGACCAGAGGACACAGATAGAGTGGATGTGGAGAGGATGTTTCCTATAGTGGGGGAGTCTAGGACCAGAGGACACAGATAGAGTGGATGTGGACAGGATGTTTCCGGTAGTGAGTGAGTCTAGGACCAGAGGGCACAGATAGAGTGGATGTGGAGAGGATGTTTCCTATGGTGGGGGAGTCTAGGACCAGAGGACACAGATAGAGTGGATGTGGAGAGGATGTTTTCTATAGCGGGGGAGTCTCGGACCAGAGGACACAGATAGAGTGGATGTGGAGAGGATGTTTCCTATAGTGGGGAATCTAGGACCAGAGGACACAGATAGAGTGGATGTGGAGAGGATGTTTCCGGTAGTGAGTGAGTCTAGGACCAGAGGGCACAGATAGAGTGGATGTGGAGAGGATGTTTCCTATAGTGGGGGAGTCTAGGACCAGAGGACACAGATGGAGTGGATGTGGAGAGGATGTTTCCGATAGTGGGGGAGTCTAGGACCAGACGACACAGATGGAGTGGATGTGGAGAGGATGTTTCCTATAGTGGGGAATCTAGGACCAGAGGACACAGATAGAGTGGATGTGGAGAGGATGTTTCCGGTAGTGAGTGAGTCTAGGACCACAGGGCACAGATAGAGTGGATGTGGAGAGGATGTTTCCTATAGTGGGGGAGTCCAGGACCAGAGGACACAGATGGAGTGGATGTGGAGAGGATGTTTCCTATAGTGGGGGAGTCTAGGACCAGACGACACAGATGGAGTGGATGAGGAGAGGATGTTTCCTATAGTGGGGGAGTCTAGGACCAGAGGACACAGATAGAGTGGATGTGGAGAGGATGTTTCCTATAGTGGGGGAGTCTAGGACCAGACGACACAGATGGAGTGGATGTGGAGAGGATGTTTCCTATAGTGGGGGAGTCTAGGACCAGAGGACACAGATAGAGTGGATGTGGAGAGGATGTTTCCTATAGTGGGGAATCTAGGACCAGAGGACACAGATAGAGTGGATGTGGAGAGGATGTTTCCGGTAGTGAGCGAGTCTCGGACCAGAGGGCACAGATAGAGTGGCTGTGGAAAGGATGTTTCCTATAGTGGGGGAGTCTAGGACCAGAGGACACAGATGGAGTGGATGTGGAGAGGATGTTTCCAATATTGGGGGAGTCTAGGACCAGACGACACAGATGGAGTGGATGTGGAGAGGATGTTTCCTATAGTGGGGAATCTAGGACCAGAGGACACAGATAGAGTGGATGTGGAGAGGATGTTTCCTATGGTTGGGGAGTCTAGGACCAGGGGACACAGATAGAGTGGATGTGGAGAGGATGTTTTCTATAGCGGGGGAGTCTCGGACCAGAGGACACAGATAGAGTGGATGTGGAGAGGATGTTTCCTATAGTGGGGAATCTAGGACCAGAGGACACAGATAGAGTGGATGTGGAGAGGATGTTTCCGGTAGTGAGTGAGTCTAGGACCAGAGGGCACAGATAGAGTGGATGTGGAGAGGATGTTTCCTATAGTGGGGGAGTCTAGGACCAGAGGACACAGATGGAGTGGATGTGGAGAGGATGTTTCCTATAGTGGGGGAGTCTAGGACCAGACGACACAGATGGAGTGGATGTGGAGAGGATGTTTCCTATAGTGGGGAATCTAGGACCAGAGGACACAGATAGAGTGGATGTGGAGAGGATGTTTCCGGTAGTGAGTGAGTCTAGGACCAGAGGGCACAGATAGAGTGGATGTGGAGAGGATGTTTCCTATAGTGGGGGAGTCTAGGACCAGAGGACACAGATGGAGTGGATGTGGAGAGGATGTTTCCTATAGTGGGGGAGTCTACGACCAGACGACACAGATGGAGTGGATGAGGAGAGGATGTTTCCTATAGTGGGGGAGTCTAGGACCAGAGGACACAGATAGAGTGGATGTGGAGAGGATGTTTCCTATAGTGGGGGAGTCTAGGACCAGACGACACAGATGGAGTGGATGTGGAGAGGATGTTTCCTATAGTGGGGGAGTCTAGGACCAGAGGACACAGATAGAGTGGATGTGGAGAGGATGTTTCCTATAGTGGGGGAGTCTAGGACCAGAGGACACAGATAGACTGGATGTGGAGAGGATGTTTCCGGTAGTGAGTGAGTCTAGGACCAGAGGGCACAGATAGAGTGGATGTGGAGAGGATGTTTCCTATGGTGGGGGAGTCTAGGACCAGAGGACACAGATAAAGTGGATGTGGAGAGGATGTTTTCTATAGCGGGGGAGTCTCGGACCAGAGGACACAGATAGAGTGGATGTGGAGAGGATGTTTCCTATAGTGGGGGAGTCTCGGACCAGAGGACACAGATAGAGTGGATGTGGAGAGGATGTTTCCTATAGTGGGGAATCTAGGACCAGAGGACACAGATAGAGTGGATGTGGAGAGGATGTTTCCGGTAGTGAGCGAGTCTCGGACCAGAGGGCACAGATAGAGTGGCTGTGGAAAGGATGTTTCCTATAGTGGGGGAGTCTAGGACCAGAGGACACAGATGGAGTGGATGTGGAGAGGATGTTTCCGATATTGGGGGAGTCTAGGACCAGACGACACAGATGGAGTGGATGTGGAGAGGATGTTTTCTATAGTGGGGAATCTAGGACCAGAGGACACGGATAGAGTGGAAGTGGAGAGGATGTTTCCGGTAGTGAGTGAGTCTAGGACCAGAGGGCACAGATAGAGTGGATCTGGAGAGGATGTTTCCTATACTGGGGGAGTCTAGGACCAGAGGACACAGATGGAGTAGATGTGGAGAGGATGTTTCCTATAGTGGGGGAGTCTAGGACCAGACGACACAGATGGAGTGGATGTGGAGAGGATGTTTCCTGTTGTGGGGAATCTAGGACCAGAGGACACAGATAGAGTGGATGTGGAGAGGATGTTTCCGGTAGTGAGTGGGTCTAGGACCAGAGGGCACAGATAGAGTGGATGTGGAGAGGATCTTTCCTATAGTGGGGGAGTCTAGGACCAGAGGACACAGACGGAGTGGATGTGGAGAGGATGTTTCCTATAGTGGGGGAGTCTAGGACCAGACGACACAGATAGAGTGGATGTGGAGAGGATGTTTCCTATGGTGGGGGAGTCTAGGACCAGAGTACACAGATAGAGTGGATGTGGAGAGGATGTTTTCTATAGCGGGGGAGTCTCGGACCAGAGGACACAGATAGAGTGGATGTGGAGAGGATGTTTTCTATAGTGGGGGAGTCTAGGACCAGACGACACAGATGGAGTGGATGTGGAGAGGATGTTTCCTATAGTGGGGAATCTAGGACCAGAGGACACAGATAGAGTGGATGTGGAGAGGATGTTTCCTATAGTGGGGAATCTAGGACCAGAGGACACAGATAGAGTGGATGTGGAGAGGATGTTTCCGGTAGTGAGCGAGTCTAGGACCAGAGGGCACAGATAGAGTGGATGTGGAAAGGATGTTTCCTATAGTGGGGGAGTCTAGGACCAGAGGACACAGATGGATTGGATGTGGAGAGGATGTTTCCTATAGTGGGGGAGTCTAGGACCAGACGACACAGATGGAGTGGATGTGGAGAGGATGTTTCCTATAGTGGGGAATCTAGGACCAGAGGACACAGATAGAGTGGATGTGGAGAGGATGTTTCCGGTAGTGAGTGAGTCTAGGACCAGAGGGCACAGATAGAGTGGATGTGGAGAGGATGTTTCCTATACTGGGGGAGTCTAGGACCAGAGGACACAGATGGAGTGGATGTGGAGAGGATGTTTCCTATAGTGGGGGAGTCTAGGACCAGACGACACAGATGGAGTGGATGTGGAGAGGATGTTTCCTATTGTGGGGAATCTAGGACCAGAGGACACAGATAGAGTGGATGTGGAGAGGATGTTTCCGGTAGTGAGTGGGTCTAGGACCAGAGGGCACAGATAGAGTGGATATGGAGAGGATCTTTCCTATAGTGGGGGAGTCTCGGACCAGAGGACACAGATGGAGTGGATGTGGAGAGGATGTTTTCTATAGCGGGGGAGTCTCGGACCAGAGGACACAGATAGAGTGGATGTGGAGATGATGTTTTCTATAGTGGGGGAGTCTAGGACCAGACGACACAGATGGAGTGGATGTGGAGAGGATGTTTCCTATAGTGGGGAATCTAGGACCAGAGGACACAGATAGAGTGGATGTGGAGAGGATGTTTCCGGTAGTGAGTGAGTCTAGGACCAGAGGGCACAGATAGAGTGGATGTGGAGAGGATGTTTCCTATAGTGGGGGAGTCTAGGAACAGAGGACACAGATGGAGTGGATGTGGAGAGGATGTTTCCTATAGTGGGGGAGTCTAGGACCAGAGGACACAGATAGAGTGGATGTGGAGAGGATGTTTCCTATAGTGGGGGAGTCTAGGACCAGAGGACACAGATAGAGTGGATGTGGAGAGGATGTTTCCTATAGTGGGGGAGTCTAGGACCAGAGGACACAGATAGAGTGGATGTGGACAGGATGTTTCCGGTAGTGAGTGAGTCTAGGACCAGAGGGCACAGATAGAGTGGATGTGGAGAGGATGTTTCCTATAGTGGGGGAGTCTAGGACCAGAGGACACAGATAGAGTGGATGTGGAGAGGATGTTTCCTATAGTGGGGGAGTCTAGGACCAGAGGACACAGATAGAGTGGATGTGGAGAGGATGTTTCCTATAGTGGGGGAGTCTAGGACCATGAGGACACAGATAGAGTGGATGTGGAGAGGATGTTTCCGGTAGTGAGTGAGTCTAGGACCAGAGGGCACAGATCTATGTGGGGGAGTCTAGGACCAGAGGACACAGATAGAGTGGATGTGGAGAGGATGTTTTCTATAGTGGGGGAGTCTAGGACCAGAGGACACAGATAGAGTGGATGTGGAGAGGATGTTTCCTATAGTGGGGGAGTCTAGGACCAGAGGACACAGATAGAGTGGATGTGGAGAGGATGTTTCCTATAGCGGGGGAGTCTCGGACCAGAGGACACAGATAGAGTGGATGTGGAGAGGATGTTTCCTATAGTGGGGGAGTCTCGGACCAGAGGACACAGATAGAGTGGATGTGGAGAGGATGTTTCCTATAGTGGGGAATCTAGGACCAGAGGACACAGATAGAGTGGATGTGGAGAGGATGTTTCCGGTAGTGAGCGAGTCTAGGACCAGAGGACACAGATGGAGTGGATGTGGAGAGGATGTTTCCGATATTGGGGGAGTCTAGGACCAGACGACACAGATGGAGTGGATGTGGAGAGGATGTTTTCTATAGTGGGGAATCTAGGACCAGAGGACACAGATAGAGTGGATGTGGAGAGGATGTTTCCGGTAGTGAGTGAGTCTAGGACCAGAGGGCACAGATAGAGTGGATCTGGAGAGGATGTTTCCTATACTGGGGGAGTCTAGGACCAGAGGACACAGATGGAGTAGATGTGGAGAGGATGTTTCCTATAGTGGGGGAGTCTAGGACCAGACGACACAGATGGAGTGGATGTGGAGAGGATGTTTCCTGTTGTGGGGAATCTAGGACCAGAGGACACAGATAGAGTGGATGTGGAGAGGATGTTTCCGGTAGTGAGTGGGTCTAGGACCAGAGGGCACAGATAGAGTGGATGTGGAGAGGATCTTTCCTATAGTGGGGGAGTCTAGGACCAGAGGACACAGACGGAGTGGATGTGGAGAGGATGTTTCTGGTAGTGAGTGAGTCTAGGACCAGAAGGCACAGTTAGAGTGGATGTGGAGAGGATGTTTCCTATGGTGGGGGAGTCTAGGACCAGAGTACACAGATAGAGTGGATGTGGAGAGGATGTTTTCTATAGCGGGGGAGTCTCGGACCAGAGGACACAGATAGAGTGGATGTGGAGATGATGTTTTCTATAGTGGGGGAGTCTAGGACCAGAGGACACAGATGGAGTGGATGTGGAGAGGATGTTTCCTATAGTGGGGGAGTCTAGGACCAGAGGACACAGATAGAGTGGATGTGGAGAGGATGTTTCCTATAGTGGGGAATCTAGGACCAGAGGACACAGATAGAGTGGATGTGGAGAGGATGTTTCCGGTAGTGAGGGAGTCTAGGACCAGAGGGCACAGATAGAGTGGATGTGGAGAGGATGTTTCCTATAGTGGGGGAGTCTAGGACCAGAGGACACAGATGGAGTGGATGTGGAGAGGATGTTTCCTATAGTGGGGGAGTCTAGGACCAGACGACACAGATGGAGTGGATGTGGAGAGGATGTTTCCTATAGTGGGGGAGTCTAGGACCAGAGGACACAGATAGAGTGGATGTGGAGAGGATGTTTCCTATAGTGGGGGAGTCTAGGACCAGAGGACACAGATAGAGTGGATGTGGAGAGGATGTTTCCGGTAGTGAGTGAGTCTAGGACCAGAGGGCACAGATAGAGTGGATGTGGAGAGGATGTTTCCTATGGTGGGGGAGTCTAGGACCAGAGGACACAGATAGAGTGGATGTGGAGAGGATGTTTTCTATAGCGGGGGAGTCTCGGACCAGAGGACACAGATAGAGTGGATGTGGAGAGGATGTTTCCTATAGTGGGGGAGTCTAGGACCAGAGGACACAGATAGAGTGGATGTGGAGAGGATGTTTCCTATAGTGGGGGAGTCTAGGACCAGAGGACACAGATAGAGTGGATGTGGAGAGGATGTTTCCGGTAGTGGGGGAGTCTAGGACCAGAGGACACAGATGGAGTGGATGTGGAGAGGATGTTTCCTATAGTGGGGGAGTCTAGGACCAGACGACACAGATGGAGTGGATGTGGAGAGGATGTTTCCTATAGTGGGGAATCTAGGACCAGAGGACACAGATAGAGTGGATGTGGAGAGGATGTTTCCGGTAGTGAGTGAGTCTAGGACCAGAGGGCACAGATAGAGTGGATGTGGAGAGGATGTTTCCTATAGTGGGGGAGTCTAGGACCAGAGGACACAGATGGAGTGGATGTGGAGAGGATGTTTCCTATAGTGGGGGAGTCTAGGACCAGACGACACAGATGGAGTGGATGTGGAGAGGATGTTTCCTATAGTGGGGAATCTAGGACCAGAGGACACAGATAGAGTGGATGTGGAGAGGATGTTTCCGGTAGTGAGGGAGTCTAGGACCAGAGGGCACAGATAGAGTGGATGTGGAGAGGATGTTTCCTATAGTGGGGGAGTCTAGGACCAGAGGACACAGATGGAGTGGATGTGGAGAGGATGTTTCCTATAGTGGGGGAGTCTAGGACCAGACGACACAGATAGAGTGGATGTGGAGAGGATGTTTCCTATAGTGGGGGAGTCTAGGACCAGAGGACACAGATAGAGTGGATGTGGAGAGGATGTTTCCTATAGTGGGGGAGTCTAGGACCAGAGGACACAGATAGAGTGGATGTGGAGAGGATGTTTCCTATAGTGGGGGAGTCTAGGACCAGAGGACACAGATGGAGTGGATGTGGAGAGGATGTTTCCTATAGTGGGGGAGTCTAGGACCAGAGGACACAGATAGAGTGGATGTGGAGAGGATGTTTCCTATAGTGGGGAATCTAGGACCAGAGGACACAGATAGAGTGGATGTGGAGAGGATGTTTCCGGTAGTGAGCGAGTCTAGGACCAGAGGGCACAGATAGAGTGGATGTGGAAAGGATGTTTCCTATAGTGGGGGAGTCTAGGACCAGAGGACACAGATAGAGTGGATGTGGAGAGGATGTTTCCTATAGTGGGGGAGTCTAGGACCAGACGACACAGATGGAGTGGATGTGGAGAGGATGTTTCCTATAGTGGGGAATCTAGGACCAGAGGACACAGATAGAGTGGATGTGGAGAGGATGTTTCCGGTAGTGAGTGAGTCTAGGACCAGAGGGCACAGATAGAGTGGATGTGGAGAGGATGTTTCCTATACTGGGGGAGTCTAGGACCAGAGGACACAGATGGAGTGGATGTGGAGAGGATGTTTCCTATAGTGGGGGAGTCTAGGACCAGACGACACAGATGGAGTGGATGTGGAGAGGATGTTTCCTATAGTGGGGAATCTAGGACCAGAGGACACAGATAGAGTGGATGTGGAGAGGATGTTTCCGGTAGTGAGTGAGTCTAGGACCAGAGGGCACAGATAGAGTGGATGTGGAGAGGATGTTTCCTATAGTGGGGGAGTCTAGGACCAGAGGACACAGATGGAGTGGATGTGGAGAGGATGTTTCCTATAGTGGGGGAATCTAGGACCAGAGGACACAGATAGAGTGGATGTGGAGAGGATGTTTCCTATAGTGGGGGAGTCTAGGACCAGAGGACACAGATAGAGTGGATGTGGAGAGGATGTTTCCTATAGTGGGGGAGTCTAGGACCAGAGGACACAGATAGAGTGGATGTGGAGAGGATGTTTCCTATAGTGGGTGAGTCTAGGACCAGAGGACACAGATAGAGTGGATGTGGAGAGGATGTTTCCTATAGTGGGGGAGTCTAGGACCAGAGGACACAGATGGAGTGGATGTGGAGAGGATGTTTCCTATAGTGGGGGAGTCTAGGACCAGAGGACACAGATAGAGTGGATGTGGAGAGGATGTTTCCTATAGTGGGGGAGTCTAGGACCAGAGGACACAGATAGAGTGGATGTGGAGAGGATGTTTCCTATAGTGGGGGAGTCTAGGACCAGAGGACACAGATAGAGTGGATGTGGAGAGGATGTTTCCGGTAGTGAGTGAGTCTAGGACCAGAGGGCACAGATAGAGTGGATGTGGAGAGGATGTTTCCTATTGTGGGGGAGTCTAGGACCAGAGGACACAGATAGAGTGGATGTGGAGAGGATGTTTTCTATAGCGGGGGAGTCTCGGACCAGAGGACACAGATAGAGTGGATGTGGAGAGGATGTTTCCTATAGTGGGGAATCTAGGACCAGAGGACACAGATAGAGTGGATGTGGAGAGGATGTTTCCGGTAGTGAGTGAGTCTAGGACCAGAGGGCACAGATAGAGTGGATGTGGAGAGGATGTTTCCTATAGTGGGGGAGTCTAGGACCAGAGGACACAGATGGAGTGGATGTGGAGAGGATGTTTCCTATAGTGGGGGAGTCTAGGACCAGACGACACAGATGGAGTGGATGTGGAGAGGATGTTTCCTATAGTGGGGAATCTAGGACCAGAGGACACAGATAGAGTGGATGTGGAGAGGATGTTTCCGGTAGTGAGTGAGTCTAGGACCAGAGGGCACAGATAGAGTGGATGTGGAGAGGATGTTTCCTATAGTGGGGGAGTCTAGGACCAGAGGACACAGATGGAGTGGATGTGGAGAGGATGTTTCCTATAGTGGGGGAGTCTAGGACCAGAGGACACAGATGGAGTGGATGTGGAGAGGATGTTTCCTATAGTGGGGGAGTCTAGGACCAGAGGACACAGATAGAGTGGATGTGGAGAGGATGTTTCCGGTAGTGAGTGAGTCTAGGACCAGAGGGCACAGATAGAGTGGATGTGGAGAGGATGTTTCCTATAGTGGGGGAGTCTAGGACCAGAGGACACAGATAGAGTGGATGTGGAGAGGATGTTTCCTATAGTGGGGAATCTAGGACCAGAGGACACAGATAGAGTGGATGTGGAGAGGATGTTTCCGGTAGTGAGGAGTCTAGGACCAGAGGGCACAGATAGAGTGGATGTGGAGAGGATGTTTCCTATAGTGGGGGAGTCTAGGACCAGAGGACACAGATGGAGTGGATGTGGAGAGGATGTTTCCTATAGTGGGGGAGTCTAGGACCAGAGGACACAGATAGAGTGGATGTGGAGAGGATGTTTCCTATAGTGGGGAATCTAGGACCAGAGGACACAGATAGAGTGGATGTGGAGAGGATGTTTCCGGTAGTGAGTGAGTCTAGGACCAGAGGGCACAGATAGAGTGGATGTGGAGAGGATGTTTCCTATAGTGGGGGAGTCTAGGACCAGAGGACACAGATGGAGTGGATGTGGAGAGGATGTTTCCTATAGTGGGGGAGTCTAGGACCAGACGACACAGATGGAGTGGATGTGGAGAGGATGTTTCCTATAGTGGGGAATCTAGGACCAGAGGACACAGATAGAGTGGATGTGGAGAGGATGTTTCCGGTAGTGAGTGAGTCTAGGACCAGAGGGCACAGATAGAGTGGATGTGGAGAGGATGTTTCCTATAGTGGGGGAGTCTAGGACCAGAGGACACAGATGGAGTGGATGTGGAGAGGATGTTTCTGGTAGTGAGTGAGTCTAGGACCAGAAGGCACAGTTAGAGTGGATGTGGAGAGGATGTTTCCTATGTGGGGGAGTCTAGGACCAGAGGACACAGATAGAGTGGATGTGGAGAGGATGTTTCCTATAGTGGGGGAGTCTAGGACCAGAGGACACAGATAGAGTGGATGTGGAGAGGATGTTTCCTATAGTGGGGGAGTCTAGGACCAGAGGACACAGATGGAGTGGATGTGGAGAGGATGTTTCCTATAGTGGGGAATCTAGGACCAGAGGACACAGATAGAGTGGATGTGGAGAGGATGTTTCCGGTAGTGAGTGAGTCTAGGACCAGAGGGCACAGATAGAGTGGATGTGGAGAGGATGTTTCCTATAGTGGGGGAGTCTAGGACCAGAGGACACAGATAGAGTGGATGTGGAGAGGATGTTTCCTATAGTGGGGGAGTCTAGGACCAGAGGACACAGATGGAGTGGATGTGGAGAGGATGTTTCCTATAGTGGGGGAGTCTAGGACCAGAGGACACAGATAGAGTGGATGTGGAGAGGATGTTTCCTATAGTGGGGGAGTCTAGGACCAGAGGACACAGATAGAGTGGATGTGGAGAGGATGTTTCCGGTAGTGAGCGAGTCTAGGACCAGAGGGCACAGATAGAGTGGATGTGGAAAGGATGTTTCCTATAGTGGGGGAGTCTAGGACCAGAGGACACAGATGGAGTGGATGTGGAGAGGATGTTTCCTATAGGGGGGAGTCTGGACCAGAGGACACAGATAGAGTGGATGTGGAGAGGATGTTTCCTATAGTGGGGAATCTAGGACCAGAGGACACAGATAGAGTGGATGTGGAGAGGATGTTTCCGGTAGTGAGTGAGTCTAGGACCAGAGGGCACAGATAGAGTGGATGTGGAGAGGATGTTTCCTATAGTGGGGGAGTCTAGGACCAGAGGACACAGATAGAGTGGATGTGGAGAGGATGTTTCCTATAGTGGGGGAGTCTAGGACCAGACGACACAGATGGAGTGGATGTGGAGAGGATGTTTCCTATAGTGGGGAATCTAGGACCAGAGGACACAGATAGAGTGGATGTGGAGAGGATGTTTCCGGTAGTGAGTGAGTCTAGGACCAGAGGGCACAGATAGAGTGGATGTGGAGAGGATGTTTCCTATAGTGGGGGAGTCTAGGACCAGAGGACACAGATGGAGTGGATGTGGAGAGGATGTTTCCTATAGTGGGGGAGTCTAGGACCAGAGGACACAGATGGAGTGGATGTGGAGAGGATGTTTCCTATAGTGGGGGAGTCTAGGACCAGAGGACACAGATAGAGTGGATGTGGAGAGGATGTTTCCGGTAGTGAGTGAGTCTAGGACCAGAGGGCACAGATAGAGTGGATGTGGAGAGGATGTTTCCTATAGTGGGGGAGTCTAGGACCAGAGGACACAGATAGAGTGGATGTGGAGAGGATGTTTCCTATAGTGGGGGAGTCTAGGACCAGAGGACACAGATAGAGTGGATGTGGAGAGGATGTTTCCTATAGTGGGGGAGTCTAGGACCAGAGGACACAGATAGAGTGGATGTGGAGAGGATGTTTCCGGTAGTGAGTGAGTCTAGGACCAGAGGGCACAGATAGAGTGGATGTGGAGAGGATGTTTCCTATAGTGGGGGAGTCTAGGACCAGAGGACACAGATAGAGTGGATGTGGAGAGGATGTTTCCTATAGTGGGGGAGTCTAGGACCAGAGGACACAGATAGAGTGGATGTGGAGAGGATGTTTCCGGTAGTGGGGGAGTCTAGGACCAGAGGACACAGATAGAGTGGATGTGGAGAGGATGTTTCCTATGGTGGGGGAGTCTAGGACCAGAGGACACAGATAGAGTGGATGTGGAGAGGATGTTTTCTATAGCGGGGGAGTCTCGGACCAGAGGACACAGATAGAGTGGATGTGGAGAGGATGTTTCCTATGGTGGGGGAGTCTAGGACCAGAGGACACAGATAGAGTGGATGTGGAGAGGATGTTTTCTATAGGGGGGAGTCTGGACCAGAGGACACAGATAGAGTGGATGTGGAGAGGATGTTTCCTATAGTGGGGGAGTCTAGGACCAGAGGACACAGATAGAGTGGATGTGGAGAGGATGTTTCCTATAGTGGGGAATCTAGGACCAGAGGACACAGATAGAGTGGATGTGGAGAGGATGTTTCCGGTAGTGAGCGAGTCTAGGACCAGAGGGCACAGATAGAGTGGATGTGGAAAGGATGTTTCCTATAGTGGGGGAGTCTAGGACCAGAGGACACAGATGGAGTGGATGTGGAGAGGATGTTTCCTATAGTGGGGGAGTCTAGGACCAGACGACACAGATGGAGTGGATGTGGAGAGGATGTTTCCTATAGTGGGGAATCTAGGACCAGAGGACACAGATAGAGTGGATGTGGAGAGGATGTTTCCGGTAGTGAGTGAGTCTAGGACCAGAGGGCACAGATAGAGTGGATGTGGAGAGGATGTTTCCTATACTGGGGGAGTCTAGGACCAGAGGACACAGATGGAGTGGATGTGGAGAGGATGTTTCCTATAGTGGGGGAGTCTAGGACCAGACGACACAGATGGAGTGGATGTGGAGAGGATGTTTCCTATTGTGGGGAATCTAGGACCAGAGGACACAGATAGAGTGGATGTGGAGAGGATCTTTCCTATAGTGGGGGAGTCTAGGACCAGAGGACACAGATAGAGTGGATGTGGAGAGGATGTTTCCTATAGTGGGGGAGTCTAGGACCAGAGGACACAGATAGAGTGGATGTGGAGAGGATGTTTCCGGTAGTGAGTGGGTCTAGGACCAGAGGGCACAGATAGAGTGGATGTGGAGAGGATGTTTCCTATAGTGGGGGAGTCTAGGACCAGAGGACACAGATGGAGTGGATGTGGAGAGGATGTTTCTGGTAGTGAGTGAGTCTAGGACCAGAAGGCACAGTTAGAGTGGATGTGGAGAGGATGTTTCCTATGGTGGGGGAGTCTAGGACCAGAGGACACAGATAGAGTGGATGTGGAGAGGATGTTTTCTATAGTGGGGGAGTCTAGGACCAGAGGACACAGATAGAGTGGATGTGGAGAGGATGTTTCCTATAGTGGGGAATCTAGGACCAGAGGACACAGATAGAGTGGATGTGGAGAGGATGTTTCCGGTAGTGAGTGAGTCTAGGACCAGAGGGCACAGATAGAGTGGATGTGGAGAGGATGTTTCCTATAGTGGGGGAGTCTAGGACCAGAGGACACAGATGGAGTGGATGTGGAGAGGATGTTTCCTATAGTGGGGGAGTCTAGGACCAGAGGACACAGATGGAGTGGATGTGGAGAGGATGTTTCCTATAGTGGGGGAGTCTAGGACCAGACGACACAGATGGAGTGGATGTGGAGAGGATGTTTCCTATAGTGGGGAATCTAGGACCAGAGGACACAGATAGAGTGGATGTGGAGAGGATGTTTCCGGTAGTGAGTGAGTCTAGGACCAGAGGGCACAGATAGAGTGGATGTGGAGAGGATGTTTCCTATAGTGGGGGAGTCTAGGACCAGAGGACACAGATGGAGTGGATGTGGAGAGGATGTTTCCTATAGTGGGGGAGTCTAGGACCAGACGACACAGATGGAGTGGATGTGGAGAGGATGTTTCCTATTGTGGGGAATCTAGGACCAGAGGACACAGATAGAGTGGATGTGGAGAGGATGTTTCCGGTAGTGAGTGGGTCTAGGACCAGAGGGCACAGATAGAGTGGATGTGGAGAGGATGTTTCCTATAGTGGGGGAGTCTAGGACCAGAGGACACAGATGGAGTGGATGTGGAGAGGATGTTTCTGGTAGTGAGTGAGTCTAGAACCAGAAGGCACAGTTAGAGTGGATGTGGAGAGGATGTTTCCTATGGTGGGGGAGTCTAGGACCAGAGTACACAGATGGAGTGGATGTGGAGAGGATGTTTTCTATAGCGAGGGAGTCTCGGACCAGACGACACAGATGGAGTGGATGTGGAGAGGATGTTTCCTATAGTGGGGAATCTAGGACCAGAGGACACAGATAGAGTGGATGTGGAGAGGATGTTTCCGGTAGTGAGTGAGTCTAGGACCAGAGGGCACAGACAGAGTGGATGTGGAGAGGATGTTTCCTATAGTGGGGGAGTCTAGGACCAGAGGACACAGATGGAGTGGATGTGGAGAGGATGTTTCCTATAGTGGGGGAGTCTAGGACCAGAGGACACAGATAGAGTGGATGTGGAGAGGATGTTTCCTATAGTGGGGGAGTCTAGGACCAGAGGACACAGATAGAGTGGATGTGGAGAGGATGTTTCCGGTAGTGAGTGAGTCTAGGACCAGAGGGCACAGATAGAGTGGATGTGGAGAGGATGTTTCCTATGGTGGGGGAGTCTAGGACCAGAGGACACAGATAGAGTGGATGTGGAGAGGATGTTTTCTATAGCGGGGGAGTCTCGGACCAGAGGACACAGATAGAGTGGGTGTGGAGAGGATGTTTCCTATAGTGGGGAATCTAGGACCTGAGGACACAGATAGAGTGGATGTGGAGAGGATGTTTCCGGTAGTGAGTGAGTCTAGGACCAGAGGGCACAGATAGAGTGGATGTGGAGAGGATGTTTCCTATAGTGGGGGAGTCTAGGACCAGAGGACACAGATAGAGTGGATGTGGAGATGATGTTTTCTATAGTGGGGGAGTCTAGGACCAGACGACACAGATGGAGTGGATGTGGAGAGGATGTTTCCTATAGTGGGGAATCTAGGACCAGAGGACACAGATAGAGTGGATGTGGAGAGGATGTTTCCGGTAGTGAGTGAGTCTAGGACCAGAGGGCACAGATAGAGTGGATGTGGAGAGGATGTTTCCTATGGTGGGGGAGTCTAGGACCAGAGGACACAGATAGAGTGGATGTGGAGAGGATGTTTCCTATAGTGGGGAATCTAGGACCAGAGGACACAGATAGAGTGGATGTGGAGAGGATGTTTCCGGTAGTGAGCGAGTCTAGGACCAGAGGGCACAGATAGAGTGGATGTGGAAAGGATGTTTCCTATAGTGGGGGAGTCTAGGACCAGAGGACACAGATGGATTGGATGTGGAGAGGATGTTTCCTATAGTGGGGGAGTCTAGGACCAGACGACACAGATGGAGTGGATGTGGAGAGGATGTTTCCTATAGTGGGGAATCTAGGACCAGAGGACACAGATAGAGTGGATGTGGAGAGGATGTTTCCGGTAGTGAGTGAGTCTAGGACCAGAGGGCACAGATAGAGTGGATGTGGAGAGGATGTTTCCTATACTGGGGGAGTCTAGGACCAGAGGACACAGATGGAGTGGATGTGGAGAGGATGTTTCCTATAGTGGGGGAGTCTAGGACCAGACGACACAGATGGAGTGGATGTGGAGAGGATGTTTCCTATTGTGGGGAATCTAGGACCAGAGGACACAGATAGAGTGGATGTGGAGAGGATGTTTCCGGTAGTGAGTGGGTCTAGGACCAGAGGGCACAGATAGAGTGGATATGGAGAGGATCTTTCCTATAGTGGGGGAGTCTCGGACCAGAGGACACAGATGGAGTGGATGTGGAGAGGATGTTTCTGGTAGTGAGTGAGTCTAGAACCAGAAGGCACAGTTAGAGTGGATGTGGAGAGGATGTTTCCTATGGTGGGGGAGTCTAGGACCAGAGTACACAGATGGAGTGGATGTGGAGAGGATGTTTTCTATAGCGGGGGAGTCTCGGACCAGAGGACACAGATAGAGTGGATGTGGAGATGATGTTTTCTATAGTGGGGGAGTCTAGGACCAGACGACACAGATGGAGTGGATGTGGAGAGGATGTTTCCTATAGTGGGGAATCTAGGACCAGAGGACACAGATAGAGTGGATGTGGAGAGGATGTTTCCGGTAGTGAGTGAGTCTAGGACCAGAGGGCACAGATAGAGTGGATGTGGAGAGGATGTTTCCTATAGTGGGGGAGTCTAGGACCAGAGGACACAGATGGAGTGGATGTGGAGAGGATGTTTCCTATAGTGGGGGAGTCTAGGACCAGAGGACACAGATAGAGTGGATGTGGAGAGGATGTTTCCTATAGTGGGGGAGTCTAGGACCAGAGGACACAGATAGAGTGGATGTGGAGAGGATGTTTCCTATAGTGGGGGAGTCTAGGACCAGAGGACACAGATAGAGTGGATGTGGAGAGGATGTTTCCGGTAGTGAGTGAGTCTAGGACCAGAGGGCACAGATAGAGTGGATGTGGAGAGGATGTTTCCTATGGTGGGGGAGTCTAGGACCAGAGGACACAGATAGAGTGGATGTGGAGAGGATGTTTTCTATAGCGGGGGAGTCTCGGACCAGAGGACACAGATAGAGTGGGTGTGGAGAGGATGTTTCCTATAGTGGGGAATCTAGGACCAGAGGACACAGATAGAGTGGATGTGGAGAGGATGTTTCCGGTAGTGAGTGAGTCTAGGACCAGAGGGCACAGATAGAGTGGATGTGGAGAGGATGTTTCCTATAGTGGGGGAGTCTAGGACCAGAGGACACAGATAGAGTGGATGTGGAGATGATGTTTTCTATAGTGGGGGAGTCTAGGACCAGACGACACAGATGGAGTGGATGTGGAGAGGATGTTTCCTATAGTGGGGAATCTAGGACCAGAGGACACAGATAGAGTGGATGTGGAGAGGATGTTTCCGGTAGTGAGTGAGTCTAGGACCAGAGGGCACAGATAGAGTGGATGTGGAGAGGATGTTTCCTATAGTGGGGGAGTCTAGGACCAGAGGACACAGATGGAGTGGATGTGGAGAGGATGTTTCCTATAGTGGGGGAGTCTAGGACCAGAGGACACAGATAGAGTGGATGTGGAGAGGATGTTTCCTATAGTGGGGGAGTCTAGGACCAGAGGACACAGATAGAGTGGATGTGGAGAGGATGTTTCCGGTAGTGAGTGAGTCTAGGACCAGAGGGCACAGATAGAGTGGATGTGGAGAGGATGTTTCCTATGGTGGGGGAGTCTAGGACCAGAGGACACAGATAGAGTGGATGTGGAGAGGATGTTTTCTATAGCGGGGGAGTCTCGGACCAGAGGATACAGATAGAGTGGGTGTGGAGAGGATGTTTCCTATAGTGGGGAATCTAGTACCAGAGGACACAGATAGAGTGGATGTGGAGAGGATGTTTCCGGTAGTGAGTGAGTCTAGGACCAGAGGGCACAGATAGAGTGGATGTGGAGAGGATGTTTCCTATAGTGGGGGAGTCTAGGACCAGAGGACACAGATAGAGTGGATGTGGAGAGGATGTTTCCTATAGTGGGGGTGTCTAGGACCAGAGGACACAGATAGAGTGGATGTGGAGAGGATGTTTCCGGTAGTGGGTGAGTCTCGGACCAGAGGACACAGATGGAGTGGATGTGGAGAGGATGTTTCCGGTAGTCAGTGAGTCTAGGACCAGAGGGCACAGATAGAGTGGATGTGGAGAGGATGTTTCCTATAGTGGGGGAGTCTAGGACCAGAGGACACAGATGGAGTGGATGTGGAGAGGATGTTTCCTATAGTGGGGGAGTCTAGGACCAGAGGACACAGATAGAGTGGATGTGGAGAGGATGTTTCCTATAGTGGGGGAGTCTAGGACCAGAGGACACAGATAGAGTGGATGTGGAGAGGATGTTTCCTATAGTGGGGGAGTCTAGGACCAGAGGACACAGATAGAGTGGATGTGGAGAGGATGTTTCCGGTAGTGAGTGAGTCTAGGACCAGAGGGCACAGATAGAGTGGATGTGGAGAGGATGTTTCCTATGGTGGGGGAGTCTAGGACCAGATGACACAGATAGAGTGGATGTGGAGAGGATGTTTTCTATAGTGGGGGAGTCTCGGACCAGAGGACACAGATAGAGTGGATGTGGAGAGGATGTTTCCTATAGTGGGGAATCTAGGACCAGAGGGCACAGATAGAGTGGATGTGGAGAGGATGTTTCCTATAGTGGGGGAGTCTAGGACCAGAGGACACAGATAGAGTGGATGTGGAGAGGATGTTTCCTATAGTGGGGGAGTCTAGGACCAGAGGACACAGATAGAGTGGATGTGGAGAGGATGTTTCCTATAGTGGGGAATCTAGGACCAGAGGACACAGATAGAGTGGATGTGGAGAGGATGTTTCCGGTAGTGAGTGAGTCTAGGACCAGAGGGCACAGATAGAGTGGATGTGGAGAGGATGTTTCCTATAGTGGGGGAGTCTAGGACCAGAGGACACAGATGGAGTGGATGTGGAGAGGATGTTTCCTATAGTGGGGGAGTCTAGGACCAGAGGACACAGATAGAGTGGATGTGGAGAGGATGTTTCCTATAGTGGGTGAGTCTAGGACCAGAGGACACAGATAGAGTGGATGTGGAGAGGATGTTTCCGGTAGTGAGTGAGTCTAGGACCAGAGGGCACAGATAGAGTGGATGTGGAGAGGATGTTTCCTATAGTGGGGGAGTCTAGGACCAGAGGACACAGATGGAGTGGATGTGGAGAGGATGTTTCCTATAGTGGGGGAGTCTAGGACCAGAGGACACAGATAGAGTGGATGTGGAGAGGATGTTTCCTATAGTGGGGGAGTCTAGGACCAGAGGACACAGATAGAGTGGATGTGGAGAGGATGTTTCCTATAGTGGGGGAGTCTAGGACCAGAGGACACAGATAGAGTGGATGTGGAGAGGATGTTTCCGGTAGTGAGTGAGTCTAGGACCAGAGGGCACAGATAGAGTGGATGTGGAGAGGATGTTTCCTATGGTGGGGGAGTCTAGGACCAGAGGACACAGATAGAGTGGATGTGGAGAGGATGTTTTCTATAGCGGGGGAGTCTCGGACCAGAGGACACAGATAGAGTGGATGTGGAGAGGATGTTTCCTATAGTGGGGAATCTAGGACCAGAGGACACAGATAGAGTGGATGTGGAGAGGATGTTTCCGGTAGTGAGTGAGTCTAGGACCAGAGGGCACAGATAGAGTGGATGTGGAGAGGATGTTTCCTATAGTGGGGGAGTCTAGGACCAGAGGACACAGATGGAGTGGATGTGGAGAGGATGTTTCCTATAGTGGGGGAGTCTAGGACCAGACGACACAGATGGAGTGGATGTGGAGAGGATGTTTCCTATAGTGGGGAATCTAGGACCAGAGGACACAGATAGAGTGGATGTGGAGAGGATGTTTCCGGTAGTGAGTGAGTCTAGGACCAGAGGGCACAGATAGAGTGGATGTGGAGAGGATGTTTCCTATAGTGGGGGAGTCTAGGACCAGAGGACACAGATGGAGTGGATGTGGAGAGGATGTTTCCTATAGTGGGGGAGTCTAGGACCAGAGGACACAGATAGAGTGGATGTGGAGAGGATGTTTCCTATAGTGGGGGAGTCTAGGACCAGAGGACACAGATAGAGTGGATGTGGAGAGGATGTTTCCGGTAGTGAGTGAGTCTAGGACCAGAGGGCACAGATAGAGTGGATGTGGAGAGGATGTTTCCTATGGTGGGGGAGTCTAGGACCAGAGGACACAGATAGAGTGGATGTGGAGAGGATGTTTTCTATAGTGGGGGAGTCTGGACCAGAGGACACAGATAGAGTGGTGTGGAGAGGATGTTTCCTATAGTGGGGAATCTAGGACCAGAGGACACAGATAGAGTGGATGTGGAGAGGATGTTTCCGGTAGTGAGTGAGTCTAGGACCAGAGGGCACAGATAGAGTGGATGTGGAGAGGATGTTTCCTATAGTGGGGGAGTCTAGGACCAGAGGACACAGATAGAGTGGATGTGGAGAGGATGTTTCCTATAGTGGGGGAGTCTAGGACCAGAGGACACAGATAGAGTGGATGTGGAGAGGATGTTTCCGGTAGTGGGTGAGTCTAGGACCAGAGGACACAGATAGAGTGGATGTGGAGAGGATGTTTCCTATAGTGGGGGAGTCTAGGACCAGAGGACACAGATAGAGTGGATGTGGAGAGGATGTTTTCTATAGCGGGGGAGTCTAGGACCAGAGGACACAGATAGAGTGGATGTGGAGAGGATGTTTCCTATGGTGGGGGAGTCTTGGACCAGAGGACACAGATAGAGTGGATGTGGAGAGGATGTTTTCTATAGCGGGGGAGTCTCGGACCAGAGGACACAGATAGAGTGGGTGTGGAGAGGATGTTTCCTATAGTGGGGAATCTAGGACCAGAGGACACAGATAGAGTGGATGTGGAGAGGATGTTTCCTATAGTGGGGAATCTAGGACCAGAGGACACAGATAGAGTGGATGTGGAGAGGATGTTTCCGGTAGTGAGTGAGTCTAGGACCAGAGGGCACAGATAGAGTGGATGTGGAGAGGATGTTTCCTATAGTGGGGGAGTCTAGGACCAGAGGACACAGATGGAGTGGATGTGGAGAGGATGTTTCCTATAGTGGGGGAGTCTAGGACCAGACGACACAGATGGAGTGGATGTGGAGAGGATGTTTCCTATAGTGGGGGAGTCTAGGACCAGAGGACACAGATAGAGTGGATGTGGAGAGGATGTTTCCGGTAGTGAGTGAGTCTAGGACCAGAGGGCACAGATAGAGTGGATGTGGAGAGGATGTTTCCTATAGTGGGGGAGTCTAGGACCAGAGGACACAGATGGAGTGGATGTGGAGAGGATGTTTCCTATAGTGGGGAAGTCTAGGACCAGAGGACACAGATAGAGTGGATGTGGAGAGGATGTTTCCTATAGTGGGGGAGTCTAGGACCAGAGGGCACAGATAGAGTGGATGTGGAGAGGATCTTTCCTATAGTGGGGGAGTCTAGGACCAGAGGACACAGATGGAGTGGATGTGGAGAGGATGTTTCTGGTAGTGAGTGAGTCTAGGACCAGAAGGCACAGTTAGAGTGGATGTGGAGAGGATGTTTCCTATGTTGGGGGAGTCTAGGACCAGAGTACACAGATAGAGTGGATGTGGAGAGGATGTTTTCTATAGCGGGGGAGTCTCGGACCAGAGGACACAGATAGAGTGGATGTGGAGAGGATGTTTCCTATAGTGGGGAATCTAGGACCAGAGGACACAGATAGAGTGGATGTGGAGAGGATGATGTTTCCGGTAGTGAGTGAGTCTAGGACCAGAGGGCACAGATAGAGTGGATGTGGAGAGGATGTTTCCTATAGTGGGGGAGTCTAGGACCAGAGGACACAGATGGAGTGGATGTGGAGAGGATGTTTCCTATAGTGGGGGAGTCTAGGACCAGAGGACACAGATAGAGTGGATGTGGAGAGGATGTTTCCTATAGTGGGGGAGTCTAGGACCAGAGGACACAGATAGAGTGGATGTGGAGAGGATGTTTCCGGTAGTGAGTGAGTCTAGGACCAGAGGGCACAGATAGAGTGGATGTGGAGAGGATGTTTCCTATGGTGGGGGAGTCTAGGACCAGAGGACACAGATAGAGTGGATGTGGAGAGGATGTTTTCTATAGCGGGGGAGTCTCGGACCAGAGGACACAGATAGAGTGGATGTGGAGAGGATGTTTCCTATAGTGGGGAATCTAGGACCAGAGGACACAGATAGAGTGGATGTGGAGAGGATGTTTCCGGTAGTGAGTGAGTCTAGGACCAGAGGGCACAGATAGAGTGGATGTGGAGAGGATGTTTCCTATAGTGGGGGAGTCTAGGACCAGAGGACACAGATGGAGTGGATGTGGAGAGGATGTTTCCGATAGTGGGGGAGTCTAGGCCCAGACGACACAGATGGAGTGGATGTGGAGAGGATGTTTCCTATAGTGGGGAATCTAGGACCAGAGGACACAGATAGAGTGGATGTGGAGAGGATGTTTCCGGTAGTGAGTGAGTCTAGGACCAGAGGGCACAGATAGAGTGGATGTGGAGAGGATGTTTCCTATAGTTGGGGAGTGTAGGACCAGAGGACACAGAGGGAGTGGATGTGGAGAGGATGTTTCCTATAGTGGGGGAGTCTAGGACCAGACGACACAGATGGAGTGGATGAGGAGAGGATGTTTCCTATAGTGGGGGAGTCTAGGACCAGAGGACACAGATAGAGTGGATGTGGAGAGGATGTTTCCTATAGTGGGGGAGTCTAGGACCAGACGACACAGATGGAGTGGATGTGGAGAGGATGTTTCCTATAGTGGGGGAGTCTAGGACCAGAGGACACAGATAGAGTGGATGTGGAGAGGATGTTTCCTATAGTGGGGAATCTAGGACCAGAGGACACAGATAGAGTGGATGTGGAGAGGATGTTTCCGGTAGTGAGCGAGTCTCGGACCAGAGGGCACAGATAGAGTGGCTGTGGAAAGGATGTTTCCTATAGTGGGGGAGTCTAGGACCAGAGGACACAGATGGAGTGGATGTGGAGAGGATGTTTCCAATATTGGGGGAGTCTAGGACCAGACGACACAGATGGAGTGGATGTGGAGAGGATGTTTCCTATAGTGGGGAATCTAGGACCAGAGGACACAGATAGTGTGGATGTGGAGAGGATGTTTCCTATGGTTGGGGAGTCTAGGACCAGGGGACACAGATAGAGTGGATGTGGAGAGGATGTTTTCTATAGCGGGGGAGTCCCGGACCAGAGGACACAGATAGAGTGGATGTGGAGAGGATGTTTCCTATAGTTGGGAATCTAGGACCAGAGGACACAGATAGAGTGGATGTGGAGAGGATGTTTCCGGTAGTGAGTGAGTCTAGGACCAGAGGACACAGATAGAGTGGATGTGGAGAGGATGTTTCCTATAGTGGGGGAGTCTAGGACCAGAGGACACAGATGGAGTGGATGTGGAGAGGATGTTTCCTATAGTGGGGGAGTCTAGGACCAGACGACACAGATGGAGTGGATGTGGAGAGGATGTTTCCTATAGTGGGGAATCTAGGACCAGAGGACACAGATAGAGTGGATGTGGAGAGGATGTTTCCGGTAGTGAGTGAGTCTAGGACCAGAGGGCACAGATAGAGTGGATGTGGAGAGGATGTTTCCTATAGTGGGGGAGTCTAGGACCAGAGGACACAGATGGAGTGGATGTGGAGAGGATGTTTCCTATAGTGGGGGAGTCTACGACCAGACGACACAGATGGAGTGGATGAGGAGAGGATGTTTCCTATAGTGGGGGAGTCTAGGACCAGAGGACACAGATAGAGTGGATGTGGAGAGGATGTTTCCTATAGTGGGGGAGTCTAGGACCAGACGACACAGATGGAGTGGATGTGGAGAGGATGTTTCCTATAGTGGGGGAGTCTAGGACCAGAGGACACAGATAGAGTGGATGTGGAGAGGATGTTTCCTATAGTGGGGGAGTCTAGGACCAGACGACACAGATAGACTGGATGTGGAGAGGATGTTTCCGGTAGTGAGTGAGTCTAGGACCAGAGGGCACAGATAGAGTGGATGTGGAGAGGATGTTTCCTATGGTGGGGGAGTCTAGGACCAGAGGACACAGATAAAGTGGATGTGGAGAGGATGTTTTCTATAGCGGGGGAGTCTCGGACCAGAGGACACAGATAGAGTGGATGTGGAGAGGATGTTTCCTATAGTGGGGGAGTCTCGGACCAGAGGACACAGATAGAGTGGATGTGGAGAGGATGTTTCCTATAGTGGGGAATCTAGGACCAGAGGACACAGATAGAGTGGATGTGGAGAGGATGTTTCCGGTAGTGAGCGAGTCTCGGACCAGAGGGCACAGATAGAGTGGCTGTGGAAAGGATGTTTCCTATAGTGGGGGAGTCTAGGACCAGAGGACACAGATGGAGTGGATGTGGAGAGGATGTTTCCGATATTGGGGGAGTCTAGGACCAGACGACACAGATGGAGTGGATGTGGAGAGGATGTTTTCTATAGTGGGGAATCTAGGACCAGAGGACACAGATAGAGTGGATGTGGAGAGGATGTTTCCGGTAGTGAGTGAGTCTAGGACCAGAGGGCACAGATAGAGTGGATCTGGAGAGGATGTTTCCTATACTGGCGGAGTCTAGGACCAGAGGACACAGATGGAGTAGATGTGGAGAGGATGTTTCCTATAGTGGGGGAGTCTAGGACCAGACGACACAGATGGAGTGGATGTGGAGAGGATGTTTCCTGTTGTGGGGAATCTAGGACCAGAGGACACAGATAGAGTGGATGTGGAGAGGATGTTTCCGGTAGTGAGTGGGTCTAGGACCAGAGGGCACAGATAGAGTGGATGTGGAGAGGATCTTTCCTATAGTGGGGGAGTCTAGGACCAGAGGACACAGATGGAGTGGATGTGGAGAGGATATTTTCTATAGTGGGGGAGTCTAGGACCAGACGACACAGATGGAGTGGATGTGGAGAGGATGTTTCCTATGGTGGGGGAGTCTAGGACCAGAGTACACAGATAGAGTGGATGTGGAGAGGATGTTTTCTATAGCGGGGGAGTTTCGGACCAGAGGACACAAATAGAGTGGATGTGGAGAGGATGTTTTCTATAGTGGGGGAGTCTAGGACCAGACGACACAGATGGAGTGGATGTGGAGAGGATGTTTCCTATAGTGGGGAATCTAGGACCAGAGGACACAGATAGAGTGGATGTGGAGAGGATGTTTCCTATAGTGGGGAATCTAGGACCAGAGGACACAGATAGAGTGGATGTGGAGAGGATGTTTCCAGTAGTGAGCGAGTCTAGGACCAGAGGGCACAGATAGAGTGGACGTGGAAAGGATGTTTCCTATAGTGGGGGAGTCTAGGACCAGAGGACACAGATGGATTGGATGTGGAGAGGATGTTTCCTATAGCGGGGGAGTCTAGGACCAGACGACACAGATGGAGTTGATGTGGAGAGGATGTTTCCTATAGTGGGGAATCTAGGACCAGAGGACACAGATAGAGTGGATGTGGAGAGGATGTTTCCGGTAGTGAGTGAGTCTAGGACCAGAGGGCACAGATAGAGTGGATGTGGAGAGGATGTTTCCTATACTGGGGGAGTCTAGGACCAGAGGACACAGATGGAGTGGATGTGGAGAGGATGTTTCCTATAGTGGGGGAGTCTAGGACCAGACGACACAGATGGAGTGGATGTGGAGAGGATGTTTCCTATTGTGGGGAATCTAGGACCAGAGGACACAGATAGAGTGGATGTGGAGAGGATGTTTTCTATAGCGGGGGAGTCTCGGACCAGAGGACACAGATAGAGTGGATGTGGAGAGGATGTTTCCTATAGTGGGGGAGTCTAGGACCAGACGACACAGATGGAGTGGATGTGGAGAGGATGTTTCCTATAGTGGGTGAATCTAGGACCAGAGGACACAGATAGAGTGGATGTGGAGAGGATGTTTCCGGTAGTGAGTGAGTCTAGGACCAGAGGGCACAGATAGAGTGGATGTGGAGAGGATGTTTCCTATAGTGGGGGAGTCTAGGACCAGAGGACACAGATGGAGTGGATGTGGAGAGGATGTTTCCTATAGTGGGGAATCTAGGACCAGAGGACACAGATAGAGTGGATGTGGAGAGGATGTTTCCGGTAGTGAGTGAGTCTAGGACCAGAGGGCACAGATAGAGTGGATGTGGAGAGGATGTTTCCTATAGTGGGGGAGTCTAGGACCAGAGGACACAGATGGAGTGGATGTGGAGAGGATGTTTCCTATAGTGGGGGAGTCTAGGACCAGAGGACACAGATAGAGTGGATGTGGAGAGGATGTTTCCTATAGTGGGGGAGTCTAGGACCAGAGGACACAGATAGAGTGGATGTGGAGAGGATGTTTCCTATAGTGGGGGAGTCTAGGACCAGAGGACACAGATGGAGTGGATGTGGAGAGGATGTTTCCGGTAGTGAGTGAGTCTAGGACCAGAGGGCACAGATAGAGTGGATGTGGAGAGGATGTTTCCTATGGTGGGGGAGTCTAGGACCAGAGGACACAGATAGAGTGGATGTGGAGAGGATGTTTTCTATAGAGGGGGAGTCTCGGACCAGAGGACACAGATAGAGTGGATGTGGAGAGGATGATTCCTATAGTGGGGAATCTAGGACCAGAGGACACAGATAGAGTGGATGTGGAGAGGATGTTTCCGGTAGTGAGTGAGTCTAGGACCAGAGGGCACAGATAGAGTGGATGTGGAGAGGATGTTTCCTATAGTGGGGGAGTCTAGGACCAGAGGACACAGATAGAGTGGATGTGGAGAGGATGTTTTCTATAGTGGGGGAGTCTAGGACCAGACGACACAGATGGAGTGGATGTGGAGAGGATGTTTCCTATAGTGGGGAATCTAGGACCAGAGGACACAGATAGAGTGGATGTGGAGAGGATGTTTCCGGTAGTGAGTGAGTCTAGGACCAGAGGGCACAGATAGAGTGGATGTGGAGAGGATGTTTCCTATAGTGGGGGAGTCTAGGACCAGAGGACACAGATGGAGTGGATGTGGAGAGGATGTTTCCTATAGTGGGGGAGTCTAGGACCAGAGGACACAGATAGAGTGGATGTGGAGAGGATGTTTCCTATAGTGGGGGAGTCTAGGACCAGAGGACACAGATAGAGTGGATGTGGAGAGGATGTTTCCGGTAGTGAGTGAGTCTAGGACCAGAGGGCACAGATAGAGTGGATGTGGAGAGGATGTTTCCTATGGTGGGGGAGTCTAGGACCAGAGGACACAGATAGAGTGGATGTGGAGAGGATGTTTCCTATAGTGGGGAAGTCTAGGACCAGAGGACACAGATAGAGTGGATGTGGAGAGGATGTTTCCGGTAGTGAGCGAGTCTAGGACCAGAGGGCACAGATAGAGTGGATGTGGAAAGGATGTTTCCTATAGTGGGGGAGTCTAGGACCAGAGGACACAGATGGATTGGATGTGGAGAGGATGTTTCCTATAGTGGGGGAGTCTAGGACCAGACGACACAGATGGAGTGGATGTGGAGAGGATGTTTCCTATAGTGGGGAATCTAGGACCAGAGGACACAGATAGAGTGGATGTGGAGAGGATGTTTCCGGTAGTGAGTGAGTCTAGGACCAGAGGGCACAGATAGAGTGGATGTGGAGAGGATGTTTCCTATACTGGGGGAGTCTAGGACCAGAGGACACAGATGGAGTGGATGTGGAGAGGATGTTTCCTATAGTGGGGGAGTCTAGGACCAGACGACACAGATGGAGTGGATGTGGAGAGGATGTTTCCTATAGTGGGGAATCTAGGACCAGAGGACACAGATAGAGTGGATGTGGAGAGGATGTTTCCGGTAGTGAGTGGGTCTAGGACCAGAGGGCACAGATAGAGTGGATATGGAGAGGATCTTTCCTATAGTGGGGGAGTCTCGGACCAGAGGACACAGATGGAGTGGATGTGGAGAGGATGTTTCTGGTAGTGAGTGAGTCTAGGACCAGAAGGCACAGTTAGAGTGGATGTGGAGAGGATGTTTCCTATGGTGGGGGAGTCTAGGACCAGAGTACACAGATGGAGTGGATGTGGAGAGGATGTTTTCTATAGCGGGGGAGTCTCGGACCAGAGGACACAGATAGAGTGGATGTGGAGATGATGTTTTCTATAGTGGGGGAGTCTAGGACCAGACGACACAGATGGAGTGGATGTGGAGAGGATGTTTCCTATAGTGGGGAATCTAGGACCAGAGGACACAGATAGAGTGGATGTGGAGAGGATGTTTCCGGTAGTGAGTGAGTCTAGGACCAGAGGGCACAGATAGAGTGGATGTGGAGAGGATGTTTCCTATAGTGGGGGAGTCTAGGACCAGAGGACACAGATGGAGTGGATGTGGAGAGGATGTTTCCTATAGTGGGGGAGTCTGGACCAGAGGACACAGATAGAGTGGATGTGGAGAGGATGTTTCCTATAGTGGGGGAGTCTAGGACCAGAGGACACAGATAGAGTGGATGTGGAGAGGATGTTTCCGGTAGTGAGTGAGTCTAGGACCAGAGGGCACAGATAGAGTGGATGTGGAGAGGATGTTTCCTATAGTGGGGGAGTCTAGGACCAGAGGACACAGATAGAGTGGATGTGGAGAGGATGTTTTCTATAGTGGGGGAGTCTAGGACCAGAGGACACAGATAGAGTGGATGTGGAGAGGATGTTTCCTATAGTGGGGAATCTAGGACCAGAGGACACAGATAGAGTGGATGTGGAGAGGATGTTTCCGGTAGTGAGTGAGTCTAGGACCAGAGGGCACAGATAGAGTGGATGTGGAGAGGATGTTTCCTATAGTGGGGGAGTCTAGGACCAGAGGACACAGATAGAGTGGATGTGGAGAGGATGTTTCCTATAGTGGGGGAGTCTAGGACCAGAGGACACAGATAGAGTGGATGTGGAGAGGATGTTTCCGGTAGTGAGTGAGTCTAGGACCAGAGGACACAGATGGAGTGGATGTGGAGAGGATGTTTCCTATAGTGGGGGAGTCTAGGACCAGAGGACACAGATAGAGTGGATGTGGAGAGGATGTTTCCTATAGTGGGGGAGTCTAGGACCAGAGGACACAGATAGAGTGGATGTGGAGAGGATGTTTCCTATAGTGGGGGAGTCTAGGACCAGAGGACACAGATAGAGTGGATGTGGAGAGGATGTTTCCTATAGTGGGGGAGTCTAGGACCAGAGGACACAGATAGAGTGGATGTGGAGAGGATGTTTCCGGTAGTGAGTGAGTCTAGGACCAGAGGGCACAGATAGAGTGGATGTGGAGAGGATGTTTCCTATGGTGGGGGAGTCTAGGACCAGAGGACACAGATAGAGTGGATGTGGAGAGGATGTTTTCTATAGGGGGGGAGTCTCGGACCAGAGGACACAGATAGAGTGGGTGTGGAGAGGATGTTTCCTATAGTGGGGAATCTAGGACCAGAGGACACAGATAGAGTGGATGTGGAGAGGATGTTTCCGGTAGTGAGTGAGTCTAGGACCAGAGGGCACAGATAGAGTGGATGTGGAGAGGATGTTTCCTATAGTGGGGGAGTCTAGGACCAGAGGACACAGATAGAGTGGATGTGGAGAGGATGTTTCCGGTAGTGGGTGAGTCTAGGACCAGAGGGCACAGATAGAGTGGATGTGGAGAGGATGTTTCCTATGGTGGGGGAGTCTAGGACCAGAGGACACAGATAGAGTGGATGTGGAGAGGATGTTTTCTATAGCGGGGGAGTCTCGGACCAGAGGACACAGATAGAGTGGATGTGGAGAGGATGTTTCCTATGGTGGGGGAGTCTTGGACCAGAGGACACAGATAGAGTGGATGTGGAGAGGATGTTTTCTATAGTGGGGGAGTCTAGGACCAGAGGACACAGATAGAGTGGATGTGGAGAGGATGTTTCCTATAGTGGGGAATCTAGGACCAGAGGACACAGATAGAGTGGATGTGGAGAGGATGTTTCCTATAGTGGGGAATCTAGGACCAGAGGACACAGATAGAGTGGATGTGGAGAGGATGTTTCCGGTAGTGAGCGAGTCTAGGACCAGAGGACACAGATAGAGTGGATGTGGAGAGGATGTTTCCTATAGTGGGGGAGTCTAGGACCAGAGGACACAGATGGAGTGGATGTGGAGAGGATGTTTCCTATAGTGGGGGAGTCTAGGACCAGAGGACACAGATAGAGTGGATGTGGAGAGGATGTTTCCGGTAGTGGGGGAGTCTAGGACCAGAGGACACAGATAGAGTGGATGTGGAGAGGATGTTTCCTATACTGGGGGAGTCTAGGACCAGAGGACACAGATGGAGTAGATGTGGAGAGGATGTTTCCTATAGTGGGGGAGTCTAGGACCAGACGACACAGATGGAGTGGATGTGGAGAGGATGTTTCCTATTGTGGGGAATCTAGGACCAGAGGACACAGATAGAGTGGATGTGGAGAGGATGTTTCCGGTAGTGAGTGGGTCTAGGACCAGAGGGCACAGATAGAGTGGATATGGAGAGGATCTTTCCTATAGTGGGGGAGTCTAGGACCAGAGGACACAGATGGAGTGGATGTGGAGAGGATGTTTCTGGTAGTGAGTGAGTCTAGGACCAGAAGGCACAGTTAGAGTGGATGTGGAGAGGATGTTTCCTATGGTGGGGGAGTCTAGGACCAGAGTACACAGATAGAGTGGATGTGGAGAGGATGTTTTCTATAGCGGGGGAGTCTCGGACCAGAGGACACAGATAGAGTGGATGTGGAGAGGATGTTTCCTATAGTGGGGAATCTAGGACCAGAGGACACAGATAGAGTGGATGTGGAGAGGATGTTTCCGGTAGTGAGTGAGTCTAGGACCAGAGGGCACAGATAGAGTGGATGTGGAGAGGATGTTTCCTATAGTGGGGGAGTCTAGGACCAGAGGACACAGATGGAGTGGATGTGGAGAGGATGTTTCCTATAGTGGGGGAGTCTAGGACCAGAGGACACAGATAGAGTGGATGTGGAGAGGATGTTTCCTATAGTGGGGGAGTCTAGGACCAGAGGACACAGATAGAGTGGATGTGGAGAGGATGTTTCCGGTAGTGAGTGAGTCTAGGACCAGAGGGCACAGATAGAGTGGATGTGGAGAGGATGTTTCCTATGGTGGGGGAGTCTAGGACCAGAGGACACAGATAGAGTGGATGTGGAGAGGATGTTTTCTATAGCGGGGGAGTCTAGGACCAGAGGACACAGATAGAGTGGATGTGGAGAGGATGTTTCCTATAGTGGGGAATCTAGGACCAGAGGACACAGATAGAGTGGATGTGGAGAGGATGTTTCCGGTAGTGAGTGAGTCTAGGGCCAGAGGGCACAGATAGAGTGGATGTGGAGAGGATGTTTCCTATAGTGGGGGAGTCTAGGACCAGAGGACACAGATAGAGTGGATGTGGAGAGGATGTTTCCTATAGTGGGGGAGTCTAGGACCAGAGGACACAGATAGAGTGGATGTGGAGAGGATGTTTCCGGTAGTGAGTGAGTCTAGGACCAGAGGGCACAGATAGAGTGGATGTGGAGAGGATGTTTCCTATGGTGGGGGAGTCTAGGACCAGAGGACACAGATAGAGTGGATGTGGAGAGGATGTTTTCTATAGCGCGGGAGTCTCGGACCAGAGGACACAGATAGAGTGGATGTGGAGAGGATGTTTCCTATAGTGGGGGAGTCTCGGACCAGAGGACACAGATAGAGTGGATGTGGAGAGGATGTTTCCTATAGTGGGGAATCTAGGACCAGAGGACACAGATAGAGTGGATGTGGAGAGGATGTTTCCGGTAGTGAGTGAGTCTAGGACCAGAGGGCACAGATAGAGTGGATGTGGAAAGGATGTTTCCTATAGTGGGGGAGTCTAGGACCAGAGGACACAGATGGAGTGGATGTGGAGAGGATGTTTCCTATAGTGGGGGAGTCTAGGACCAGACGACACAGATGGAGTGGATGTGGAGAGGATGTTTCCTATAGTGGGGAATCTAGGACCAGAGGACACAGATAGAGTGGATGTGGAGAGGATGTTTCCGGTAGTGAGTGAGTCTAGGACCAGAGGGCACAGATAGAGTGGATGTGGAGAGGATGTTTCCTATAGTGGGGGAGTCTAGGACCAGAGGACACAGATGGAGTGGATGTGGAGAGGATGTTTCCTATAGTGGGGGAGTCTAGGACCAGACGACACAGATGGAGTGGATGTGGAGAGGATGTTTCCTATTGTGGGGAATCTAGGACCAGAGGACACAGATAGAGTGGATGTGGAGAGGATGTTTCCGGTAGTGAGTGGGTCTAGGACCAGAGGGCACAGATAGAGTGGATGTGGAGAGGATGTTTCCTATAGTTGGGGAGTCTAGGACCAGAGGACACAGATGGAGTGGATGTGGAGAGGATGTTTCCGGTAGTGAGTGAGTCTAGGACCAGAGGGCACATTTAGAGTGGATGTGGAGAGGATGTTTTCTATAGCGGGGGAGTCTAGGACCAGAGGACACAGATAGAGTGGATGTGGAGAGGATGTTTTCTATAGTGGGGGAGTCTAGGACCAGACGACACAGATGGAGTGGATGTGGAGAGGATGTTTCCTATAGTGGGGAGTCTAGGACCAGAGGACACAGATAGAGTGGATGTGGAGAGGATGTTTCCGGTAGTGAGTGAGTCTAGGACCAGAGGGCACAGATAGAGTGGATGTGGAGAGGATGTTTCCTATAGTGGGGGAGTCTAAGACCAGAGGACACAGATGGAGTGGATGTGGAGAGGATGTTTCCTATAGTGGGGGAGTCTAGGACCAGAGGACACAGATAGAGTGGATGTGGAGAGGATGTTTCCTATAGTGGGGAAGTCTAGGACCAGAGGACACAGATAGAGTGGATGTGGAGAGGATGTTTCCGGTAGTGAGTGAGTCTAGGACCAGAGGGCACAGATAGAGTGGATGTGGAGAGGATGTTTCCTATAGTGGGGGAGTCTAGGACCAGAGGACACAGATAGAGTGGATGTGGAGAGGATGTTTCCTATAGCGGGGAGTCTAGGACCAGAGGACACAGATAGAGTGGATGTGGAGAGGATGTTTCCTATAGTGGGGAATCTAGGACCAGAGGACACAGATAGAGTGGATGTGGAGAGGATGTTTCCGGTAGTGAGTGAGTCTAGGACCAGAGGGCACAGTTAGAGTGGATGTGGAAAGGATGTTTCCGGTAGTGAGTGAGTCTAGGACCAGAGGGCACAGATAGAGTGGATGTGGAGAGGATGTTTCCTATACTGGGGGAGTCTAGGACCAGAGGACACAGATGGAGTGGATGTGGAGAGGATGTTTCCTATAGTGGGGGAGTCTCGGACCAGACGACACAGATGGAGTGGATGTGGAGAGGATGTTTCCTATAGTGGGGAATCTAGGACCAGAGGACACAGATAGAGTGGATGTGGAGAGGATGTTTCCGGTAGTGAGTGGGTCTAGGACCAGAGGGCACAGATAGAGTGGATATGGAGAGGATCTTTCCTATAGTGGGGGAGTCTAGGACCAGAGGACACAGATGGAGTGGATGTGGAGAGGATGTTTCTGGTAGTGAGTGAGTCTAGGACCAGAAGGCACAGTTAGAGTGGATGTGGAGAGGATGTTTCCTATGGTGGGGGAGTCTAGGACCAGAGTACACAGATAGAGTGGATGTGGAGAGGATGTTTTCTATAGCGGGGGAGTCTCGGACCAGAGGACACAGATAGAGTGGATGTGGAGAGGATGTTTCCTATAGTGGGGAATCTAGGACCAGAGGACACAGATAGAGTGGATGTGGAGAGGATGTTTCCGGTAGTGAGTGAGTCTAGGACCAGAGGGCACAGATAGAGTGGATGTGGAGAGGATGTTTCCTATAGTGGGGGAGTCTAGGACCAGAGGACACAGATGGAGTGGATGTGGAGAGGATGTTTCCTATAGTGGGGGAGTCTAGGACCAGAGGACACAGATAGAGTGGATGTGGAGAGGATGTTTCCTATAGTGGGGGAGTCTAGGACCAGAGGACACAGATAGAGTGGATGTGGAGAGGATGTTTCCGGTAGTGAGTGAGTCTAGGACCAGAGGGCACAGATAGAGTGGATGTGGAGAGGATGTTTCCTATGGTGGGGGAGTCTAGGACCAGAGGACACAGATAGAGTGGATGTGGAGAGGATGTTTTCTATAGCGGGGGAGTCTCGGACCAGAGGACACAGATAGAGTGGATGTGGAAAGGATGTTTCCGAAAGTGGGGGAGTCTAGGACCAGAGGACACAGATAGAGTGGATGTGGAGAGGATGTTTCCGGTAGTGAGTGAGTCTAGGACCAGAGGGCACAGATAGAGTGGATGTGGAGAGGATGTTTCCTATAGTGGGGGAGTCTAGGACCAGAGGACACAGATAGAGTGGATGTGGAGAGGATGTTTCCTATAGTGGGGGAGTCTAGGACCAGAGGACACAGATAGAGTGGATGTGGAGAGGATGTTTCCTATAGTGGGTGAGTCTAGGACCAGAGGACACAGATAGAGTGGATGTGGAGAGGATGTTTCCTATAGTGGGGGAGTCTAGGACCAGAGGACACAGATAGAGTGGATGTGGAGAGGATGTTTTCTATAGCGGGGGAGTCTAGGACCAGAGGACACAGATAGAGTGGATGTGGAGAGGATGTTTCCTATAGTGGGGGAGTCTAGGACCAGAGGACACAGATAGAGTGGATGTGGAGAGGATGTTTCCTATAGTGGGGA
Organism: Mobula hypostoma; assembly: GCF_963921235.1. Lineage (NCBI taxonomy): Eukaryota > Metazoa > Chordata > Chondrichthyes > Myliobatiformes > Myliobatidae > Mobula > Mobula hypostoma. The sequence continues at coordinate 6,328,344 of NC_086126.1, read as the reverse complement.
ATCTAGGACCAGAGGACACAGATAGAGTGGATGTGGAGAGGATGTTTCCGGTAGTGAGTGAGTCTAGGACCAGAAGGCACAGATAGAGTGGATGTGGAAAGGATGTTTCCTATAGTGGGGGAGTCTAGGACCAGAGGACACAGATGGAGTGGATGTGGAGAGGATGTTTCCTATAGTGGGGGAGTCTAGGACCAGAGGACACAGATAGAGTGGATGTGGAGAGGATGTTTCCTATAGTGGGGAATCTAGGACCAGAGGACACAGATAGAGTGGATGTGGAGAGGATGTTTCCGGTAGTGAGTGAGTCTAGGACCAGAGGGCACAGATAGAGTGGATGTGGAGAGGATGTTTCCTATAGTGGGGGAGTCTAGGACCAGAGGACACAGATGGAGTGGATGTGGAGAGGATGTTTCCTATAGTGGGGGAGTCTAGGACCAGACGACACAGATGGAGTGGATGTGGAGAGGATGCTTCCTATAGTGGGGAATCAAGGACCAGAGGACACAGATAGAGTGGATGTGGAGAGGATGTTTCCGGTAGTGAGTGAGTCTAGGACCAGAGGGCACAGATAGAGTGGATGTGGAGAGGATGTTTCCTATAGTGGGGGAGTCTAGGACCAGAGGACACAGATGGAGTGGATGTGGAGAGGATGTTTCCTATAGTGGGGGAGTCTAGGACCAGAGGACACAGATAGAGTGGATGTGGAGAGGATGTTTCCTATAGTGGGGGTGTCTAGGACCAGAGGACACAGATAGAGTGGATGTGGAGAGGATGTTTCCGGTAGTGAGTGAGTCTAGGACCAGAGGGCACAGATAGAGTGGATGTTGAGAGGATATTTCCTATGGTGGGGGAGTCTAGGACCAGAGGACACAGATAGAGTGGATGTGGAGAGGATGTTTCCTATAGTGGGGGAGTCTAGGACCAGAGGACACAGATAGAGTGGATGTGGAGAGGATGTTTCCTATAGTGGGGAATCTAGGACCAGAGGACACAGATAGAGTGGATGTGGAGAGGATGTTTCCGGTAGTGAGTGAGTCTAGGACCAGAGGGCACAGATAGAGTGGATGTGGAGAGGATGTTTCCTATAGTGGGGGAGTCTAGGACCAGAGGACACAGATGGAGTGGATGTGGAGAGGATGTTTCCTATAGTGGGGGAGTCTAGGACCAGACGACACAGATGGAGTGGATGTGGAGAGGATGTTTCCTATAGTGGGGAATCTAGGACCAGAGGACACAGATAGAGTGGATGTGGAGAGGATGTTTCCGGTAGTGAGTGAGTCTAGGACCAGAGGGCACAGATAGAGTGGATGTGGAGAGGATGTTTCCTATACTGGGGGAGTCTAGGACCAGAGGACACAGATGGAGTGGATGTGGAGAGGATGTTTCCTATAGTGGGGAATCTAGGACCAGAGGACACAGATAGAGTGGATGTGGAGAGGATGTTTCCGGTAGTGAGTGAGTCTAGGACCAGAGGGCACAGTTAGAGTGGATGTGGAGAGGATGTTTCCTATGGTGGGGGAGTCTAGGACCAGAGTACACAGATAGAGTGGATGTGGAGAGGATGTTTTCTATAGCGGGGGAGTCTCGGACCAGAGGACACAGATAGAGTGGATGTGGAGAGGATGTTTTTTATAGTGGGGGAGTCTAGGACCAGACGACACAGATGGAGTGGATGTGGAGAGGATGTTTCCTATAGTGGGGAATCAAGGACCAGAGGACACAGATAGAGTGGATGTGGAGAGGATGTTTCCGGTAGTGAGTGAGTCTAGGACCAGAGGGCACAGATAGAGTGGATGTGGAGAGGATGTTTCCTATAGTGGGGGAGTCTAGGACCAGAGGACACAGATGGAGTGGATGTGGAGAGGATGTTTCCTATAGTGGGGGAGTCTAGGACCAGAGGACACAGATAGAGTGGATGTGGAGAGGATGTTTCCTATAGTGGGGGAGTCTAGGACCAGAGGACACAGATAGAGTGGATGTGGAGAGGATGTTTCCGGTAGTGAGTGAGTCTAGGACCAGAGGGCACAGATAGAGTGGATGTGGAGAGGATGTTTCCTATGGTGGGGGAGTCTAGGACCAGAGGACACAGATAGAGTGGATGTGGAGAGGATGTTTTCTATAGCGGGGGAGTCTCGGACCAGAGGACACAGATAGAGTGGATGTGGAGAGGATGTTTCCTATAGTGGGGAATCTAGGACCAGAGGACACAGATAGAGTGGATGTGGAGAGGATGTTTCCGGTAGTGAGTGAGTCTAGGACCAGAGGGCACAGATGGAGTGGATGTGGAGAGGATGTTTCCTATAGTGGGGGAGTCTAGGAACAGAGGACTCAGATGGAGTGGATGTGGAGAGGATGTTTCCTATAGTGGGGGAGTCTAGGACCAGACGACACAGATGGAGTGGATGTGGAGAGGATGTTTCCTATAGTGGGGAATCTAGGACCAGAGGACACAGATAGAGTGGATGTGGAGAGGATGTTTCCGGTAGTGAGTGAGTCTAGGACCAGAGGGCACAGATAGAGTGGATGTGGAGAGGATGTTTCCTATAGTGGGGGAGTCTAGGACCAGAGGACACAGATGGAGTGGATGTGGAGAGGATGTTTCCTTTAGTGGGGGAGTCTAGGACCAGACGACACAGATGGAGTGGATGTGGAGCAGGATGTTTCCTATAGTGGGGAATCTAGGACCAGAGGACACAGATAGAGTGGATGTGGAGAGGATGTTTCCGGTAGTGAGTGAGTCTAGGACCAGAGGGCACAGATAGAGTGGATGTGGAGAGGATGTTTCCTATAGTGGGGGAGTCTAGGACCAGAGGACACAGATGGAGTGGATGTGGAGAGGATGTTTCCTATAGTGGGGGAGTCTAGGACCAGAGGACACAGATGGAGTGGATGTGGAGAGGATGTTTCCTATAGTGGGGGAGTCTAGGACCAGAGGACACAGATAGAGTGGATGTGGAGAGGATGTTTCCTATAGTGGGGGAGTCTAGGACCAGACGACACAGATGGAGTGGATGTGGAGAGGATGTTTCCTATAGTGGGGGAGTCTAGGACCAGAGGACACAGATAGAGTGGATGTGGAGAGGATGTTTCCTATTGTGGGGAATCTAGTAGAGTGGGTGGAGAGGATGTTTCTAGGACTAGGACCAGAGGGCACAGATAGAGTGGATATGGAGAGGATCTTTCCTATAGTGGGGGAGTCTAGGACCAGAGGACACAGATGGAGTGGATGTGGAGAGGATGTTTCTGGTAGTGAGTGAGTCTAGGACCAGAAGGCACAGTTAGAGTGGATGTGGAGAGGATGTTTCCTATGGTGGGGGAGTCTAGGACCAGAGTACACAGATAGAGTGGATGTGGAGAGGATGTTTTCTATAGCGGGGGAGTCTCGGACCAGAGGACACAGATAGAGTGGATGTGGAGAGGATGTTTTCTATAGTGGGGGAGTCTAGGACCAGACGACACAGATGGAGTGGATGTGGAGAGGATGTTTCCTATAGTGGGGAATCTAGGACCAGAGGACACAGATAGAGTGGATGTGGAGAGGATGTTTCCGGTAGTGAGTGAGTCTAGGACCAGAGGGCACAGATAGAGTGGATGTGGAGAGGATGTTTCCTATAGTGGGGGAGTCTAGGACCAGAGGACACAGATAGAGTGGATGTGGAGAGGATGTTTCCTATAGTGGGGGAGTCTAGGACCAGAGGACACAGATAGAGTGGATGTGGAGAGGATGTTTCCGGTAGTGAGTGAGTCTAGGACCAGAGGGCACAGATAGAGTGGATGTGGAGAGGATGTTTCCTATGGTGGGGGAGTCTAGGACCAGAGGACACAGATAGAGTGGATGTGGAGAGGATGTTTTCTATAGCGGGGGAGTCTAGGACCAGAGGACACAGATAGAGTGGGTGTGGAGAGGATGTTTCCTATAGTGGGGAATCTAGGACCAGAGGACACAGATAGAGTGGATGTGGAGAGGATGTTTCCGGTAGTGAGTGAGTCTAGGACCAGAGGGCACAGATAGAGTGGATGTGGAGAGGATGTTTCCTATGGTGGGGGAGTCTAGGACCAGAGGACACAGATAGAGTGGATGTGGAGAGGATGTTTTCTATAGCGGGGGAGTCTCGGACCAGAGGACACAGATAGAGTGGATGTGGAGAGGATGTTTTTTATAGTGGGGGAGTCTAGGACCAGACGACACAGATGGAGTGGATGTGGAGAGGATGTTTCCTATAGTGGGGAATCAAGGACCAGAGGACACAGATAGAGTGGATGTGGAGAGGATGTTTCCGGTAGTGAGTGAGTCTAGGACCAGAGGGCACAGATAGAGTGGATGTGGAGAGGATGTTTCCTATAGTGTGGGAGTCTAGGACCAGAGGACACAGATGGAGTGGATGTGGAGAGGATGTTTCCTATAGTGGGGGAGTCTAGGACCAGAGGACACAGATAGAGTGGATGTGGTGAGGATGTTTCCTATAGTGGGGGTGTCTAGGACCAGAGGACACAGATAGAGTGGATGTGGAGAGGATGTTTCCGGTAGTGAGTGAGTCTAGGACCAGAGGGCACAGATAGAGTGGATGTGGAGAGGATGTTTCCTATGGTGGGGGAGTCTAGGACCAGAGGACACAGATAGAGTGGATGTGGAGAGGATGTTTTCTATAGCGGGGGAGTCTCGGACCAGAGGACACAGATAGAGTGGATGTGGAGAGGATGTTTCCTATAGTGGGGAATCTAGGACCAGAGGACACAGATAGAGTGGATGTGGAGAGGATGTTTCCGGTAGTGAGTGAGTGTAGGACCAGAGGGCACAGATGGAGTGGATGTGGAGAGGATGTTTCCTATAGTGGGGGAGTCTAGGAACAGAGGACTCAGATGGAGTGGATGTGGAGAGGATGTTTCCTATAGTGGGGGAGTCTAGGACCAGACGACACAGATGGAGTGGATGTGGAGAGGATGTTTCCTATAGTGGGGAATCTAGGACCAGAGGACACAGATAGAGTGGATGTGGAGAGGATGTTTCCGGTAGTGAGTGAGTCTAGGACCAGAGGGCACAGATAGAGTGGATGTGGAGAGGATGTTTCCTATAGTGGGGGAGTCTAGGACCAGAGGACACAGATGGAGTGGATGTGGAGAGGATGTTTCCTATAGTGGGGGAGTCTAGGACCAGACGACACAGATGGAGTGGATGTGGAGAGGATGTTTCCTATAGTGGGGAATCTAGGACCAGAGGACACAGATAGAGTGGATGTGGAGAGGATGTTTCCGGTAGTGAGTGAGTCTAGGACCAGAGGGCACAGATAGAGTGGATGTGGAGAGGATGTTTCCTATAGTGGGGGAGTCTAGGACCAGAGGACACAGATGGAGTGGATGTGGAGAGGATGTTTCCTATAGTGGGGGAGTCTAGGACCAGAGGACACAGATGGAGTGGATGTGGAGAGGATGTTTCCTATAGTGGGGGTGTCTAGGACCAGAGGACACAGATAGAGTGGATGTGGAGAGGATGTTTCCTATAGTGGGGGAGTCTAGGACCAGACGACACAGATGGAGTGGATGTGGAGAGGATGTTTCCTATAGTGGGGGAGTCTAGGACCAGAGGACACAGATAGAGTGGATGTGGAGAGGATATTTCCTATTGTGGGGAATCTAGCACCAGAGGACACAGATAGAGTGGATGTGGAGAGGATGTTTCCGGTAGTGAGTGGGTCTAGGACCAGAGGGCACAGATAGAGTGGATATGGAGAGGATCTTTCCTATAGTGGGGGAGTCTAGGACCAGAGGACACAGATGGAGTGGATGTGGAGAGGATGTTTCTGGTAGTGAGTGAGTCTAGGACCAGAAGGCACAGTTAGAGTGGATGTGGAGAGGATGTTTCCTATGGTGGGGGAGTCTAGGACCAGAGTACACAGATAGAGTGGATGTGGAGAGGATGTTTTCTATAGCGGGGGAGTCTCGGACCAGAGGACACAGATAGAGTGGATGTGGAGAGGATGTTTTTTATAGTGGGGAAGTCTAGGACCAGACGACACAGATGGAGTGGATGTGGAGAGGATGTTTCCTATAGTGCGGGAGTCTAGGACCAGAGGACACAGATGGAGTGGATGTGGAGAGGATGTTTCCTATAGTGGGGGAGTCTAGGACCAGAGGACACAGATAGAGTGGATGTGGAGAGGATGTTTCCTATAGTGGGGGAGTCTAGGACCAGAGGACACAGATAGAGTGGATGTGGAGAGGATGTTTCCGGTAGTGAGTGAGTCTAGGACCAGAGGGCACAGATAGAGTGGATGTGGAGAGGATGTTTCCTATGGTGGGGGAGTCTAGGACCAGAGGACACAGATAGAGTGGATGTGGAGAGGATGTTTTCTATAGCGGGGGAGTCTCGGACCAGAGGACACAGATAGAGTGGGTGTGGAGAGGATGTTTCCTATAGTGGGGAATCTAGGACCAGAGGACACAGATAGAGTGGATGTGGAGAGGATGTTTCCGGTAGTGAGTGAGTCTAGGACCAGAGGGCACAGATAGAGTGGATGTGGAGAGGATGTTCCCTATACTGGGGGAGTCTAGGACCAGAGGACACAGATAGAGTGGATGTGGAGAGGATGTTTCCTATAGTGGGGGAGTCTAGGACCAGAGGACACAGATGGAGTGGATGTGGAGAGGATGTTTCCTATAGTGGGGGAGTCTAGGACCAGAGGACACAGATAGAGTGGATGTGGAGAGGATGTTTCCTATAGTGGGGGAGTCTAGGACCAGACGACACAGATGGAGTGGATGTGGAGAGGATGTTTCCTATAGTGGGGGAGTCTAGGACCAGAGGACACAGATAGAGTGGATGTGGAGAGGATATTTCCTATTGTGGGGAATCTAGCACCAGAGGACACAGATAGAGTGGATGTGGAGAGGATGTTTCCGGTAGTGAGTGGGTCTAGGACCAGAGGGCACAGATAGAGTGGATATGGAGAGGATCTTTCCTATAGTGGGGGAGTCTAGGACCAGAGGACACAGATGGAGTGGATGTGGAGAGGATGTTTCTGGTAGTGAGTGAGTCTAGGACCAGAAGGCACAGTTAGAGTGGATGTGGAGAGGATGTTTCCTATGGTGGGGGAGTCTAGGCCCAGAGTACACAGATAGAGTGGATGTGGAGAGGATGTTTTCTATAGCGGGGGAGTCTCGGACCAGAGGACACAGATAGAGTGGATGTGGAGAGGATGTTTTTTATAGTGGAGGAGTCTAGGACCAGACGACACAGATGGAGTGGATGTGGAGAGGATGTTTCCTATAGTGGGGAATCTAGGACCAGAGGACACAGATAGAGTGGATGTGGAGAGGATGTTTCCGGTAGTGAGTGAGTCTCGGACCAGAGGACACAGATAGAGTGGATGTGGAGAGGATATTTCCTATTGTGGGGAATCTAGCACCAGAGGACACAGATAGAGTGGATGTGGAGAGGATGTTTCCGGTAGTGAGTGGGTCTAGGACCAGAGGGCACAGATAGAGTGGATATGGAGAGGATCTTTCCTATAGTGGGGGAGTCTAGGACCAGAGGACACAGATGGAGTGGATGTGGAGAGGATGTTTCTGGTAGTGAGTGAGTCTAGGACCAGAAGGCACAGTTAGAGTGGATGTGGAGAGGATGTTTCCTATGGTGGGGGAGTCTAGGCCCAGAGTACACAGATAGAGTGGATGTGGAGAGGATGTTTTCTATAGCGGGGGAGTCTCGGACCAGAGGACACAGATAGAGTGGATGTGGAGAGGATGTTTTTTATAGTGGGGGAGTCTAGGACCAGACGACACAGATGGAGTGGATGTGGAGAGGATGTTTCCTATAGTGGGGAATCTAGGACCAGAGGACACAGATAGAGTGGATGTGGAGAGGATGTTTCCGGTAGTGAGTGAGTCTCGGACCAGAGGGCACAGATAGAGTGGATGTGGAGAGGATGTTTCCTATAGTGCGGGAGTCTAGGACCAGAGGACACAGATGGAGTGGATGTGGAGAGGATGTTTCCTATAGTGGGGGAGTCTAGGACCAGAGGACACAGATAGAGTGGATGTGGAGAGGATGTTTCCTATAGTGGGGGAGTCTAGTACCAGAGGACACAGATAGAGTGGATGTGGAGAGGATGTTTCCGGTAGTGAGTGAGTCTAGGACCAGAGGGCACAGATAGAGTGGATGTGGAGAGGATGTTCCCTATGGTTGGGGAGTCTAGGACCAGAGGACACAGATAGAGTGGATGTGGAGAGGATGTTTTCTATAGCGGGGGAGTCTCGGACCAGAGGACACAGATAGAGTGGGTGTGGAGAGGATGTTTCCTATAGTGGGGAATCTAGGACCAGAGGACACAGATAGAGTGGATGTGGAGAGGATGTTTCCGGTAGTGAGTGAGTCTAGGACCAGAGGGCACAGATAGAGTGGATGTGGAGAGGATGTTCCCTATAGTGGGGGAGTCTAGGACCAGAGGACACAGATAGAGTGGATGTGGAGAGGATGTTTCCTATAGTGGGGGTGTCTAGGACCAGAGGACACAGATAGAGTGGATGTGGAGAGGATGTTTCCAGTAGTGGGTGAGTCTAGGACCAGAGGGCACAGATAGAGTAGATGTGGAAAGGATGTTTCCTATGGTGGGGGCGTCTAGGACCAGAGGACACAGATAGAGTGGATGTGGAGAGGATGTTTTCTATAGCGGGGGAGTCTCGGACCAGAGGACACAGATAGAGTGGATGTGGAGAGGATGTTTTCTATAGCGGGGGAGTCTCGGACCAGAGGACACAGATAGAGTGGGTGTGGAGAGGATGTTTCCTATAGTGGGAAATCTAGGACCAGAGGACACAGATAGAGTGGATGTGGAGAGGATGTTTCCGGTAGTGAGTGAGTCTAGGACCAGAGGGCACAGATAGAGTGGATGTGGAGAGGATGTTTCCTATAGTGGGGGAGTCTAGGACCAGAGGACACAGATAGAGTGGATGTGGAGAGGATGTTTCCTATAGTGGGGGTGTCTAGGACCAGAGGACACAGATAGAGTGGATGTGGAGAGGATGTTTCCTATAGTGGGGGAGTCTAGGACCAGAGGACACAGATAGAGTGGATGTGGAGAGGATGTTTCCGGTAGTGAGTGAGTCTAGGACCAGAGGGCACAGATAGAGTGGATGTGGAGAGGATGTTTCCTATAGTGGGGGAGTCTAGGACCAGAGGACACAGATGGAGTGGATGTGGAGAGGATGTTTCCTATAGTGGGGGAGTCTAGGACCAGAGGACACAGATAGAGTGGATGTGGAGAGGATGTTTCCTATAGTGGGGGAGTCTAGGACCAGAGGACACAGATAGAGTGGATGTGGAGAGGATGTTTCCTATAGTGGGGGAGTCTAGGACCAGAGGGCACAGATAGAGTGGATGTGGAGAGGATGTTTCCTATAGTGGGGGAGTCTAGGACCAGAGGACACAGATGGAGTGGATGTGGAGAGGATGTTTCCTATAGTGGGGGAGTCTAGGACCAGAGGACACAGATAGAGTGGATGTGGAGAGGATGTTTCCTATAGAGGACACAGATAGAGTGGATGTGGAGAGGATGTTTCCTATAGTGAGTGAGTCTAGGACCAGAGGACACAGATAGAGTGGATGTGGAGAGGATGTTTCCTATAGTGGGGGAGTCTAGGACCAGAGGACACAGATAGAGTGGATGTGGAGAGGATGTTTCCTATAGTGGGGGTGTCTAGGACCAGAGGACACAGATAGAGTGGATGTGGAGAGGATGTTTCCGGTAGTGGGTGAGTCTAGGACCAGAGGGCACAGATAGAGTGGATGTGGAGAGGATGTTTCCTATGGTGGGGGAGTCTTGGACCAGAGGACACAGATAGAGTGGATGTGGAGAGGATGTTTTCTATAGCGGGGGAGTCTCGGACCAGAGGACACAGATAGAGTGGATGTGGAGAGGATGTTTCCTATAGTGGGGGTGTCTAGGACCAGAGGACACAGATAGAGTGGATGTGGAGAGGATGTTTCTGGTAGTGGGTGAGTCTAGGACCAGAGGGCACTGATAGAGTGGATGTGGAGAGGATGTTTTCTATGGTGGGGGAGTCTAGGACCAGAGGACACAGATAGAGTGGATGTGGAGAGGATGTTTTCTATAGCGGGGGAGTCTCGGACCAGAGGACACAGATAGAGTGGATGTGGAGAGGATGTTTCCTATAGTGGGGAATCTAGGACCAGAGGACACAGATAGAGTGGATGTGGAGAGGATGTTTCCGGTAGTGAGTGAGTCTAGGACCAGAAGGCACAGATAGAGTGGATGTGGAAAGGATGTTTCCTATAGTGGGGGAGTCTAGGACCAGAGGACACAGATGGAGTGGATTTGGAGAGGATGTTTCCTATAGTGGGGGAGTCTAGGACCAGACGACACAGATGGAGTGGATGTGGAGAGGATGTTTCCTATAGTGGGGAATCTAGGACCAGAGGACACAGATAGAGTGGATGTGGAGAGGATGTTTCCGGTAGTGAGTGAGTCTAGGACCAGAGGGCACAGATAGAGTGGATGTGGAGAGGATGTTTCCTATAGTGGGGGAGTCTAGGACCAGAGGACACAGATGGAGTGGATGTGGAGAGGATGTTTCCTATAGTGCGGGAGTCTAGGACCAGACGACACAGATGGAGTGGATGTGGAGAGGATGTTTCCTATTGTGGGGAATCTGGGACCAGAGGACACAGATAGAGTGGATGTGGAGAGGATGTTTCCGGTAGTGAGTGGGTCTAGGACCAGAGGGCACAGATAGAGTGGATGTGGAGAGGATGTTTCCTATAGTGGGGGAGTCTAGGACCAGAGGACACAGATGGAGTGGATGTGGAGAGGATGTTTCCGGTAGTGAGTGAGTCTAGGACCAGAGGGCACATTTAGAGTGGATGTGGAGAGGATGTTTTCTGTAGCGGGGGAGTCTAGGACCAGAGGACAGAGATAGAGTGGATGTGGAGAGGATGTTTTCTATAGTGGGGGAGTCTAGGACCAGACGACACAGATGGAGTGGATGTGGAGAGGATGTTTCCTATAGTGGGGAATCTAGGACCAGAGGACACAGATAGAGTGGATGTGGAGAGGATGTTTCCGGTAGTGAGTGAGTCTAGGACCAGAGGGCACAGATAGAGTCGATGTGGAGAGGATGTTTCCTATAGTGGGGGAGTCTAGGACCAGAGGACACAGATGGAGTGGATGTGGAGAGGATGTTTCCTATAGTGGGGGAGTCTAGGACCAGAGGACACAGATAGAGTGGATGTGGAGAGGATGTTTCCTATAGTGGGGGAGTCTAGGACCAGAGGACACAGATAGAGTGGATGTGGAGAGGATGTTTCTGGTAGTGAGTGAGTCTAGGACCAGAGGGCACAGATAGAGTGGATGTGGAGAGGATGTTTCCTATGGTGGGGGAGTCTAGGACTAGAGGACACAGATAGAGTGGATGTGGAGAGGATGTTTTCTATAGCGGGGCAGTCTCGGACCAGAGGACACAGATAGAGTGGATGTGGAGAGGATGTTTCCTATAGTGGGGAATCTAGGACCAGAGGACACAGATAGAGTGGATGTGGAGAGGATGTTTCCGGTAGTGAGTGAGTCTAGGACCAGAGGGCACAGTTAGAGTGGATGTGGAGAGGATGTTTCCTATGGTGGGGGAGTCTAGGACCAGAGTACACAGATAGAGTGGATGTGGAGAGGATGTTTTCTATAGCGGGGGAGTCTCGGACCAGAGGACACAGATAGAGTGGATGTGGAGAGGATGTTTTCTATAGTGGGGGAGTCTAGGACCAGACGACACAGATGGAGTGGATGTGGAGAGGATGTTTCCTATAGTGGGGAATCTAGGACCAGAGGACAGAGATAGAGTGGATGTGGAGAGGATGTTTCCGGTAGTGAGTGTGTCTAGGACCAGAGGGCACAGATAGAGTGGATGTGGAGAGGATGTTTCCTATAGTGGGGGAGTCTAGGACCAGAGGACACAGATGGAGTGGATGTGGAGAGGATGTTTCCTATAGTGGGGGAGTCTAGGACCAGAGGACACAGATAGAGTGGATGTGGAGAGGATGTTTCCTATAGTGGGGGTGTCTAGGACCAGAGGACACAGATAGAGTGGATGTGGAGAGGATGTTTCCGGTAGTGAGTGAGTCTAGGACCAGAGGGCACAGATAGAGTGGATGTTGAGAGGATATTTCCTATGGTGGGGGAGTCTAGGACCAGAGGACACAGATAGAGTGGATGTGGAGAGGATGTTTTCTATAGCGGGGGAGTCTCGGACCAGAGGACACAGATAGAGTGGATGTGGAGAGGATGTTTCCTATAGTGGGGAATCTAGGACCAGAGGACACAGATAGAGTGGATGTGGAGAGGATGTTTCCGGTAGTGAGTGAGTCTAGGACCAGAGGGCACAGATGGAGTGGATGTGGAGAGGATGTTTCCTATAGTGGGGGAGTCTAGGACCAGAGGACTCAGATGGAGTGGATGTGGAGAGGATGTTTCCTATAGTGGGGGAGTCTAGGACCAGACGACACAGATGGAGTGGATGTGGAGAGGATGTTTCCTATAGTGGGGAATCTAGGACCAGAGGACACAGATAGAGTGGATGTGGAGAGGATGTTTCCGGTAGTGAGTGAGTCTAGGACCAGAGGGCACAGATAGAGTGGATGTGGAGAGGATGTTTCCTATAGTGGGGGAGTCTAGGACCAGAGGACACAGATGGAGTGGATGTGGAGAGGATGTTTCCTATAGTGGGGGAGTCTGGGACCAGAGGACACAGATGGAGTGGATGTGGAGAGGATGTTTCCTATAGTGGGGGAGTCTAGGACCAGAGGACACAGATAGAGTGGATGTGGAGAGGATGTTTCCTATAGTGGGGGAGTCTAGGACCAGAGGACACAGATGGAGTGGATGTGGAGAGGATGTTTCCTATAGTGGGGGAGTCTGGGACCAGAGGACACAGATGGAGTGGATGTGGAGTGGATGTTTCCTATAGTGGGGGAGTCTAGGACCAGAGGACACAGATAGAGTGGATGTGGAGAGGATGTTTCCTATAGTGGGGGAGTCTAGGACCAGACGACACAGATGGAGTGGATGTGGAGAGGATGTTTCCTATAGTGGGGGAGTCTAGGACCAGAGGACACAGATAGAGTGGATGTGGAGAGGATGTTTCCTATAGTGGGGGAGTCTAGGACCAGAGGACCCAGATAGAGTGGATGTGGAGAGGATGTTTCCGGTAGTGAGTGAGTCTAGGACCAGAGGGCACAGTTAGAGTGGATGTGGAGAGGATGTTTCCTATGGTGGGGGAGTCTAGGACCAGAGGACACAGATAGAGTGGATGTGGAGAGGATGTTTCCTATGGTGGGGGAGTCTAGGACCAGAGGGCACAGTTAGAGTGGATGTGGAGAGGATGTTTCCTATGGTGGGGGAGTCTAGGACCAGAGTACACAGATAGAGTGGATGTGGAGAGGATGTTTTCTATAGCGGGGAGTCTCGGACCAGAGGACACAGATAGAGTGGATGTGGAGAGGATGTTTTCTATAGTGGGGGAGTCTAGGACCAGAGGACACAGATAGAGTGGATGTGGAGAGGATGTTTCCTACAGTGGGGGAGTCTAGGACCAGAGGACACAGATAGAGTGGATGTGGAGAGGATGTTTCCTATAGTGGGGAAGTCTAGGACCAGAGGACACAGCCTCAGAATAGATGGCCCCCCTCTCCCTCTCCCCCTCCCCCGACCCCTTTCCCCTCCCACCACACTCCATGACCCTCCCCCCCGTTTAGAGTCGATGCGTCACTTCCTGCGCCGTTTCGCCATTGGCCGGGTGCACGTGACGTCAATCCCGGAAGCGCGGCAGTCAGTGGGCGCCAGGCCGATCCGTGATCGGTAGGAGGTTCGTGATCTCCGGTGGAGCGGAACATCCCGGCCCGTGTCCGGGGGGAGCGGGGCGTCTCTGTGAATGCCCGTGTCCCGGGGGGAGCGGAACATCCCGGCCTGTGTCCCGGGGGGAGCGGATCATCCCGGCCCGTGTCCGGGGGGAGCGGGGCGTCTCTCTGAATGTCCGTGTCCCGGGGGGAGCGGAACATCCCGGCCCGTGTCCGGGGGGAGCGGGGCGTCTCTCTGAATGTCCGTGTCCCGGGGGGAGCGGAACATCCCGGCCCGTGTCCGGGGGGAGCGGGGCGTCTCTCTGAATGTCCGTGTCCCGGGGGGAGCGGAACATCCCGGCCCGTGTCCGGGGGAAGCGGGGCGTCTCTGTGAATGTCCGTGTCCCGGGGGGAGTGGAGCGTTTCGGTTCGTGTCCCGAGGGGAGCGGGGCGTCTCGGCCCGTGTCCGGGGGGAGCGGGGCGTCTCTCTGAATGTCCGTGTCCCGGGGGGAGCGGAACATCCCGGCCCGTGTCCGGGGGGAGCGGGGCGTCTCTCTGAATGTCCGTGTCCCGGGGGGAGCGGAACATCCCGGCCCGTGTCCGGGGGAAGCGGGGCGTCTCTGTGAATGTCCGTGTCCCGGGGGGAGTGGAGCGGTTCGGTTCGTGTCCCGAGGGGAGCGGGGCGTCTCGGCCCGTGTCCGGGGGGAGCGGGGCGTCTCGGTGAACGTCCGTGTCCCGGGGGGAGCGGAGCGGTTCGGTCCGTGTCCGTGTCCCGGAGAGAGCGGTTCGGTCCGTGTCCGTGCCCCGGGGGGAGCGGAACATCTCGGCCCGTGTCCCGGAGCGGAGCGGTCCGTGTCCGTGTCCCGGGGGGAACGGAACATCTCGGCCCGTGTCCCGGAGGGGAGCGGAGCGGTCCGTGTCCGTGTCCCGGGGGGAACGGAGCGGTTCGGTCCGGGTCCGTGTCCCGGGGGGAGCGGAACATCTCGGCCCGTGTCCCGGAGGGGAGCGGAGCGGTCCGTGTCCGTGTCCCGGGTGGAACGGAGCGGTTCGGTCCGGGTCCGTGTCCGGGGGGAGCGGGACGTCTATGTGAATGTCCGTGTCCCGGGGGGAACGGAGTGGTTCGGTCCGTGTCCATGTCCCGCGGGGAGCGGAGCGGTTCGGTCCGTGTCCCGTTCAGTAGGAATGAGTTTTCTGATTCGAGGTTTGGGGGGTTCCATCATTCCATCATGGCTGATCCCGGATCCTACTCAACCCCATACACCCGCCTTGTCGCCATATCCTTTGACGCCCCAACCGATCAGGAAATGATTAACTTCGGCCTTAAATATACCCGCGGACTTGGCCTCCACCACAGTCTGTGGCAGAGCATTCCACAGATTCACTACTCTCTGGCTAAATAAAATCCTCCTTACCTCTGTTCTAAAAGGTCACCCCTCAATTTTGAGGTTGTGCCCTCTAGTTCTGGATACACCCACCATAGGAAACATCCTCTCCATATCCACCCTATCTAGTCCTTTCAACATTCCCTAGGTTTAAATGAGATTCCCGCCCCCCCCCCCACACACACATTCTTCTAAATTCCAGTGAGTACAGGCCCAAAGCAGCCTAACATGCCTCATATGTTAACCCCTTCATTCCCAGAATTATCCTCATGAATCTCCTCTGGACTCTCTCCAATGACAACACATCCTTTCTGAGATATGGGGGCCCAAAACTGTTGACAATACTCCAAGTGAGGCCTGACTAGTCTTTTATAAAGACCGGGAGACCGTTCTGCTGAACACCTACGCTCTGTCCGCCAGAGAAAGCAGGATCTCCCAGTGGCCACACATTTTAATTCCACATCCCATTCCCATTCTGATATGTCCATCCACGGCCTCCTCTACTGTAAAGATGAAGCCACACTCAGGTTGGGGGAACAACACCTTATATTCCGTCTGGGTAGCCTCCAACCTGATGGCATGAACATTGACTTCACTAACTTCCGCTAATACCCCACCTCCCCCTCATACCCCATCTGCTATTTATTTTTATACACACATTCTTTCTCTCTCTCTCCTTTTTCTCCCTCTGTCCCTCTCACTATACCCCTTGCCCATCGTCTGGGCTTCCCCCCTCCCCCTTTTCCTTCCCCCTAGGCCTCCTGTCCCATGATCCTCTCATATCCCTTTTGCCAATCACCTGTCCATCTCTTGGCTCCATCCCTCCCCCTCCTGTCTTCTCCTATCATTTTGGATCTCCCCCTCCCCCTCCCACTTTCAAATCTCTTACTAGCTCTTCCTTCAGTTAGTCCTGACGAAGGGTCTCGGCCTGAAACGTCGACTGTACCTCTTCCTAGAGATGCTGCCTGGCCTGCTGCATTCACCGGCATTTTGTGTGTGTTTCTCAGCGTATCTCTTTGTTTTTATATTCTATTTCCCTTGAAATAAATGCCAACATTGCATTTGCCTTCTTTACCACAGACTCAGCCTGTAAATTAACCTTCTGAGAGTCTTGCACGAGGACTCCCGAGTCTCACTGCACCTCTGATGTTTGAACCTTCTCCCCGTTTAGATAATAGTCCGCACTATTGTTCCCTTTACCAAAATGTATTATCATACTTTTCCCAACACTGTATTCCATCTGCTATTTTATTGCCCATTCTTCCAGTTTGTCTGTCTTGCTGCAATCGCATTGCTTCCTCAGCACTACCTGCCCCTCCACCTGTCTTCATATCATCCGCAAACTTTGCCACAAAGCCATCAATTCCATTATCCAAATCACTGACAATGTGAAAAGTATCGGTCCCGATACTGACCCCTGAGGAACACCACTAGTCACTGGCAGCCAACCAGAAAAGTCCCCTTTTATTCCCACTCGCTGCCTCCTGCCTGTCAGCCATCCCGCTCTCCATGCCAGAATCTTTCCTGTAACACCATCAGATTTTATCTTGTTAAGCAGCTTCATGTGTGGCACCTTATCAAATGCCTTCTGAAAAGCCAATTGAATGATATCCACTGCCTCTCCCTTGTCCACCCTGCTTGTTACTTCCTCGAAGAACTCGAACAGATTTGTCAGGCAAAATTTCCCTTTACAGAAACCAGGCTGACTTTGACTTATTTTGTCATTAGTCTCCAAGTACCTCGAAACTTCATCCTTAATAATGGACTCCAACACCTTCCCAACCACTGAGATTAGGCTAACTGGCCTATCGTGTCCTCTCTTTTCCTCCCTTCTTAAAGAGTGGAGTGACATTTGTAATCTTCCAGTCCTCCGGGACCATGTCAGAATCAAGTGATTCTTGAAATCATGACCAATGTATCCGTTATCTCTTCAGCAACCTCTCTCAGGACTCTGGGATGTAGTCCATCTGGTCCAGGTGACTTATCCACCTTAAGACCTCTCAGTTTGCCTGGCACTTTTTCCTTGGTAATAGCAATGGCACTCACTCCTGCTCCCTGAGACTCACAGACCTCTGGCACACTGCTGGTGTCTTCCACAGTGAAGACAGATACAAGGTACCCATTAAATTCATCTGCCATTTCTTTGTTCCCCATTACTACCTCCCCAGCATAATTTTCCAGTAGTCCAATGTCAACTCACACCTCCCTTTTACTCTTTATATAACTCAAGAACTTTTGATATCTTCCTTTATCGGTTAATTTGCCCTCATATTTCATCTTTTCCCTTCTTAGTAACTTTTTAGTTGCCTTTTGTTGGGTTTTAAAAGCCAGCTTCCCACTCACTTTTGCTACCTTATATGTCCTTGGCTTTTATGCAGTCCTTAAGTTCCCTACCCCTGCCATTCGAGAACTACTTCTGTGGGACATAATCTGTCCTGCACCTTGTGAACTATTCCCAGAAACTTCAGCCATCTCTGCTCTGCCATCAACTCCACCGATATCCTTCTCCAATCCACCTGGGCAAACTCCTCTCTCATGTCTCTGCAATTCCATTGCGATACTGATGCAGGTGCCTTGTGCTTCTCCCTCTCAAATTCACTCATGTTATGATCACTGACTCCAAAGGGTTCCCTTTACCTTAAGCTCCTATTTGCCATCTTGGTTCCTCCTCGTTCTGAAACGCCCCCTTCTAATCTCCCACCCGCTGACTCTCGTCTCTGAGCCCCTTCTCATTCTCTTCTCGATTCCCCTTATCTGACTCCCCCTCACTCTGCTCTCCCCAATCCCCCTCCTGTCTCCGACTCCTTCTCGTTCTTCCCCCGATCCCCTCCATCTCTGATCCCTACTCTCCTTAATTTCCCTCCTGTCTCTGACTCTCTCTCTCGTTCTTTTCCCCCCAATCCTCTTCCATCTCTGATCGCCTACACTCCTTATTCCCGTCCCTCAAGGCCCTATTATGACCCCCGCCTCTTTTTGCCACCCCCTTGTTCCCAATGGTCCTGCTGATTTCCCCCTTCCCCCATTCTGATATTCAGAGCCCCTGACTCCCCATCACCACTGACCTCCCGCCCTCTCTGCCTTCCAGCGTCCCCCGCCCACCACTGGCGATGTGATGGCAAAACGCTTCCAGATTGCGGAATTCCCTTCGGAACCGTTCCCGGAGGAGGCGGGCGGACAAAGCAGGCAGCCTGGAGGTAGGGGCAGCCCCCACGGTGGAGGGGGTGCCAGTCAGAGATTCGTGGGCACCTCCCTTCTCTTCGAAGCCCCAGCTGGGGTGGGGGGGGGTTCTGCCCCAGCTCCTCGCCTCCAGTTGCGGCCACGACGGGGTGGGCAAAGTCCGCGGTTGGGGGCTGGGGGACAGAACGCTGTGTCCTGGGGACGGTGGGGCCTGAATATCTGAAAGGGGGCTTGTGATGGAGGCTGGGGGCTGACAAAGACGGCCTGTTTTGGGCTGGGAAGGAGGAACAGGTTTCTCTTTTGCTGCTTGTAATGTTCCCTGTTGGCGAGGCCTGCAGGCAGGTTGTTAAACGCACACGGGCGCCTGTCGCTGTGTGCTTTGGCTTGCGCGTGCCAAGTAAAACCGACTCTAGTGTTGTTCAGCTGATCTCTGCTGGTGCCAGAGTGTCAGCCACAGCACAGAAACGGGCCCTTCGGCCCATCTAGCCTGTGCCGAACCATTTAAACTGCCGACTCCCATCGACCTGCACCAGGACTGTAGACCTCCATACCCCTCCCATCCATGTACCTGTCCAAACTTCTCTTAAATGTTGAAATTGAGCTCGCACGCTCCACTTGTGCTGGCAGCTCGTTCCACCCTCTGAGTGAAGAAGTTTCCCCTCACGTTTCCCTTAAACCTCTCACCTTTCACCCTTAACCCATGACCTTCAGTAACGGCCTGAAACGTCGACCGATCTTTTCCACGGATGCTGCCCGACCTGCTGAGCTCCTCCAGCGTGTTGTGAGTGTTGCTTTGACCCCAGCGTCCGCAGAGTGTTTTGTACCTCCCCCCTGATGGTAGCAATGAGAAGAGGGCATGTCCTGGGTGATGGGGGTCCTTAATGATGGACGCCGCCTTTCTGAGACATCGCTCCTTGAAGATGTCCTGGATACTACGGAGACTAGTGCCCGTGATGGAGCTGACTGAGTTTACAACTTCCTGCAACTTTTCAGCTGGGACTGTCTTCCCGCAGGGGAGGAGGCCAAGGGGCGACCTTACGGAGGTTGATAAAATGGAGAGGGGCACAGGCAAGGTGTATGCTCACTGTCTTTTCCCCAGAGTAGGAGTGTCTTGAACTAGAGGCCGCAAGTTTAAGGTGTGAGGGGCGAGATTTAAAAGGGACCCAATAGGTGTGCTTTTCACCCAGGGGACGGTCGATATATGGAGCGAGTTGCCAGAGGGAGTGGTTGAAGCAATAGACAATAGGTGCAGGAGTAGGCCATTCGGCCCTTCGAGCCAGCACCGCCATTCCCTGTGATCATGGCTAATAATCCACTATCAGTATCCAGTTCCTGCCTTATCCCCATAACCTTTGATTCCGCTATCTTTAAGAGCTCTATCCATCTCTTTCTTGAAAGCATCCAGAGATTTGGCCTCCACAGCCTTCTGGGGCAGAGCATTCCACATATCCACCACTCTCTGGGTGAAAAGTTTTTCCTCAACTCCGTTCTAAATGGCCTACCCCTTATTCTTAAACTGTGGCCTCTGATTCTGGACTCACCCATCTGCAGGAACATGCTTCCTGCCTCCAGCATGTCCAATCCCTTAATAATGTTATATGTTTCAATCAGATCCCCTTTTCAATAACATTTTATTTTTAAAAAAGTATTTTGACAGATAGATGGAAAGGAAAGGTTTACAGGGATATGGCCCAAACGCAGGCAAACGGGACCAGGTCGGGTCTTGGTTGGGGTAAGGTGGAGAAGATCCTGTTTTTGTATGCTATGTATTTAGAAACATGGAAAACCTACAGCACAATACAGGCCCACAAAGCTGTGTGGAACATGTCCTTACCTTAGAAATTACCTAGGGTTACCCATAGCTCTCTATTTTTCGGAGCTTCGTGTACCTGTCCAGGAGTCTCTTAAAAGACCCTATCGTATCCGCCTCCACCACAGTTGCCGGCAGCCCATTCCACACACTCACCACTCTCTGCATAAAAAAACTTACCCCTGACATCTCCTCTGTACCTACTCCCAAGCACCTTAAAACTGTGCCCTCTCGTGCTACTCATTTCAGCCCTGGGAAAAAGCCTCTGACTATCCACACGATCAATGCCTCTCATTGATTCTAGTGAACCTCCCTCAGGTCTGATCTTCGTTATGTAGAACATTTTGCCTGCTCTAACGCTACTATTCCCCCCACCCCTTGCCTCCCCTCTCCCCCCCCCCACA